>NC_138769.1:686509584-687097482 GCF_965119305.1 Pelophylax lessonae | reverse complement strand
TTGAAACTAAAACATGAATCTATCCAAGACCCCCCATATATATTATATATATATATATATATATATATATATATATATATATATATATATATATACATACACACACATACATACATAGAGATTCTCCCAGGAAGACCTATGCATCATAGTACTTTGCATGATGTGACCTGATTGCCTCTCTTGTATATAGGCTGTCATTGTAATGAATTCATGTATACACTTGGTAACTGTAACTCCTATCAGGGCCAGATAATCACAGATGAAAATTATATAAATAAATCAAGTGATTACTACATTACCCTATAGAGAATAGGAGGGGTCCCATCATGTTGGTCCTAAGGTGCCTGGTGGCAACATGTAGCATGTGCAAGTATAGGATGTACTATTCCACTCAAACCGCCATTCAACATACAGGGGGAGAGAGAGAAAAATTGATCGGAGGACTCCAGCTAGGATCGCGGCTTGCGTTCCAGGCGACGGTTGGATGATGCGTGCGCGACGTCACTTCCTATGAAATAGTACATCCATATAGAAGGGATACAGGAAGTCAGTAGGGACGCTCACCGCGTTTGACCGCAAGCGTCACTTCCGGTGTCACCTTGTTGCGTTCTCCTACTAAGGAGGAAGTGACGCTTGCAGTCAAACGCTGGCTATATATCCCCCCCCCCCCTCCTAGCACTATCTCAACAGCATGGAGGAGATTCCAGGAGACAGGCAGTTACTTTAGGAGAGCTGGACAGGGCCGTAAAAGGTCCTTAACCCATCAGCTGGACCAGTATCTGCTCCTTTGTGCAAGAAGGAACAGGATGAGCACTGCCAAAGCCCTACAAAATTATCTCCAGCAGGCTGCTGGTGTGAATGTCTCTAACCAAACAATCAGAAAAATACTTCTTGGGGGTGGCCTGAGGGTCAGACATCTTCTAGTGTGCCCTGTACTCACTGCCCAGCATCGCGGTGCTTGATTGACATTTGCCATGAACACCAGAACTGGCAGGTCCACCACTGGAGCCCTGTCCTTTTCACAGATGAGAGCAGGTTCACCCTGAGCATGTGACAGACGTAAAAGGGTCTGGAGAAGCCGTGGAGAATGTTATTCTGCCTGTAACATTGTTCAGCGTGACAGGTTTGGTAGTGGGTCAGTGATTGTCTGGGGAGACATATCCATGGAGGGACGCACAGACCTTTACAGGCTAGACAATGGCACCCTGGCTGCCATTAGGTATCGGGATGAAATCCTTGGACCCATTGTCAGACCCTACATTGGTGCAGTGGGTCCTGGGTTCCTCCTGGTGCAAGACAATGCTCGACCTCATGGGGTGAGAGTATGCAGCCAATTTGTGGAGGATGAAGGAATTGACACCATTGAATAGCCCCCATGCTCACCTGACCTAAATCCAATAGAAGAGAGAGAGAGATTCTAACAATGTTTTTATTGCTATCCATGCCTTCTAATCACCTATTTATTATATGGGTATCATAAGGAGTGGGGCATCATAAGGAGTAAGTAAAAATCTCCCTAATTGGGTCAAACAGTGTGGCAAACCCCAGGGAAATGTCAGCTCTTTCCCAATCTATCAAAACCAAAAAATACTTTGGCGGAAATTGGACTTTATAGGTTGGTGGATGTGAAGAAGCTTTTGTGTGAGAGAGTGACATTCCAGGGGTGCCAGGAAAACATGTTGGCCAGTTTTTCACTGGCATTGACTCACATCACTTTTTGATTTTCTTGCACAGGCCTTGTGGCTAGTCCTGAGAAATTTTGTATACTGTCCAAAAGGTCTGCCTGTGTTCTGCACTTGGCACTCTATATTTACCGTCACTATTTATCACGGGCACTTGCATTGTACATGTATTTTTTTTCAGGGTTTTTTCGGAGACTGAGGGTGCAGGTTGTTGAGGCATGTCCTGATGTCAGGGTGAGAATCTGTGGCCATTGGGTCTTTTTCCTATATTCAGCCAGTGTGTAGGGGGAGTGGGGGGTTGTCTTAGGGAAACCCCCCCACCAAGTACCTGTAGGACTGTTTTGGCAGGTCCCTAAGAGTGGGGTCCACATGGCTTCAGTCTAGGTAGACCATAGTATGCTTTGCCCCTGTCAGGAACCTTGTGCACTGGGGGGGGGGGGGGGGTTCTTGGATTGAACAGTGACATCTGAAGAGCATTATAGGCCCCCGGGCAATGCAGCGCACTGGAGCCCTGCAAATAATCGATAAGGCTATATTTATTGGTACAGCAGTGCCAGGCTAATGACAGCTTCCAAGTTCGGTGGCTGGGTCCAGTGCACACACACGGACAGGAGTCAGACTCGACTGTCCTGTGTGTGTCTGTTCTCATGGAGGCAGACAGGCATTCCTGCAGTTGTGGACTCCCCCTCCACGGCCCAAGTGGCCTGACAGCAGCGCAGGGCCAACAGGCGCTTACGACCTGCTAAGTTTGGAGGCGGGATGCACACGGTAGTCAGGACTAATGCTTGGCTGGGGCTGGGTTGCTGGGCAGGTGGGGCCCCCCGGGCAAGTGGGGCCCCTGGGCAACTGCCCAGTGTGCCCATTGGATAAGATGGCCCTGGGATTGAAACCCTTTCTCTTCCGAGGATGTACCACTTACTGTGCCCTCGTGATTTTTTTTTCGTGTGCTGTCATACAAAACCAAGCCCTGCACAACGGAGCTCCAGAAAGAAAAAATAAAGATAGATAGAGGAACCAAACAGTAATGTTGCAGATTAGGATAGATTTATGTAAGAAAAGGTTTCCTTTTTAAAGTTTTTAGCAATGCTGGAAGAAATAAATCTAAATGCCCTAAATTACATTTAGATAATTGTACTGCACTTTTAGCTATTGAACATCTGAAATCCCAAAGCATAGTGTCATATAATGCACTCATTCAACCTGTCCCTGGCATAGGCATCTGCATAGGTATCTGACATTAAGTGGCTGGGGAATTCCAAGGTGAAAATGTTTAACTTCAATTTCTCAGCTATTTAACATTATCTCTTAGAACACAATTCCCTTTGTGCCTCTGACAGGAAATAACCATACAGAACGAGTGCGGTGTCTTGGTGATAATTACCTGTCCGTGGACTGTACCCAGTCTGAGACCTGATCAATCAGCCCTGGTCTGCTCCTGCTGAGAGCTGTGGCCTAGCCTGACTAAAATTTACATAAACTTCTTCAACTACAATCCATCTGCATATTCATGGTGAGCTATAACACGTATTGCTTTTTCTATCTTTTCTGTCTTATACATCAATATTGTTTAAAGTAAAAGGATTTCATTTCCTGCGAAGGTGTGTGGTGTTTCCACAGTATTTCAACAGTTAACTAAGCGTACAATTTATATATTTTTTCTTATTCTGGGGACAAAATGAACAAGAACAAAACTCAGCCGAGAACAGAATCCACTCAATAGAAAAGACTTGTACTGTAATACTAAGGTTCCATTCTGTGCTTCAGGGTACAATGTAGTAGTTTAGAATACAAATAAACCAAAATATGGTCTACATAAGCTTCAGTTCTGAAGCGCTGGACACATGGGGTTTTTATTCCTGTGCGTCATTTATTCCTGCGTGTCAAGAAAATTCAAGAGGATTTTTACCAAACATCTGAGCCCTGTGTTTCTGTTAGGAACACTCCCTGTGTACACTGAAGTGCTGTCATGAATCTGCCAGTTAAGAGTTAACTTAGTGCAGACTAATTGCACTAATTGGCAAAAGGCTGGCCTATTTAAACACCACAGCAGCACTGAGCCATTGCTGTCTTGTCTGCAGCTTTACCTGTACTTCCTGATCCTGAACCTGCTGTTTCCTGTTGACTTCCTGATCGACCTCCCGGCTTGTCCACTACTTCGTCTGCTTGCTGCCCGCCCTGACCTTGGCTCGTTCCTGTGACCACTCTCCTGCCTTATCCTTGTCGGCTTATCTGCTTCCGATTCTGGACGTGCTCACCTCCTGGTGGGGCAACCCTGGGGACCACGACCTGGTGTTAGCTTGCAGCGCAGTCTATCCCCACCACCAGGGGCTCTAGTGAAAACCAGCTAACACTTAGACTCCGCACCTCAGACTAGCCTGTGTCTACCACCAGTGTGACCCGTCCGTGTTCCTGTTGTACCAGATCCCACGAGGCTACCTCTGCACGTCAGGCTCAGCCACCAGCACCATTACAGTTTCTCAAGCCCAGCAACAAAAGACAAAAGCTTATGCATCCAAAAGAGCCAACATAAAAGTGAGCAAAGTAACTTGATATATGCAATCCAATGTAGTGAGGAATGCAAAGACCTTTATATTGTGAGACAAGATCACTGCTCAGCCCAACATAAGGAGGCAAAAAAATGGCAGATCAGGGCTTATCAGTCTTCCAACATTGTGTCAGAGACACACCGTACTGGCATTTCTGGCAGTACTAGTCATGGACGCTCCTGGCTCAATCGACACAGCCTTCTGCTGGCCCGTCAGGGAAATGGCCGTAGGAGAACTAGCAACATTGCCAGTAATAGCAATGGTCGCTCCTGCCTCAATTGACACTGCCCTCTGCTGGCCTATAAAAGGTGGCCATAGGAGCAGACTCATTGCTGAGTTATCTCTCAGCTTCTTGTGTTCCTGTGCTTCCTGTTTGGACTTCCTGTTGTGACCCTGCTTGTTTCTGAACCATCTGATCTCCTCCTGGTGTTTGACCCTCGGTTTGCCTCTCGGACTTTGCTCTTGCTACTACCTGCCTGTTTTCCCAGTGTATGACCCTGGCTTGCCTAAGGACTCTGTTTCTGCCTGCTCACCTGTGTATGACCCCGGCTCGTCCCTGTTCTGCTACTTACCTTGCTCTTGGACTGATCACCGGTGTTTGACCCTCGGCCTGGCTTATACTACTCCTCTAGTTGCCTGCCTTACCCAGAGTTCCTGAAATCATCTGGTGCTCACCACAGGCGACCTGTGCTACTTGGGATGTTTCACCTCCTGTACCACTTCCAGGGGTGACTCGCACTGAGCTGCAAGGGAAGCCCTCTCTGCACTTCGGCCTCCATCCAGATTGTGACACATTGTCATCAACCCAACAAAAAAACAGTTCCTTGTTATACAGTTACATAATTGGTACTGTTGAATAAAGATTCCAGTCCATCCAGTTCAACCAGTGTGTGTTTATGTCACTACAATCTCTTGTATCCCTTGTACAGGATGGGTCCTGGACAGGTGCTATGTGGCACCAATGTTCAGGTTGTGGTCCTTTTAAGGGGGATAGGTTGGAATATGCAGGGGTGTCACCCATACAGAGTGAGGGATTCCAAGACAGTTGTACAGAAGAGACTTGCAGTCTTCTCTGCATTAGTAGAGGCTTATTAGGGACCCGGAATTTTGGAGGCCCTGAGTGGCATTTGGGTGGGAAAAGGGCCTACAATCCTGACTACGTGGACTCCGGTCCCTACGGGGTTAAGCAGCCTCAAGGAAGCAACCGATAAGGCAGGAAACTCCCAGTGTTGGTGGGTTGAGTAGGAGTGGAGAGGAGACCTGGCTCTGCATTGCATGTGTACTGCAAAATGTCTAAAGCTGGACGCTGCTAGCCCTGGGGTAAAGCCTACTTGGACTATTGCTTATTTAATAGTTTAAATTGTGCTGAAGAATAAGCAGACTTTTTTTGTTGCATTTTCTGAAGTTTGTTTTGCTGCTGGAAGTTCTTTTGTGTTTGCCTAAAGAAAAAGAGAGACTTTTATGTTTAAGTTAACCGGCTGTTGCACGTGGTCCTGAGGTGCTACAGTACATCCCCTGAATATTACACTCAGTACATTGGGTTCACTAAGAAACACATTTAAAGTTTTTGGAATTTATCCACACTCTCCACTGACACTACCAACTGTGGAAGGAAGGTCCCCATCCTTAGTACGCCAACAGTATAAACCCCTTATGCATTGTGAAATTAAACTGCTTCTGGTGCAAATTTATTGTGTGGCTGTGTGTCCTCTTTCGAGATCTTAGGTTAAATAATTTCCTCCCAATGCTGGAGTCACCATTCAAAAATTTGTATATTGTAATCATATCCTCTCTTAAACTTCTCTGCTACAGGGAGCATACGTTTAGTGTTTGTAGTCGATCCTCATAATTGATGTCCTCCAACCCCCTTATTAGCTTTGTCGCTCTTCTCTGAAATCTCTCCAGTTCAAGTACATCCTTTTTAAGGATTGAAGACCAAAACTGGACCATATACTCAACACGTGGATGAACCAAAGTGATACATGAGGTATCATAATTTCTTCTGGAGACCCGTGTCCCCTATCTTCGCTCTGTTGAAGTCCTGTAGCTTCCAACAAACTCTTCAGCATTTGATTCTGCTGATCATGTTGGATCCCTGTGTCCCCCACCAAACATTGTGGTTCCATATGCTGACCCCTGCACCACTGTTGTGTTCTGTAGCAATGTAGGGGGATGGAACCACAGCGCATGGCAAGGGATGTAGGCATCTGACAATGCAGAAGTGTTGAATGCTTAAGTGTCTCATGGAAGGCTACATCAATTCAATGGAGCAAAGAAAGTAGACAAGGGCCATCAGAAGAAGTAAGTATATTATCTCTTGTAATACAGGGAATTGCTTTGGGGATTTTTTTGGGGTGGTAACAGTGTCCTTAAAGAGAAAGTATACTCTTAAGAGAGTACTAAGGTGCCCATTTTGGACAGCAAAACTACTTTACAAGAGGCATGAAAGAGGCCACCTATGTCCAACTGATCCTACACCAATCCCTAAACAGGGGTATGGGCACTAAAAAGATGATTGCTGCTGAGCTGTCTTTTTAGATAACCACTCTGGGGATTGTTTGCCATTTATTAAATTATAACTATAGTTTTAGTAGTGTTCTCCTTTAAATACCACCACCCTCCCAGCCTGCAAGTATCCCTTTCACCTCCTATGCTTACCTGTCCATGCTTATGGTAGATCTTCAACATACAGAATGCTGGGAGCTGTACAGCCTTATGAGAGGTCTCCCAGTTAAGCTGCACGGGCAAAGTATCCCCATTCGTTTGATGATATAGCTGACCCCTTTACTCCCAGCAGGCCACACAGTGAAGATCTACAAGGATTTGGGGGGCTTAGGGGAAAAGGTGGATTATTTAAAGTTTAATTCCAGTTTTTACGGAGTTTGACTGCAATACTCACCTCCTTTCTGGCGATGCCCCTGCAGTAATTGCATTTTACCACAATATGTACTCAGTCTTTCATTCTACCTGGAAGACTGAAGACATTCTGTGAGTGCAAAACTTTATGCACCCATCCCTTGGGGCACCCTGCACTCAAACTGGGTCAAGCTTTCAGCACCACTCTCTTCATCATCGAGGATTGGCCACTCCCAGGAGAACATATGAAGGGGGGGAGGACCTTACGCACCATGTGGCCAGCCTAGAAAGATAAGTGCAAAATCAAAAGAAGCGAAAAAATGCAAACAGGATGGGGGGGACTTCTAAAGGGAGAGAGAATCCTTAGGAAGTAAACCCATAGCTGGCCTTTTACACAGTTACAGTACATAGTAGTTGAGGTTGAATAAAGACAACAGTCCATCCAGTTCAACCTGTGTAGGTGTGTGTGGACGTATTCATTTCCCATACCCCTGAAGGTTTTGATCTTGGAGATGTATGTCCAAGAGTCTTTTAAAAGTAGCTATACTTTAACCACTTGCCGCCCGCCCACCGTCAAATGACGGCGGGACGGTGCGGCCATTGTTCTGGGCGGACGTCATCATTACCTGTCACACCAGATATGGTGTGATAAAAAATATTGCAGCGATCTCCATTTTATTCTCTAATGTCTCTGCTAAAAAATATATATAATGTTTGGGGGTTCTAAGTAGTTTTCATAGTTTTCTAGCAAAAAAAATGATTTTAGCTTGTAAACACCAAGTGTCAAAAATAGGCCCAGTCTTAAAGTGGATAAATGGACAACTTTGTGTAAAGTGCTACTTGGATGTTAGGCCTCTGTATGTGGCTAGGCTGTGTAAAAGTGTTACACATGTGGTATCGCCATACTCAGGAGGAATAGCAGAATGTATTTTGGGGTGCAATTTTTGCTATGTACATGCTATGTGTTGGAAATATTTCATAAATGGACAACTTTGTGTGAAAAAAAAATGCATTTTCATTTTCTTTCCACAGTTTCCAAAAACTTGTGGAAAAAAATGACATGTTCAAAAGACTCATTATGCCTCAAAAATTATACGTTGGGGTGTTTTCTTTCCAAAATGGGGTCATTTTATGGGGGTTTCCATTGTCCTGGTGCTCCAGGGCCTTCAAAAGTGCGATAGGTTGTCAGGAAATTATATGTGTAATTTATGCTCCTAGAATGCCGGACGGTGCTCATGGATGTTAGGCCTCTGTATGTGGCCAGGCTGTGAAAAAGTCGCACACATGTGGTATCGCCATACTCAGGAGGAGTAGTAGAATGTGTTTTGGGGTGTAGTTGCAAGTATATATATGCTGTGTGAGAGAAATAACCTGTTAATACATCAATTTGTAAAAAAAAAAAAAAATCTTCAATTTGCAAAGAATTGTGGGAAAAAATTAAAACTTCAAAAAACTCACCATGCCCCTTATTAAATACATTGGAATGTCTACTTTCCAAAATGGGGTCATTTGGGGGGTATTTGTACTTTCCTGACTTTTTAGTGTCTCAAGAAATGAGATAGGCCTTCAGTACATCAGGTGTGATAAGTAAGGTCAATTTTCAATGATTAGCGCCATAACTTGTGGACTCTAGAACTTTCACAAAGACCAAATAATATACACTTATTTGGGTTATTTTTACCAAAGATAAGTAGCAGTATAAATTTTGGCTAAAAATTTGTGAAGAAAAATGACTAATTTGCAAAATTTTATGACAGAAACAAAGAAAAATGCGTTTTTTCACAATATTTATATTTTTTTTATTTATAGCACAAAAAAATAAAAAACCCAGTAGAGATTAAATACCATCAAAAGAAAGCTCTATTTGTGTGAAAAAAAGGACACAATTTTTTTATGGGTACAGTGTTGCATGACTGAGTAATTGTCATTCAAAGTGTGAGAGCGCTGAAAGCTGAAAATCGGTCTGGGCAGGAAGGGGGTGAAAGTGCACTGTAGGCAAGTGGTTAATGAATAACTGTACTGAAAATAGAGTTTTTCATTAAATATTTATTTTTGAAAGCAAAGAATACATATATAATAAAAAAAAAAAAAAGATATAAAACAAAAGTTTGAAAACTTAAAGGTTAAAGCAGAAACAAATGTCACAAACCTATTATACTGTAGTTGTATAGAAAAACACTACAGTGTATATATGTGTATTGTTTAGACTGCCTATGTATTCCTTCACTTGACATAATATCATGTTTCAGTGCAGCAGGTATTATTACCTACCATCTTTATCTAGTGTGGAGCTTTGGCTGGAAATGGAGTCTTTTTTTCTGAAAATTTAAAACCAGCAAAGAGATATAATTGTAGGATCCAAACATGTGGTCACACTCTCCAAGCTGCTGTGACATTATTACAGCATTGATAATACTGATAAAAGCAAGAACTTTCCACAAAGGAATTGAAACTATTTGCAGGTAACCGATGGCCTTTGTAACTGCTTATAAGTGTTTGCTTTTCTTTGTGGACTGAAGTTCCTTTTTAAAGAACAATGCTGAGCAATAATCAGTGAACTGATAGTTCTTATCCAGCAAACACTTAACAGTGCTAAAGTCATAAAGTTCATTCAGTTTACTTTAGTCTAAAGAGTAGAATCCACTAGCATCTACAAACATAAAAAGGGAACAATAAAAAAAAAATACAAATCACTAAGTGCTGTTTCAGATGAGCGGCAGTAAAAATGGGCAGCTGAGTCATCCACCTGAACTGTCACCAGTGCCGGGACAAGGTCATCCAGAGCCCAGGGCAAGTATGCCAAACTGCGCCCCCCTTCCCTTAAGTTTAGGGTCATGGAGCCCCCCTCCCATCCCTGTAATAAACGATTGCGCCCAGCCCCAGGGCAACCGCTCCTCCTGTCCAATCCTTGTCCCGGCCCTGACTGTCACAATACAGCCAGACAGGGAGTCTGTAGTGTGATCTCCGTAGTGAGATTTCCCCTTTCTATATGTCCTGGTCCATTGCCTTTGTCACTGATAGAAAAAGATAGGGTTTTTGTAATGCTTTTCTGGAAGAAGAATAGGCCTCATGCACAGAGCAGTCCTAATCCTCTTTCTGATTCTCTCTTCAGCAGCTCCTGCCTCCCTCCCTCCTGTTGAGTGCCCCCACAGCAAGCAGCTTGCTATTGGGGCACCGGAGCCAATCCGCAGCTCATTTTGTCCACTCAGACACAGAGCCGCGGTCCAGCCTCGCCCCCTCTCTCTCTCCTCATTGGCTAACTGGCTTTAAATTACAGCAGCGGGAGCCAACACTGCTGTGTCTCAGCCAATAAGGAGAGAGAGTCCCAGATGGACGAGTCTCTCCTGCAACATCGTTGGATAGAGATGGGGCTCAGGTAAGTATTAGGGGGGCTTAGGGGGGCTGCCACACACATAAGATTTTTTTTATCCTGATGCATTAAGATAAAAAAAACTTTCTGTTTTTAAAACCACTTTAAGTTTGGCAGAGTTTTTTTCTGCCCTCCAACTCTCTTCTATGTTATCCCATGGGGTTGATTCACTAAAGGTATATAGTCTGTGCACTGCACAGCCGGTGCTTGACTATTTTTTTACCCTAGGCAAGACTAACAACCACACCAACCCCATCACCCCCCCCCCCCCCAGTGGGAGGGGGTGGGGTGGGGGGGGTTGGTGTGGCAGTAGTCTTGCCTAGGGCATGGGTGATTACAACTGGGTCAGAGTGGACTCACCGCTCACCGGGGCAGCAGAATTTCTCCTACGTCCGAAGACTTAAGACATGGTGCTTGCCTTCTCTGCTGTCCTCGTGTCCAGCTCCTCCGCCTCCTTAGCTATCATCGTGCCTGCCTCCTCCACCTCCCCAGCTGTCCTTGTGCCCGCCTCCTCCACCTCCCCAGCTGCCCTTGTGTCCGGCTCCTCCGCCTCTTTAGCAGTCCTCATGTCTGGCTCCTGCGCCTCCTCAGCTGTCCTTGTGTCCGGCTCCTCCTCCTTAACCAGCTATCCTAGTGCCCGCCTCCTGCACCTCCCCAGCTCTCCTCATGCCCGCCTAATCCACCCTCCAGCTGTCCTTGTGCCTGCCTCCTCCACCTCCCCAGCTATCCTTGTGTCCGGCTCCTCCGCCTCCTTAGCTGTCCTCATGTCCACCTTCTCCACCTCCCCAGCTGTCCTTGTGTCTGGCTCCTCCACCTTAACCATCTACCCTAGTACCCGTCTCCTCCGCCTCCCCAGCTGCCGACCTCCTTTTAGACAGCTGCTGCTGACCTCTTCCACAGCAGCCATTTGGGATGTCTTCCATGGTTGCTGCTTACTCTGGAGAGTCAGTAAGCGCATTCTTCAGCCCCTCGTGTTCCCCGACCAGGCTAGTGGGGAAGTCAGCGGCCATGGTGTTGCAGAGTGCGATCACTGGGTGCAGCGGAGTCCATTCAGATCAGACATTGTGGAGTAAACAGGAACTGGCTTCTTTATTGGAACATAACCACAGATTACCTTCTCATTTGTAAGAAGAACAACAGACAGGAAGAGATAACCAACAAGTACAGTGCAGTGTACAGGAAATACACATCATAGAAAATGCATAGCATATCACTTAGCATTAGCGACATCTACTGTCCTATTTGTGAACTGCAGTTTATCGGATAAGCTAAAAGCTGTTGTATCTCCAACACCCCTTCTCAACAGCTAAGGCTTAGTCTATTAAACCCATCTTCTTTGTAAGCCTTGAGTGTCTTTCAGCGGTCAGAGGCTTTGTAAGGATATCTGCTGTCATATCCTCGGTTGGGCAATAAAGTAACTCAAGAAGACCTTGCTCTTGAAGATCCCTAAGAAAGTGGAACTTCACGTCAATGTGCTTGGTTCTTGAATTAACTCCTTCCATGCGCTCAAGTGCGAGGCATCCTTGATTGTCCTCATAGATTTCTGTTGGTCCCAACTGTGGTTGACCCAAATCTGTTAATAGCTGTCTCAGCCATATAACTTCTTGGCTTGCTTGCGCTGCAGCAACGAATTCTGCTTCAGTAGACGACAGTGAAACAGAGAGTTGCTTTTTACTAGTCCAACTGATGGCACCTCCTGACAGAAAAAATAAGTAGCCACTGGTGGATTTCCTGTCGCTGGTGTCTCCTGCCCAATCAGCATCCACATATCCTGTTAAGGTGCTTCCATCACTTGCTGGTAACTTTAATTTGTAGTGCAAAGTCCCTTTAAGATAGCAAATGATTCGCTTTACAGCATTCAAGTCCTTTTGACTTGGCATTGAAACCTTTCTGCATAGGATTCCAACAGTTGCTGCAATGTCCGGCCTTGTAGCAGTGGTAAGATACAGCAATTTCCTTATTGCCTTCCTGTATTGAGTATTAGTAGGTAATGGGTTATCTTGGCAATTCATCTCCTTTAGGTAGTTGGTTTCCATAGGAGACTTTACTGGTTTGGCGTCTTCCATTCCAAATGTTTCAATTATTTCTTGTATTTTGTGTCTTTGGTTCAGAAGAAAGCTGCCATCTTCCTCTCTCTCTATCTGGATGCCGAGGTAATTCTTTATGTTGCCAAGATCTTTGGTGTTGAAGTTCTGATTTAGTTCTTCTAAGATTTCTGCTTCATCCCCTTCTTGCTTAAAGCAAATCAGGATATCATCCACATAATAAACGACTGGTAGGTGATTTGTGTTCATGTGAATAAATAAATAAATACTGCTGTGCTATAATTAATATGCTTACTGGAAACAATATATATTAGCAAATATCAAAAAACCTCTAAAGTGCACGTGCAAACATGTAAACAATATTGGTGATAAACTTATAAAGTGCTGGTGCTTAATTGGTATTATTTTTCAATATCATATGTAATACATTAACAGCAAAAAAAGTTTTCCAAGCATGTATCCAGTGAAGAAAAAGTCCATAAAGTGAAAAATACACAAATAAGGGAAGTGCAAAAAGGAAGGTGCTCAAAAAGAGAGTCTCTTGTAATGAAATGGGGATCCTGCGAGCCTTGATTGCTAACACTCTGTGCCAAAAGGTAAGGTAGCCCACTTACCAGACGATGTGGATTCTTATGGCGTATACCAATAAGAATCTAAAGCGCTTAAACTGCTGCTCCTTTGATGTGGATGGACGGATGGGCGATCTCGTTATGGGTACGGATGTGCTTTCGGCATAAGAAGAAAGAAGGAAGAGAGACTCCTCATAGTGTAGAAGGTTAAACACCTTTATTCAAAATATCTTAGGAACACATCAATCTTCATAAAATCATCCGTAAAATTAGTCCATAAAACCCCCAAATCCGACACTGCAGCTAAAACTTGAATACTCCAGGTAAAATCACTCCAGGTAAAAACATGCGTGACACAGCAAAAAAACTCAACCAAAGAAAACACTCGAGTATGGCTAAAAAAGATTACCGCTCATGAGATCCTGTATTGCCTCGCGGCTGTAATACAACAGGACGCTGGTTTACTCCGCTAGTGTGCGCCGTACCCGGAAGTGTGGGTTCCGGCGTGCGGTCCAGCTACAATCTCAGAGCGAGGCAACGTGCGTGCCAACTTGATGCGTTTCGTCAGAATGTGACGTCTTCGGAAGTGGTGCAGAAGACGTCACATTCTGACGAAACGCGTCAAGTTGGCACGCACGTTGCCTCGCTCTGAGATTGTAGCTGGACCGCACGCCGGAACCCACACTTCCGGGTACGGCGCACACTAGCGGAGTAAACCAGCGTCCTGTTGTATTACAGCCGCGAGGCAATACAGGATCTCATGAGCGGTAATCTTTTTTAGCCATACTCGAGTGTTTTCTTTGGTTGAGTTTTTTTGCTGTGTCACGCATGTTTTTACCTGGAGTGATTTTACCTGGAGTATTCAAGTTTTAGCTGCAGTGTCGGATTTGGGGGTTTTATGGACTAATTTTACGGATGATTTTATGAAGATTGATGTGTTCCTAAGATATTTTGAATAAAGGTGTTTAACCTTCTACACTATGAGGAGTCTCTCTTCCTTCTTTCTTCTTATGCCGAAAGCACATCCGTACCCATAACGAGATCGCCCATCCGTCCATCCACATCAAAGGAGCAGCAGTTTAAGCGCTTTAGATTCTTATTGGTATACGCCATAAGAATCCACATCGTCTGGTAAGTGGGCTACCTTACCTTTTGGCACAGAGTGTTAGCAATCAAGGCTCGCACGATCCCCATTTCATCACAAGAGACTCTCTTTTTGAGCACCTTCCTTTTTGCACTTCCCTTATTTGTGTATTTTTCACTTTATGGACTTTTTCTTCACTGGATACATGCTTGGAAAACTTTTTTTGCTGTTAATGTATTACATATGATATTGAAAAATAATACCAATTAAGCACCAGCACTTTATAAGTTTATCACCAATATTGTTTACATGTTTGCACGTGCACTTTAGTGGTTTTTTGATATTTGCTAATATATATTGTTTCCAGTAAGCATATTAATTATAGCACAGCAGTATTTATTTATTTATTCACATGAACACAAATCACCTACCAGTCGTTTATTACAAGTAAATCCTATTACATAGGGTAGCGCAGTATTTACCATTTTTTTTCACAATTATCAGATCATTATCTCATAGTAGATAGTGACCTTCATTACTTGCTGCTTCCCAACATATCAATTAATTAATAATTTTTCACTACACCTTGGCGCGAGTATATCATTTACATTATCATCCACATAAATAAGCATATAGACCCATCTGTCTGCCAATTTCTTTGTGTATAAGCAGGGGTCTGCTTTACTCCTCAGAAAGTTTTGATGTGTAAGGACTTCATTTATTTTTATATTCCACGCTCTGGCTGCTTGCTTTAGACCATATATACTCCTGCGAAGTTTGCATACTAGGTCTGGCCTTTGTTCATCCCTGAACCCTGGCGGCTGTTCCATGTAAATTTCTTCTGTTAGCTCGCCATGTAGAAACGCAGTTTTCACATCAAAATGTTTCACTTGCATTTTCCTTGTGATGGCTACTGTCAGTAAAGTCCATATTTTAGTGTACTTGACTACTGGTGCAAATGTCTCGTCATAGTCCTCTCCGTATTTTTGAGAATAGCCCTTGGCTACTAGTCTTGCTTTGTATCGCTCAATTGTGCCATCTGCATTGTATTTCACTTTAAAAGTCCATTTACAGCCTATGGCTTTCCTTCCGGGTGGTAGTTCTCTAAGTGTCCATGTTTTAGTGTCATGCATGGATTTTATCTCTTCATCAGCAGCCTTTATCCTTTTACTTGCTTCTTGTTCTGAAAGCTGAGATATTTCTTCCCAGGTTGCAGGTTCGTTGATACTGGCAGTACTTGCTTTGTATGAGAGACGTACAGGTGGTTTACCTCTGTTTTCTCTTGTTGAACGTCTCAGTTTTGTGTCTGAGCCTTCTTGTGTCTGCTCTTCAGTACTGGAAGAGTCTGCACTCACTTCAACTGTCTGTTTAGAAGTTACAGAGATAGGCTGGTCAATGTCAGTTTTCTCTTCTACTCTTGCTTCTACTGTTGTCATTACATTGTCTCTGAAATCTTCAACAAAAGTTATGCTGTTGCTAATGGTAACCTTGTCTGTTTTGGGATTTAGGATTCTGTTACCTTTGACATTGTCACTGTATCCAACAAAGATACCTTCAAATGCTCTGTTTTGGAGTTTGGTGCGTTTTTCTTCAGGTGTGTAGATGAATGCTTTGCATCCAAAAACTCTTAGGTGTTTTACGTTTGGCTTCTCATTGTGCCAAAGTTCATATGGAGTTTTCTCTATTGTTCTGGAAAGAAGTCTGTTCTGCAAATATGTAGCTGTCATAGCTGCCTCACCCCAGTATTTTTGTGGTAGTCCAGAGTCTGTCAGCATACATCTGATCATTTCAGTCAGAGTTCTGTTCTTTCTTTCAGCTACTCCATTTTGTTCTGGTGTATATGGGACTGTCTTTTGATGTTCTATTCCATTCTGTTTTAAGTACTCTTGTATCTTATATCCTGTGAATTCACCTCGATTGTCACTCCGAAGTATGAGAGGCTTCCTCTGAAACTTGTTACTGGTCTTTATTGTATCGTCTTTTAATTTGTCAAAAACTTCACTCTTGTGTTGCATTAGGTAGGTGACTGTGTATCTTGAATAGTCGTCTATGAAAGTCAGTATGTACCTTTTGCCTCCAGGTGTAGGTGGGTTTAGGGGACCACACACATCACTGTGAACTAAGTCAAGTGGTCTTGAAGCTCTCTTCTGACTGACTTTGGGAAGTGTTGCTCTTGTAGCTTTGGATTTAATGCAACATTCACACTTAACAGTAACTGGACAAGAGGATATTGTTAGATCCCTTGTCAGATTCCTCCTCTGTAGTTCCTGTATGCATTCTGGGTGTCTGTGACCTAGACGTCTGTGCCATATATGTATACAGTCATTGTGCTTGTGTGTACATAGTCTCACCTTTTCCTTCACTGTGTCGAGGTGATATAGATGATCATCCAGCTTGGCACTTGCTACTGTCTGGTTGCCGTTTAGGATAGAACACTTGTCACCTTGGAATTTTACAGTGAGTCCTCTGGCTGTCAGACGCTTCACAGATAAGAGTCCTCCTTCTAGATTAGGAACATAAAGTACATCTTTTACTGGTATGGCTAGATTGTGTCCCGCATCATCAGGGCATACAAGGGTTCCATGCCCATATCCATCTGCAAGATAAATAGTTTCTTTGTTGTTCAGATCAAGTTCTGTGAAAAAACTTCTATCACTTTTCATGTGACTGGTTGCCCCCGAATCGATGCACCAGCCTTGACATTTATTGTTGCCTGTCACTTTAAATGTGGCATTCCAGTTTCCTTTCCATGGATCATTGATTATGGCTTTGACCTTTTGTTTAGCGTAAGAGGGACGCTGTCTTATTTGCTCTGCTTTCCATATAGTACAGTCTTTCTTTATATGTCCCTGTTTGTGACATCTGAAACACACTCTGGTCTCTTTCCTATGTAACCTTGCGTCTGTAGCTTTAAGAGCGGTTCTGGTGTCAGTTTCTGTGGAGTCATGCACTAATTCCTTTCTTCTCTGATACTCATCTATGAGCCTGGTTTTTACAAATGCTAGCGTCAGATCTGTCTCAGGTCGTGTCTCCAGTGCATTGATCAGTGCAGTATATGTATCGGGCAAACTGCATAACAACATGGCTGCAGCATGGCTGTCTGTTATATTCTCCCCGATTGATCTGAGTTGGGCAATCCCTTCCAGCATTGCGTTTATGTGCTCCTGCATGTCCTGTTCTCTGCTAAGTTTCATTTTGTAAAGTTTCCGCAGTAGAAACAGCTTGCTGTTTAAACTGGATCTTTCATGCAATCTTCTTAGTATGTCCCACGTGCCTTTCGCTGTGTCCTCATGGCGTATATGTATGAGCTGATCATCCTCCACTAGTAAGTTTATGGTGGCCCGTGCCTGTCTGTTTTTCTTGTCCCAGTCCTGATTATTGTCCTGTGGCCTCTCTGTAGTGGTAACCTCCCACAAGTCATCTCTAGATAACAGCATTTCCACTTTAAACTTCCATAGCTGATAATTGTTATTGTTCAGCTTGGCCACTGAGAGTTTAAGTTCTGAGTTTCCGGCCTTTTTTCCCTCCTTTATATATAAACAGTCTTACTTGTCTATAGGAGATGTCACTGGAAACCTTCCTTATGTCGATCTTTACCTGGATCCTGGGGCCATAACCTATTGCAGAGTGCGATCACTGGGTGCAGCGGAGTCCATTCAGATCAGACATTGTGGAGTAAACAGGAACTGGCTTCTTTATTGGAACATAACCACAGATTACCTTCTCATTTGTAAGAAGAACAACAAACAGGAAGAGATAACCAACAAGTACAGTGCACTCTACAGGAAATACACATCATAGAAAATGCATAGCATATCACTTAGCATTAGCGACATCTACTGTCCTATTTGTGAACTGCAGTTTATCGGATAAGCTAAAAGCTGTTGTATCTCCAACACATGGCTGCGCCCCCTAGGCAGCAGTGCACCCTAGGCGGATGCCTAGTGTGCCTAGCAGGAGCACCGGCCTTACGTCCATGGACGTTTTTTAGCTGTTTATCACCAGAGGAGTTTATAGGCTGTTTTATGAATGCCCTAAAATCATGTTAGGGAACGGGAATTCTGACCACAAAAAACACTGTATCAAAAAAGGAGGTAAAGGTAATTGGACTTTGTTGGCACAACGACAGGACAATGCGTCATAAAAAGTTTAGTTTTTATTAGAAAAATTAGTTAAATAATAAATTTATAAGTATGTGAAACAGACATACATGAAAACAAAGATTTAAAATCATTGCTGATAATATAGGAACCAATACATGTGGAAATCCCACACGACCACATAGTTGGAAAAATGCAAAAAAGTGTATATAAGGTAATGTAAATAATAACTTAAACCGTGAATACTCAAAGAAGAGCTTTTAGAACAGATAATAAGTAAAGCAATGAGTTCCAATAGTGGCGGTGGGTTCACTTAATCACAGTGATACTTATAAATTTCTTTTTTAACTAATTTTTCTAATTAAAACTAAACTTTTTATATGACGCATTGTCCTGTCGTTGTGCCAACAAAGTCCAATCCCCTTCACCTCCTTTTTTGATACTCATAACTAGGACGAGGCACAAAATTACCCTAGTGTCCACAGTGTCATCTACACAAAAAACACTGAACGCTGTTAAACACTCAAAAATGCTCATAAATGTGCAGAAACTCTAGGCACATTTAGCACTTCAGTGTTTGTTTATTTCAATGGCTGGAATAAATTAAAATTCTGGTTTATTGCAGGGATGTGGGCGCTCTGATCCTAACCCTAAGAGAAGGGGCAGGGGGCGCAGTTTGGCATCTTTGCCCTGGGCACTGGATGGCATAGTCTGGGCACTACATGTAGTCCTGACAAGAAGGAACTGTGCTTCTACTTGACTGCAAAGAGCATGGAAAGAGTGCTCCAGTGTAAATATACAAGGGCCCAAAATGCCAGCAGGACTGTAGCTACTTTCACTCTGACCAGTGGTCTAGGTAGGGCTTGGTAATGCCGGTTAGATCATTTTTTTAAAAGCTTGCCTTCTGGTGCAACTTTTTATTTTTCACATACATATTCAAATCTGCATTTTTTTAAGAAATGTACTTAGAACCCCCAAATATTATATATATATATATATATATATATATATATATATATATATATATATATATATATATATATATATATTCTGAAATCAGAGGCCCTGGAGAATAAATTGGTGGCTGTTTTCATTTTTTTATGTCACAAGATATTTGCACTTCCATTTATCAAATGCAAATTTTCAGGAAAAAATACACTTAATATGATTGTAAACAATCACCTTGTAAAACAACCCATTTAGTTTAAAATAGAAATGAAAGGCAAAACATTTTTGTATAGATATAAAAAGATATTATAAATATTTGTTTTCCCTTTTTTATAAGTGATCACATTCCTTCTGTTCTCAGCTGAATGAGAGCTGGAGGGAGGAGAAGCAGCAGTACACTGATCTTCCCAGTGACAGTCTCTGCAGGGGAGGAGGGGGGGGGGGGGTAACAGGACAAGTCTTATTATTGGAGGAGAGCACACAGTTCCCAGCACAGCTAGAGAACTGACCACGGTGTGCTCTCCTACTTATCATTTTTAATAGGAAAGCAGAGGGACTGGCAGGAACACCAGGGATTCCACACAAAGGAAGCAAGACAAAGAGAACAGGATACTTTCTCATACAGATACATGGTACAGCAGGCACGTATCAGGAATATGAAGTGTTAGGGTAACAAACATTTTAAATACATTTTAGTGCACAAAACACAATACCCATTTTTTTTTTTTTTTTGTAAAATATAAAATATGCTGTTGCTCCGAGTAATTCGATACCAAACAGGTCAAAATTTAAAATTGTGCATGCCTGTGAAATGTCCAAAATTGTCCATAGCCTTCTCAGTTTATCGGTTAAATGTGAGCTCTGGTGCTCGAATTATAGCTCTCACTCTGATGTTTTCAGCAGTACCTTACAAGTGTGGTGCAATCATCATTTACACATCCATACCAGAACTAAGGCTCGATTCACACTAGCCCAACTCATAGTTACATAGTAGGTGAGGTTGAATAAAGACAATAGTCCATCCAGTTCAACCTGTGTAGGTGTGTGTGGCTGTAATCATCTCACATAGCCCTGAATGTTCTGATTCTTGAGATGTACGTCTAAGAGTCTTTTGAAAGCCACCATACTCCGAAGTCGAGTGACTTTCAGTGCAACTTTGGAATCTGACACTGACACGACTTTGATGTGACGTTTTACACTCTGTAACACTGAAGTCATATCAAAGTCGGACCAAAGTAGTGCAGGAACTTTTTCTAAAGTCGGACAGACTTGTGTAATATCAGTTAGAACAGCTCTCATAGGGAAACACCAAATTTCACATGTCGTCATCCGACTTGAGGTCTCACAAGTCAGATTCTTTCTCCCATCAGTGTGAACTGAGCCTAAGTGTGTATTTGCATTTGCATGTGTGCAGTATATTACAGGGTGCTTTTACATTTAAAAAAAATTATATATTATATATATATATATATATATATATATATATATATATATATATATATATATATATATATTTTTTTTTTTTTTTCATTTAACTTTATTCCTATCACAAAGAGGTGAACAAACCCCTTGTGATAGCTTTGGACAGTGGAAGGTACTCTTTAATGAGACATCCGGCATCTATTAGACTTCTGATGTCTCCCCTGCCCTCCAAGGCAGCTGATCAAACCAAGTTCCACCAGCAACTTGAGTGACTAAGACATGATGTTACTGCAAGTTACCACCAGTAAATTGGAACTGCCTAGTTTGAACGTTGTGACATGGAGGAGCCTTTTGGGAGCACATATTTAAAGAGTTGATAACACTTTTTAACTCTAGGTGGTCCACGTCATATGGCAAGAGGCTTGTGGCCTAATCTATTATGTGGTGTTGGCACTAATATTGAAGCTTATTATAACACTAAATGGTGGAAGATTTCAGTTCCCGTGCTTGGGCGTCATTGACCATTTTTATTTGAATGGTCCACACTATCTGGTAAGAGGCTCAACATTTCTCTGTTTGCATGTTGGAGTGGAGCGCATATACAGTATGTGGTGAAAATCCCAACACTGGTAGGAGGCTTAGCTGCATTAAGAAGGTTCATATTGTTTTGAATTGATATATTGGGACATACTTTTTTGTTTTAGCACAGTTTTTTATTTTATGTATTTATAGTTATATGTATGATTTTTGTTTTTGATTGATGTGTTGGGAATCTTTTTATTATGACACATTTGCCCAGATTTTAATGATTCATTTCATGAATTGTTATATGTATGGATTGTTTTTGCACTATTTGCACACTATGTAAAGCTGGCCATACACTAGCCAAAAAATCGTTGGAACCACATTTATGAAAAACGAAAAATCGATCGTGAGAGCAGACGATCGTGCCATCATGTAATGACCGAATTTCGAACAATAAATCGTATTTACTGTACATGCAGCCAGTGACGTCACCGGTATGTGCACTATGAAGAAACAGCCACCTGGGCCTGTCCTGTGCCGTTAACGGCAGGAGTAACATCATCACGGCTCTGACCACTCATACAGCGGCAGGACGTAAACCCAGAAGGAAGACCAGGTGAAGACGGAAGCCTTGTCAGTGGTGACAGCTCGCTGCTGGAAGGGCTTCTTTCTAAGGTAAGTTTCACATAATGTGTTTGCGATGCATACTAGCACATTATAGCTTTACTTTGCAGGTTCCCAATAGGAATAGACCATGTCGCCAGCTGAATAGGAGGTGCAGTCCTTATAAAATTGTGTCTAGGGTCCTGAAGTGTGATGTGGCCTCTGGCCTGAGGGTTGCAACAACCCACACTGAAGTAAATCGATTTTGAATGGTAATGACTTGCAGTACTCCCCTTACCTATATTGGGAGGGGGGGGGCACCTGCTAACTGTTTGTTTCCTGGCTGCTGATACTCTAACTTCAGTGTGTGTTCTAAATCACTGACCTGGAACAAGAACACAAATCAGGAAGTCAAAGGAAAGTCTTTACCGTCATACTTGTCCCAAACAGTGATGCACAATACTGATGCAGGAGGCTAAGTATGGCAGCCAACATTTATTTCTTCAAAAGAAGTTGTCTACAATGCCAGCCTCTATTTTTCTCCCATGATAGATTTCCTTTTTGCGTATCCAGCCAGATTGTTCTCTTAACCATTCTTATAGTTTCGCTAAACCGGGAGGTAATCATTTGCACGTAAAGCGTTTTGGAGCAAAACTGGCAGATGAATAGTGTCAGTATCTATATCTATTACATACTGTAGAGGTTTGGCTTTCTACCGGTCCCCTCTATCTACTGAGCTATCCCATGGGGCCACTTAAAACCATCCGCATTGTATTTTCTGCACCAACGGTGATATCACTAGCTCCAATTACTCCCTTATATGTCCCCTCTAGCTTGCGGCAACAAACAGCAGGTTGTGTATATTTTGCACTCCATAATGAGATTTTCACAGCGACCACTAAAAAAACTCAGTTTGCAGCGTTAATAAACATCATAAATGATGTAAGAGACACTGTGATACAAGGGAATTGTAAAACCGGATGAGAAGTACAGACTTTGGAATCAATGTCTGGGCTTCAAACTAGCGTTCCTCTTGAGAATATTATTTTTTCCTTTTAATTTCACTTAAAAAAAAAAAAGTCCACTACAAAAAAAAAAAAATAATAATTACGCTCAACGGATGATCTTCAGTATAGCATAGCTGCCACCATATAAAGGGCAACTCTAGTGAATAAGAGCACCTTTAGAAGGCCCCTAAAGCTCCCCATCACTCTAAACAAGGTGCAATCTATTATGTAAACACAGATTTCAACTAGGAAGTGAACCCTTTAGCCTGCTGCCTCCTATGGATTGCTACTGGCTAATAAAGTAAAAGGAAAGCCACGCTGAGCAAATTAGGGACTGGAGGGGCAATATTTGTAAAAATAGAGTGCCTTGAGTTTTGGGCCACCATACAGCCTAGGTGCTTGTATAAATGTGCTGCCACATAGGCTTATTTATAAAAAAAAATTAATTATTATTATTTTTTTTTTATTCATTTGTGTTTGGTGTGTTTCACTGTACCCTCCTCTGTTTTGCTACTAGTTGGACCAGCCACCCAGCAAGACACTCCCAAGTTCTTCATACTGGCAATACTTCCTTTTTTCCCATGTTGAATAAGGTGGCTTGGATAGAAATGTTTTTTTCATCTTCAGGAAAACAATGAAAAACATTTATAATTTGTAATGTGTCAGGCTATGTAATGCACTTGAATGAATCCTACTTCTGAGTCTTCTTGGTGAGTTGACACAGCCTATGGATCTTAAAGCTGAGCTACAACCAAAATGGAAAGCTCTACTTATTTGCTTCCTCCCTCCCTCCGCTGCCACATTTGGCACCTTTTGGGGTGGGGGGGGGGGGAGGCGGGTACCTGGTTTTAACAGGTACCTGCTTCCACTTCTGGCTGACTTCACTGCGGCCCCCCTCCTTGGCCCGCCACCTGGCCATTCACGAAGCGCCATGCTTCACTGCCGGTTTCCCTTAACTGAGATGGCGGCGGCAGCACTCGAGAGCTGATTGAAAAGTATCTTGGGTGAAGATACCGCTGGGGACAAGTAAGTTTCCTAAGAATAACAGTCAGCAGCTACAGTATTTGTAGCTGCTGACTTTTCCTTTTTTCTGAAGGAGCCTGGAGCTCTGCTTTAAGTGAAGTCTGCAAGTTTCCATGCTGTCTATATAGATTCATACCTCCCAACTTTCTGAGATGGGAAAGAGGGACATCTATTAGCAAAAAGTATGTGGGCAAAGGACACACCCTGTTACATTCAGATTCAGAATACTTAATTAATCTATCACTGAAGGTACTCCTCAGACTGACCAGCGTATTTTGGAGTGGGTGGGAGGAGTTGTTCAAGATTGAATGTACCTTGGACACCATTCTCCTTTCCAACACTGTTGTAAAAGTCACCAACTCCAATCCAACAACATCATTGGCCTTGCAAATCAGTTTATTGAGTATGCCTCCCCAGCATGCAACTGCATATTTCAGGCTGCTCAAAAAATAGAGGCGGCTCTGGCCCTACCTATAGAGCACTGCAGTGTTCTTGCTCCAGTCCGGCTTATTATCTATGTGCACTCTCAGATACTTGCAATTCTATGCTACAGATTTAAAACACAAACAAATGATTGGTTAAACACATGAGTGCCTTGTTTCTACCACTACTGTTCCTTTATACTGGCTTTTGAAATTTACAAATTCAACAATTTAGAAATTTGAAAAATGGTTTACCAGTATTGTAGCAACCTCCTCTAGTTAGACTGTTAGTTAAACTTCATTTATTGCTCCATTGCTCAGAGTTTTCTGAGCTGAGAGTTTAAATACTCACACCTGCCTCTAAAGAAGTGTCTAGAGCATAGGGCTGGAGGACTCAAATGATCAGTCAAATATGTATCATGCCCCAGCCTATCTCTGGAAAGAGGTGTCCATAAGGTGGCTGGGGAGGTGATAAATATGTAGGAGGTCTACAGCTAGGGTTCCAGCTCTCTTGGGGCTGCTGCCCCTGATGGCAGCTTTACTGAGACAAAAAGCAGTCTGGGTCTCAGCAGCTGCTGGGCTGAGGGACTGGAGAAGATTGCCAATGGATGTTTGTTGGAGGGAACTGCACTGAAGTTCGGGTCTGGAGGAGGGTCCTCCTTGTTATCCATCTAACTATGGATGCTAGGTGGCAGACAGCTCCTGGAACACTATGAGTAGATCTTGCTGGGGACTAATAGTTGTGCAAGTGCCAGAAGGTAACTAAGTGCCAGAGGTTGCCATATGGACTGCTGCTGTAGGGTCCTAGATATATTGGCTATTCTCTCCTACCTCCAGGAAAGCTGCTATTTGAAGATTAGAGAGCAGCTTGTCCTCTTATTGTTGCTACTGATCGGTTGGAGTATCGTACGACCCTCATCCCCTCTCCTGTTAAAGAGGAACAAATAAAGAGGAAAAAGGAAAAGAGTGACTTTGTTCCAAAAGAGGGGCAGTCCCTGCAATTCAGGGACAGTTGGGAGATGTGCACACTGGGCTTTTTTTCTGAAAGAGACACCTAAAGACAGGACAAATAAAGTAAATCAAAAACCAAAAATGTAATATGTTGCAACTTACAAGCTCGTAGATATGATAGTTACATTCTTTCTGTATCTTCAGGCTAAGAATATTTTCAGCAAGTGCAGAAAATACCTGTTAATCTTGCCAGAAATGCATTATCCTTGCCGCCTCCTGTTAGCTGAACTGAAAAGACAGACATGTTGCCTCATCATTCCCCAGCAGGTAATGGAGATTAGGAGAGGAATGCATGTTTGAAGTCCAGCTTGGCTCATAACCATGACTCGCTCTCAAGATACAGTACAGTGAGTTAGTGTAGCCACCCTAGAAGAAGAAGTGTGTTACTGAAACTCTAAACTCTTTGTTTTTGGGTTTACATACACTAACATTTTATTTTTTATTTGTAAGTATTACAAATTCTGCACAAGTTTTTTGGAATTAAAGCTTTCTAAGATTTGCAAGATTTTATTTGGATCGTGTCACTGTCTGCCCAGCTCCTGAGACTGTAAGTTAAAGGGAGGTTTTTCATCCTATAGCATTCTATGCATTAAGATAAAAAACCTTCTGTGTGTAGCAGCCTCCCCAGCACCCCCCTAATACTTACCTGTGCCCCTCTCTGTCCAGCGATGTCCACAAGTCCCCTGGCCGTCCAGAATTCTCCCTCCTGATTGGCTGAGTTACAGCTGCGCCGCCAATGGCTCCCATTGTTGTCAATCAAAGTCACTGAGCCAATCAGGAGAGAGAGGGGGCAGAATGGAGACACTGAGCTGCAGCTCAGGCTCAGGTGCCCCAATAGCAAGCTGCTTGCTGTGGGAGGCACCCGATAGGAGGGAGGGCACATGAGCAGGAACGAGGGACCTGTGAAAAGGAGGATCCAGGCTGCTTTGTGCAAAAACATTACACAGAGGAGGAAAGTATAAGTCCCGGTTCACACTACAGTGACTTGTCAGGCGACTGGTCAGCCTGACAAGTTGCGGCCCATTCAGTGCTATGGGAACCATTCTAATAGGAGTGACACAAGTCGCTCCAACTTAGAAAATAGTTCCTGTACTACTTCGGGGTGACATCGGAGCGACTTGCATTGACTTCCATTATGTGAAGTCCGTGCAAGTGGCGCCGAAGTCACGGTGCATGCGACTTCACAGGTCGCCCCCGAAGTCGTGCCGCGGTAGTGTGAACCGGCACTTACATGTTTGTTTGTTTTATTTATTTAAAAAAAAAAAATGAGACTTTACAATGACTTTAAGCTGTCTCCCCACAACTGGATCAATTATAAAGATCACACTCGTGCTTAGATAGAGGAAGCAGAATAAGTACTGTAGGGGAAATCTCTGGTTTTAAGGTGAAACTTGCAGCAGAAGCTGGACTTGTTATTTTACCTTTGATTTTTATCTTGTTCTTTTTGGTTTTTAAATAATGTATGAACGGGTCTTGGGTTAGAGTCAGTGATGAGCTCCAAGGTTCTTATATCTACCTAAATGGTGAATTACAGCTATCACAGCTTGAGAAGTCATGAAATCGGGACGTTTGGAAGACACTACTAATTTTTCTTCATAAAACGATTTTGGCTCTGTGTATGACGGCAGTGTCAGAAGGATTGTATGACTCATATTACTCAGTGTGGGCATTTTGCCCAACTGTACAATGTAAACAGCTGATCACAGAGAAATGTCACTTTTAAATAACATGCAGCTAAGATGCGCTTTTTCCAATGTGATCTTCACACACAAAAGAGCATAAATGACTTTTTTCTTTGATCTGGGGACACCAAAAGCATCTCATTCCGAACACTATTCACCCTGGAGAGCATGTGTAATCGACTCTGCAACTGCAACTGATAAAGTTATTACATGATTCATAAGCTACAAAAAAAAAAATAGAAGACACATGGCCGCGCTGTGTAGATAAATGGCTTTGTTATTGCCATGTGCAGGATTTTCTCTTCCTCAAAGGAAAATGGGGCAATATACAAGGCATCTTCAAGGGGTACAGACTTTTACCATATTGCTTTCAAACGGTTTAAAAGCAAGCTGTCCAACCTTCTGAGATGGGAAGAAGGGACTTATTATAGCACAAATTTGTAGGCAATGGGCATGTCCCAGCTACAGTATCTCACAAATGTGAGTACACCCCTCACATTTTTGAAAATATTTTATTATATCTTTTCATGTGACAACACTGAAGGAATATATAGAAATGGTGCGCTAATCAAAGTATTAATGGTATATAAATAAATATATACGTGGATATGCTGTGCAAATTTAGCCATTAATGTGCAAACAGGGAATATGGATATGAATATATATATATATATATATATATATATATATATATATATATATATACAGTGGGTACGGAAAGTATTCAGACCCCCTTAAATTTTTCACTCTTTGTTATATTGCAGCCATTTGCTAAAATCATTTAGGTTCATTCTTCTTCCTCATGAATGTACACATAGCACCCCATACTGACAGAAAAACACAGAATTGTTGACATTGTTGCAGATTTATTAAAAAAGAAAAACTGAAATATCACATGGTCTTAAGTATTCAGACCCTTTGCTGTGACACTCATATATTTAACTCAGGTGCTTTCCATTTCTTCTGATCATCCTTGAGATGGTTCTACACCTTCATTTGAGTCCAGCTGTGTTTGATTATACTGATTGGACTTGATTAGGAAAGCCACACACCTGTCTATATAAGACCTTCCAGATCACAATGCATGTCAGAGCAAATGAGAATCATGAGGTCAAAGGAACTGCCTGAAGAGCTCAGAGACAGAATTGTGGCAAGGCACCGATCTGGCCAAGGTTACAAAAAGATTTCTGCTGCACTTAAGGTTCCTAAGAGCACAGTGGCCTCCATAATCTTCAAATGGAAGACGTTTGGGACGACCAGAACCCTTCCTAGAGCTGGCCGTCTTGCCAAACTGAGCTATCGGGGGAGAAGAGCCTTGGTGAGAGAGGTAAAGAAGAACCCAAAGATCACTGTGGCTGAGCTCCAGAGATGCAGTCAGGAGATGGGAGAAAGTTGTAGAAAGTCAACCATCACTGCAGCCCTCCACCAGTCGGGGCTTTATGGCAGAGTGGCCCGACGAAGCCTCTCCTCAGTGTAAGACACATGAAAGCCCGCATGGAGTTTGCTAAAAAACACCTGAAGGACTCCAAGATGGTGAGAAATAAGATTCTCTGGTCTGATGAGACCAAAATAGAACTTTTTGGCTTTAATTATAAGCGGTATGTATGGAGAAAACCAGGCACTGCTCATCACCTGACCAATACAGTCCCAACAGTGAAGCATGGTGGTGGCAGCATCATGCTGTGGGGGTGTTTTTCAGCTGCAGGGACAGGATGACTGGTTGCAATCGAGGGAAAGATGAATGTGGCCAAGTACAGGGATATCCTGGACAAAAACCTTCTCCAGAGTGCTCTGGACCTCAGACTGGGCCGAAGGTTTACCTTCCAACAAGACAATGACCCTAAGCACACAGCTAAAATAACAAAGGAGTGGCTTCACAACAACTCCGTGACTGTTCTTGAATGGCCCAGCCAGAGCCCTGACTTAAACCCAATTGAGCATCTCTGGAGAGACCTAAAAATGGCTGTCCACCAACGTTTACCATCCAACCTGACAGAACTGGAGAGGATCTGCAAGGAGGAATGGCAGAGGATCCCCAAATCCAGGTGTGAAAGACTTGTTTTATCTTTCCCAAAAAGACTCCTGGCTGTATTAGATCAAAAGGGGGCTTCTACTAAATACTGAGCAAAGGGTCTGAATACTTAGGACCATGTGATATTTCAGTTTTTCTTTTTTAATAAATCTGCAACAATGTCAACAATTCTGTGTTTTTCTGTCAGTATGGGGTGCTATGTGTACATTCATGAGGAAGAAGAATGAACTTAAATGATTTTAGCAAATGGCTGCAATATAACAAAGAGTGAAAAATTTAAGGGGGTCTGAATACTTTCCGTACCTACTGTATATACTGTATGTATATATATATATATATATATATATATATATATATATATATATATATGTATGTGTGTTAGTGTGGAACAGCTGAGTGTTTGGCTGGCGGCCAGGCTGAGATATGGAGAGAACCCTGCAGAATGATAGGAATCACCGATAGCTGCTTACTATTATGTAATTGAGAATCGTCCTGTTTTATTGAATAAAATACCTTATTGCTGATTATATTGTGGTATGTCCCTTTGCTTTTTTATATATGCTGGGGAGATTGAAATAAAAAGCACCCTGTCAATTTATGCCTTGAGTCTAGCCTATATGAGCTGCTGAACTTAGAAGCGATCCGGGCAAGGATTAATTACACTCCTATATGCAGCACAGTTTATATGTGCTGGAGGTAAGCGCATATGAAAGCCAGAAAATATTTTTTGGGTGGAAGAGTTTTGTGAGATTTTTTTATCACCACCCTGCAAGAATTTGATCACTTTCACGGTGTGCACACTATATTTTTTTACACTATTGGATTTATTCACTCTTAATTAATTGTACTTTAATAAGACAATATTGCACTAATATTGTGTTTCTTTTTTCTTCTATATATCTGGAATCATGGATATGGGATTTATTGAGTAACAGTGGATGAAGATTGTTTAATATTTATCAAACTTTTGGAGTGGCACATTTTTTATATATATATATATGCTCGCCAGGCATACATTAACCCCTCCCTCTCCAATAAAATTAACCCCTTCCCTGCCAGTGTCATTTTTACAGTAATAGTGCATATTTATAGCACTGATTACTGTAGCAATGTCACTGGTACCCCCAAAAGTGTCAAAAATGTCAGTCAAGGGTCCGATCTGTCCACCGCAATGTCGCAGTCCCGCAAAAAAAAAAAACGCAGATCGCCGCCATTACTCGTTATGAAAAAAAAACACCAAAAATGACAGAAATCTTTCCCTTAGTTAGTAAACGCAATAACTTTTGCGCAAACCAATCAAAATACACTTATTGCGATTTTTTTTACCAAAAATATGTAGCAGAAAACAAATTGGTCAAAAATTTAAAAACATTTTGATTTTTACATTTTTATTGGGGGGGGAATTTCATATAAAAAAATGTGAAAAATATTGTTATTTTTTCAAAATTTACGCTCTTTTTTTGTTTATAGCGCAAAAAATAAAAATCACACAGGTGATCAAATACCACCAAAAGAAAGCTCTGTTTGTGGGGAAAAAAAGGATGTAAATTTTGTTTGGGTACAGCGTCGCATGACCGCGCAATTGTCAGTTAAATTTGCACAGTGCCGAATCGCAAAAAGTGGCCTGGACGTAAGACAGCAAAATCCTCCGGTGGTAAAGTGGTTAAGTAGCACTTACCCCTGAAGGAGCCGCTGTTTCCTCAAGTCCCCTGTTCCCTGATCCCATGATTCTATAAGCAGAACCTTGCCCCTTAACACACCCTGGTGGAAGAGGTGGAATTATTATTATTATATAATTATGCAGGATTTATATAGCGCCAACAGACAGTACAGTTACAATACCATTCAGTACAGGAGGAATCAGAGAGCCCTGCTTGTTACAGCTTACAATCTAAGATATCTAATATATAAGAATATAATATATATATATTCAGCAACTAGAGAAATGGACATGGCAACAAACCCCGCAAAACAAAATGTATAAAACAGTAGCAAATAGGTTAGACAGTTGACAAAGAAATATACAGTATAAACAGTAGCAATTAGGTTATACAGTTAATAGTATGCTAAGGCTTCATGTATACTACAGATCCTAAACTTGTGTTTAGGAGCTTTTGGTGTTTTTGTTTTGCCAAAGCGCCTAAACTCAACTCCATAAAAGCCTATGTGTCAATGTACACATAGGCTTTTACCAGCATTTGGGAGCTGCTGCAGTAAGGGAAGCTTCAACTTCCTTCAACCTCCCTCTCCTGAATATGGAAGAATCGCGTTCAGGATAGTAATGTTTTTAACGCTGGCCACCAAAAAATGCGAACTATTTTTTGTTTAACTGCGGCCGCGGGTCAAAGTAGGGAGTGTCTACATGAAGCCTTATGATACAGAGAATTACCCCTAAACTCTATACTAGAGTCCTGCCTAAGGGCAATGTTACAGTAACAGTCTGTCAGTAGAGATGAACCGAATGAACCCCGGTTCGTTTCGCGGCAGAACTTACGAACATCGCAAAAGCTCGGAAATGAAAAACAAACACCATTGAAGTCTATGGGACCCGAACTGGAAACATCTAAAGTGCCAGTTTTGAAGTCTTTTATGTAAGTAATTGGGCATACCTAGGCTATTGGGGTCCAGGTACTGTCCTAACAGACATGTAGCAATGAGAAAAAAGTTTGTATTAAATATTTTAATGAGTAGTGATTTACTGATGCTTAAAGTGTAACCATAAAAATGATAAATAACAATAAAAATAAAAAAAGTATCCTAAAAATACTGCCCAGGGGGTCCGCTTAGTTTAATCTTGCTTAGATCCTGCTGCAGCAATAATGAAATTTATAAAGTCAAAAAAATGAAATTTTCCTTTCAAGTTTTCTTTATTTTATAAACAATGGCTTGGGGAGCCAGTCTGCATGATGAGGCCACAATTTTGTGCACTCCGAACAAGATTAGAGATGTTTTGGATAAAGTCTGGTGTCTCTTTTGCAGACAGGTGCAGAAAAATTGGATTTTGGGTGTTGGTGGTGCCTTCACACCGTAATCTTATAGAAGTACTCTTGATGAAAGAAAGAATTGACCTTGCTGTCAAAAACTGAAATATGCACCTGTCAAACTGTGGTGGAAATATTGGTCTTTGGGTGTTGGTGGTGGACAAGGAGGCAGAATAAGCCACTCTGGCAGCTGTTGTGGACTGCACTCTAGTCTCTGCTTGGGTGACGGAGTATGAGGATGGTTTAGTAAGCCAGTCCACCACCTCCTCTGCATGCTGTGGGTGGATAGCACGGGCAACATCACTAAACAGAGGAAATGATACCCTGCCTGAGGACAGACCATGTCATCCTTTCCCTGTGGACACATACGCTGCTGGCCCCCTCACAGTGCCATGGGAACGTCTGCCTCTCCTTGTTGGCCTCCCAGACATGATGGAAGGGGGGTTTATTAACAAAATGTAATACAGATGGGGAAATATGTATGTGGATGCACTTTAATCAATGGAAAGTGGTGTTTGGTACACTTTAACTTGACAACTCACTACAGAGACACACTCCACTGACACACTACAATATACTGCAGTGAAACTGCACTGATGCACTGCAATATACTGTGATAAACATGCACTAACACACTGAATAATACTGCACTAGAATATAATGCGTACCAGCAGATGCCCGCTACTCCCCCTCTTTGTGTCCCTTTTGCAATAGTGAAATGTTCTGATAATAGCTTGCAGCACTGTCTGTCTCCCACAAAGTCCTCACTACATCAGCCTCTAACCTGAGCCCAAGCCTTTCTTTTCCTCTCCACAGGGCCCCCGGCATGCTGACACATGTAGTTTCATTGCCAATCTGTAAGCTCAGTTTGACTGGGGACTATATCTCCCACAAGTCATAGTTGCACCTAGCGGCTTTGTCCTTCCCACAATCCACCGCAGCTAGGTTTCCTCTTCCTCTCTGTAATCCCAGGTGGTGGTTGGGGCTTTCCTCCATCTCTCTCTGTTGTGTCATAGCGGCATGTTGTCCTTAACAGCTTGAGAGGAGCAGAGGAAGTTCAGGGCAGCAGCAATCATAGAAGTCCAGTCCCCGCTGCACATATGTGCAGTATGAGATCTGGCACAGTTTGGTGGTATATGATCGAAAATAATGCTTTTTCCATCCTGGGTTTCCACTAAATCTTGGGAAATCTCACAGTTTACAGATAAGATTTTCCTGGAAGGCAAAACATGAAGAACATCTGAACTGGAGAGAAATTAATCTAGTAACATTAAATTTTGCCTGCAATTGTGTAATTTCTCACGATGAATAGCTTCGCAATATTTTTATAAATATAGCTCTAAGGCCCTGTTCACATCTGTGCATTTTTGATCCGCTAAAATGTACCCTCCCAGCGTGGCAAAAGTGCATGAATACTAGTCCCCTTTAAATCCTATCTAACTGTGTACATCCGTATGCTTTGTTTTTTTTTACAGTGCATTTTTAAATGGTTCAGCTTGCTGCATCCTCAGTGTCCTGTTTGAAAAATGCACCAAAAACACACCATTCTTTTAAGTCTATGAGAGTAAACCAAAAATGCTTCAAAAACACTCCAAAAACACAGTGTGCATCTTTTAAAATGAGTTTTTGAGCCAGGCTATAGAAAAAGATGGGCACCACTCCAATTTATAATTGTACTTTGCAGTGAGGTGCACATGGAAGGGCTTTGCAAATTACAAATAGATAAAACATTTCCCAGCACACTTACCAGCTAACCTGCAAAAAACAAACAAATTGACCCTGTCTAACAATACATATTAAAAACAGAGGGTATAGTTGCACACATTTGCAAATATGTGGTAGACGCAGTGTCTTGTCAAGGCTCCTCTGTATACTGTGGCCCTAACTTTATAATCTGAGAGGGTCCACGTTGGAGCATATATAGTAGCTGATAAATTAAGGGTGGGCATGCCTGAAGGAAGCCAACTCCTCCCTAAAGACACAGGGACCCATTGGACGTCCAGCAAGAGAAAAATGGCAGTTGAAGGCATCCAATGTGATCCCACACCAAATCCCACAAGCTTTACAAAAAGATGGCAACCACCAGTATTTATAACTAGCCTTTGCAGTAAGGTGCACATGGAAGGGGTTTTCAAATGGCAAACACACAAAATGTGTTACCAATCAGCTTGCAAAAAAAAAAAAATTGACCTTGTCTTCAACGTGGAAACTCTCAAATATAGGTTTGGGATTCCAGTATGCAGAGGAGCCTTGAGGCATTGTTTCTTCCCATATGTTTGTAAATGTGGTAACTAAACCCTCTGCTTTTAACATAAATTGTTAGACAAGGTCAATTTGGTTTTTTTGCAGTCTAGCCGGTAAGTGTTCTGGGAGTTTTTGGGTCAAATGTCCATGTTTTACCTATGCTATGAAATCTGACAGTAATGTACACTATCTTGACAAAAATACCTGATGTAACTGGGAAAAGGATATAAAAGAATATAAGGTAAAAAACACCAACCTTAGCCTTCTACCTATCCTTATCCTAACCCTAAAAAACCTAACTGTATCCCTAACTGTACTATAATGTTACCCTTACCCTAACAAAATGTAAACCTAACCCAAACTCTAACCTCAACCCTTACCTAACTATACTGAAATCCTAATCCAAGCCTTAACCATAGCCAATCCCTAAAATATCCATACCTCTTTCCCTACAAAACCCTAGCCTATTCCTAAGATATCCATAGCTCTTTCCCTACAAACCTAACTTTATCCTAACTCTACCATAATCCTGTCTCAAACCCTAAAAAACTAACCCCAAAACTACTATAACCATAACCCATAACTTTTACTCAAACCCTAAAAAATCTAACTCTAACACAAACCCTGTTTACAAACTTTTTTTGAGGCAAAAGCTGCAACAGGTATAAGTTCCAGTATACAGCAGATACATTTAGTACAATCAGACTAATATGGCGTAAGCTAATACATATCTGCTGCATCAATAATGCAAATATAAACTATATAAAAGCAAGAAAATACAGAGAAAAGATAACAAAAAAGCACGTTCAAATTTTATTTGGAAAATGTAGTAAATTCAAGTGCATCCAGAAGTTCAAAGTGAGTTATGGCAACAGAAGGCAACCAAGCATAAAGTAAGTCAAACATTAGGAAAATATACAGCAATATAACTGGATGGTTTTACTGTGTAGAAGGTAGGCGATAAAAAAAAAAACCATGGATGCCATTTTGCATCAAAAGAAGGTTTTGATTCTTGGATTGAAGGGGTATGAGAGATGATTACGGCCACACACACCTACACAGGTTGAACTGGATGGACTATTGTCTTTATTCAACCTCAACTACTATGTAACTATGTAACTATGAATCTGGAAATGATAAATGATTTGTGGAAAAGGCACGGAAAATGACAAACAGTACAGTACAGTAAGCTAACACCCAGTGCATAGCTAAACACAAAGTATGTAACAATCTCTCCGAGGGCAGTGGAAGATCAGGGATGGGAGAGAATAATAAATATTGGGACTGAGTTAAAGTGATCAATTTACCAGCTAACATCGAAGAAAATGTAAAAATTTTTCTCCAAACCTGAACTATTTTTTTACATGTCCAAAAAGTATGTAAAAATTACAGCGCTTAACTGCAAACATGGAAACAGTGTGGATAAACTTGAGGATAAATAGTAGAGAGCTTGAGTGAAGTAAACAATGTAAGTTCTGTATCAGAAACAGAAAAAAAATCTGATTAATTTCCTAAGGCTGGTCCACATAGCATCCCACTCCTGCTCCGTGAATTGTTCACCAAGCTACTTCTCCCATCCAACAATATAGGAGTGTTTAGAGGAAGTGGTTTCAAAGGCAAGGCTCTGATATAGGGTTAAAATCAATTCCTTCCCACGAGGGTGTGCAAGACCTGTATTCTCATACACAAGTAGGCAGGTTTAGTGCTGATCCGTCCGGGAGGGTTTGAGTTAACTGTGTTTCCTGGGTCTTTTTGGCAAGCTTCTTGGGTCCAACCCACTGATCCTGTGGTATTAAAAAGGGACAGGGGTCCAGATCCTAGGGTCTTTGCTGTGGATGCTGTTGCCGTCCTGCCAGTTCGCTGTGCCATGCCGCGTCCGGAGTTCCTGCTGATAAACATCTGCCTCTAGAAACCTGCCACAGTGTAGGGAGATTGCTGGGACTTGCAATTCGCTCTGAAGACACAAACCCTTGGACTTTGCCAAAGATGTACTCTTACCTGTGCAAGGACAACCACAAGCCTGAGTTAGGAACTAGGGACGTTAGGAAAGAATGCATTATATTTGGAGTTGTAATGTTTGGAACTTTTATTAATGCTTTTGAAACTTTGTCTTTGCTGGTCTGAAGTTACTCAAGAGGTGAAATGTAAGTAACCAGCACTTTTATTAATGCTTTTGAAACTTTGTCTTTGCTGGTCTGAAGTTACTCAAGAGGTGAAATGTAAGTAACCAGCACAGTCTATGTCTTGGGCCAACTAAGCCACATTGGAGTATAAAGACACAAGTGGTTACCAAGGACAAGGAAGGTTTTGCAAACAGCCTGTCGTGAAGCATGTGTCTGTGACAGGTAGGATAGCCTCTTGCCTCTGTGAGCAGTCCATTTCCCAAAAGGAGAAGATCAGCATCGCAGAGGTCTTCAGCTTGAGCACAGGTTCGAAAGAGGAAGAATTAAGTAAGTGCATGTATGGAGTCTGTGCTAGGTGCAAGGTGGGACCCAAATGCAACAATTGTCAGGCGTGGTATACATTGACGTGGGGTTCAAGCGCGTTAACTACAGTTCAGTCATCTATTCAAGTGTACATGGTGCACAGCCATCCTTGAGTCAGAGGTCCACCTTAAGGTTCAGATATCCCTGAAAGTGACCTCCACCCTGTCCCAGGGCATCAAGGAGCACGGCACAAGCAAAGGTACCTCATGTGCGAGGCAGTGACTGGTTCTAGGTGCCTAGCGTAGTCCAGAAAAACCCACCTCAGGGTGCGCCTCTCATGTGACCCACACTTGCCGCTAAATGAGGAGGAGAACATGGAGGAGGTACTGCCTACCCTTACACACAGTATGAGAGTCAGAAGGGGAAAGTGTATAATGTGTGGCATAAAAATGTCTTATTTGAAAATAATGATAAAATTCAGAGGAATGGGTAGCTTTCAAATGTTAGGTGAAATGTGAGGCGCTATAGTACATTATTCCAAAACACAACCTCAGTTAGTAAAGGAAACAATGGGGTGAGTATCCTGATGACGCTCATGTAGCGAAATGCATTGAGGCCCAGCACGTCCGACATCACATCCGGTTTGCGGTAATTACAGCTTGGAACGCAGGAGTAAGGAACGGCTTCCTGGTGATCAGCATAGCGGCTCTCCTGCCTGCATTTTTATACTGCCTATGTCAAGTGCCTGTGTGGCACCAGAAATCGTGAGTTGTTTTCTTATTATTATTTTCATTTAATAAACACATACAGTACCATGAGGCTTTCTCCCTGTCATTTCCTTGAGCCACTTGGAATCTGAGCCACTTAAACAGGAGTTTTGAGCCATCCATTCTGAGGGAAAACCACCCCTGAATCCCCACTTAAGAAGAGGGTGTTGCTGAAAGATCCTTTAAAGGGCTCTTCCTGCACCATAAGTCCCTTGAGGCCTGGGTGCATCTGGTAAGTGACCCTGGCTCACTGGGTGAAGGATCAGACACCCATTGCGTCACTTTGGCACCCCACCAATAGTAAGAAGCACGTTAAAGAGAGAAAAAAATGCACAACAAAGCACCACGCATTTTTGGGACTATTCACATTATACAGTGGGTACGGAAAGTATTCAGACCCCCTTAAATTTTTCACTCTTTGTTATATTGCAGCCATTTGCTAAAATCATTTAAGTTCATTCTTCTTCCTCATGAATGTACACACAGCTCCCCATATTGACGGAAAAACAAAGAATTGTTGACATTGTTGCAGATTTATTAAAAAAGAAAAACTGAAATATCACATGGCCCTAAGTATTCAGACCCTTTGCTGTGACACTCATATATTTAACTCAGGTGCTTTCCATTTCTTCTGATCATCCTTGAGATGGTTCTACACCTTCATTTGAGTCCAGCTGTGTTTGATTATACTGATTGGACTTGATTAGGAAAGCCACACACCTGTCTATATAAGACCTTCCAGATCACAATGCATGTCAGAGCAAATGAGAATCATGAGGTCAAAGGAACTGCCTGAAGAGCTCAGAGACAGAATTGTGGCAAGGCACAGATCTGGCCAAGGTTACAAAAAGATTTCTGCTGCACTTAAGGTTCCTAAGAGCAAAGTGGCCTCCATAATCCTCAAATGGAAGACGTTTGGGACGACCAGAACCCTTCCTAGAGCTGGCCGTCCGGCCAAACTGAGCTATCGGGGGAGAAGAGCCTTGGTGAGAGAGGTAAAGAAGAACCCAAAGATCACTGTGGCTGAGCTCCAGAGATGCAGTCAGGAGATGGGAGAAAGTTTTAGAAAGTCAACCATCACTGCAGCCCTCCACCAGTCGGGGCTTTATGGCAGAGTGGCCCGACGGAAGCCTCTCCTCAGTGTAAGACACATGAAAGCCCGCATGGAGTTTGCTAAAAAAACACCTGAAGGACTCCAAGATGGTGCGAAAAAGGATTCTCTGGTCTGATGAGACCAAAATAGAACTTTTTGGCCTTAATTCTAAGCGGTATGTGTGGAGAAAACCAGGCACTGCTCATCACCTGTCCAATACAGTCCCAACAGTGAAGCATGGTGGTGGCAGCATCATGCTGTGGGGGTGTTTTTCAGCTGCAGGGACAGGACGACTGGTTGCAATCGAGGGAAAGATGAATGCGGCCAAGTACAGGGATATCCTGGACAAAAACCTTCTCCAGAGTGCTCTGGACCTCAAACTGGGCCGAAGGTTTACCTTCCAACAAGACAATGACCCTAAGCACACAGCTAAAATAACGAAGGAGTGGCTTCACAACAACTCCGTGACTGTTCTTGAATGGCCCAGCCAGAGCCCTGACTTAAACCCAATTGAGCATCTCTGGAGAGACCTAAAAATGGCTGTCCACCAACGTTTACCATCCAACCTGACAGAACTGGAGAGGATCTGCAAGGAGGAATGGCAGAGGATCCCCAAATCCAGGTGTGAAAGACTTGTTGCATCTTTCCCAAAAAGACTCCTGGCTGTATTAGATCAAAATGGGGCTTCTACTAAATACTGAGCAAAGGGTCTGAATACTTAGGACCATGTGATATTTCAGTTTTTCTTTTTTAATAAATCTGCAACAATGTCAACAATTCTGTGTTTTTCTGTCAGTATGGGGTGCTATGTGTACATTCAAGAGGAAGAAGAATGAACTTAAATGATTTTAGCAAATGGGTGCAATATAACAAAGAGTGAAAAATTTAAGGGGGTCTGAATACTTTCTGTACCCACTGTATATATTCTTATAAACTGCCTTGGCAAACGCATTATTGTGTAATCATTATATGGTGTGTCATGGATTGGTGTTTATTTATTGCATGAAGTATATTATTATGTATTTATTGTAGCACTAATAATCACAACACATGAACCGTGTAAGATTAAGCACCAGCACTTTATTCACAGCTATTTATGTTTACAATTTGCTCATATTTGCACTATCACCTATCTTTATAGGTAATTTAATTGTGCACAATCACTTTAGCACTTTTTCATTGGTGATACTCACCCCATTCATATCATATTGTTTCCTTCACTAACTGAGGTTGTGTTTTGGAATAATGTACTATAGTTGTTAGCGCCTCACATTTCACCTGATTTTCATCTAAGTAATACACTTAAATTGAGAGCAGCTCAACGCAGTTTGTAATTAAAAGGGAGGCACCCATTACTCTTTACGCCATTCCAGCTTTCAAATGTTGGAGATTGGAAATGGAAATGTATGAAGAACCCTCTTAAAGATGTGAGAGATTGGTTACTATGTGGAACAGCCACCAATGAAAGTCATTAGGTCTTAAAAATATTGTTACAAACCTTGGGTCTCCCATAAATTAGGACAATGGGGAAACTTTAGAAATTAAATTATATTTATCCTTAAAGAAATGTCAGAGTTTAAGTGATTGATCCACTTATAAATTGTGTTTCAATAATTCCTGTACCAATGTTCTATTAGACCAGTGTTTCCCAACTTTTTTCAGTCGAGGCATCCTTCAAAATTATAGACAATCTCAAGGCACCCATTTAAATTATAAGTCTCATGGCACCCCATTCTAAAATGAAAAAACTATTCTAATAGCTTTACATCATACAATAACATCCACACGTAGGACACCCAACATTGGAGGGGATTTATTCTTCCAAAGCAAATACACTTTTGCCTACTGGTACTGACTATATTCCAATGTTTCTCTTCTCCCTCAATTTCTCTTCATCAATCAGTTAATATCACCCCAGTGATAAGGGAGAGGGGCACAAAGGAGTCAAACAAGGATGCCGTGGAGGCAACTGACATCTTCCTTAATAACAGATGATGTTATTGGTTGTTAGGATGCCAGTGTCTAGAAAGTCATAATAGTGCACAATAAAAACCTTTGGCTTTGTGTAACTAAAGGGCAGGCTTGATCCATCTGCTGGCTTGTGTAAAATGTTTGATCAATTTTTAGGCATTTTGCTAAGGCACCGCTGAATAAACTTCAAGGCACCCTCGTTGAAAAAGGCTGTCTTGGACCACAGTAAAACAGATCAATAATAAGACGAGATTGAAATACTTTGAAATTTAAGCCATTGAACTGTCAACTCCGAGATGTTCCATTGGGCTAGTTGCATCAGTCGAGATGCCAAGTATAGCCAAATCTGCGGTAGGCCCAGACCCACTTGTTTGTGGGAGCAGCCCAAAGCAGACTCTAACCTTAACCCTTCCATAAGCCTTACTCTAACGCTAAAAAATGTAACCCTAACCTTAACTTTAACCCTAATCTTAGCCTAACCCTACATTAACCATAAGGATCCCATTTTTCTCTGACAACTAAAAACACATCACACTATCACAAACCTCTTCACAAAACCCACAAAATGCAGAAGGAAGTGATGTAATATAGTGAGCCGCCAAAACACACTAAAAATGCATAAATATCCCACATTAAAAACGTTATATGGGTTGAGATGATATGTATCACATTGCATTAAGAACTATTTCAAAATGAGATACACAGTTTTGCAAAATGTGTGTAGTGCACCCCCTAAAGAGCTGCAAGAATGCAATAATGGAATCCCCCACCCTGCACAGCCAGGGATTAGAACTTGGATGGACAGTAGCGAAACCCACTTAATTATGCGATACCACTTGACTTTTAACAACTTCAGGGACAACATCTCCTATATACAGTCTATATACACTCCTAACTTACTCCAGCACTTACTTGCTTGCAGAAAACTCAGCTTAGACACTTTAATAGACCCGACCAGATAAAAAGCAAAAGCCCTTTACAGGCAGGGACCCCAGGCCCTTTGGAAGCAAAGTTGAGTGTCCAGCTCACATCTCTGTGGCTACTGATCCCAGCACCACCTCTTCAGACACTGCCATCCTCCTGGCTGCAGCTGCCCCTTTCACTTGCCCTCCTGGCAACTTCTCCACAGTCCTCCCAGACTGACACCACAGTCCTCCCAGACTGCTCACTCACCAGACTCCTCTGGAGCCTCCTGGATGTGCTGACCTGCTCCCGCAGTCCTCTCCTTGTTCCCGTGCCTCCAGGAAGGATTTCCTCCATGTGTTGTAGAGGGTCCCTCCAGCACCCAAGCCCCAGGCCTGAGGTCACCGCTCCTCAGACTAGGGGGCACCCTCAAGGGCCACCGACAGCCTCCTCAGCACTCCTTCTCCATCTTCCACCCAACTGCCCCTGTTGGCATGACGCATGAGATTTTTATATGGTGCCCGCCCTTTGCCAGCCCATTTTGCTGGGGATTGGCTGGGGCCCTCATCAATGCTCCAAACAGCTCCTCCTAGACTCCACCCTCTACTTCTGGAAGCTGCTCTAAGGTTCCAGAGAGTAGGGAGAGTTACAAGAGGTGCTGCTTGCTGAGTCATCCAGCCTCCCTGAGTCACTCAGCCCTGACCCAGATTCAACCCAGTATTGGCTCTCAGCCAAGCCAAACGTTCCTACTCTACAGCTAGCCTATTCTAGCATACTAGAGGTTGCAACATGTGTATGGCATTTTTAAGCGCATTGATGTGAATGGGCCTTAAGTCTTGCTCTAAAATGCCCTGTTAGACCCCTCAGCGTGCCTTTTATAATTTATATCAGTATTGTCAGGAAAGGCTGACTGCTTTTTTTTTCAGCCATTTTTATATCTCAAGTAAAAGATAATTTTCTGATAGCATACCTGATGCTTATAAATTCTAGTAATGCAAGATTTTACAGGGCTATAAATCACATCCAGATGCAAAAACTTGGCTCTTATCTGAGAAATTGAAGTTTTCTGTCTTTTGTTTTGGTGTGATGAGAAATTAACAGCATGAAAGAACAGATCATTTAATTAGAACAGATCAAAACGACGTTTGATGATTTGACAAGCTCCAGAGAGAAAACAGAATGTACCTTACCTCAAAATAATTTTTCTGTTACATACAGGTTCTGCATTATGGAACTATATAACATGGACTTTGAGGGTTCAATTTATTACGAGGAGGAATAATGTGTTATTGTTTGCAAAAAAAATGACATCAACTTTCCTGCAATCAGATCTGTGGAAAATGACTTCTTGCCAGTTGTTGTTACTTTAACATATATATATAAACCCAATCCCTGCAATCTCATATAAGGTTTAACATGTATATGTCATTTTGAAAGTCAGTTTCAGTATTTTTAAATATGTAACTATGTATTAAAATGTTAGCTGGTGATCTTGCCAGGAAGGTCCTTGTTCAGGCACTTCCTATTGTAGGGTGACAACTCCCTCTCCCCATCTTTTAATTGTGCTCCTGCGTTGTCACCCTGTCACACAATCCTCTGGTGGAGACTATAAGCTGAAGACTACAACGCACATTACACAGGCATGGCCCAGTATTGTTACCAAGAGGAAACCTGCCTTGAAAAATAGCATGCAAATCATGTAGATAGGATGGAGTTGCAGGAGACCAGCAGCAGTGAGATGCAACCGATAAAAAAAATGTGAAAACAGATATTTTACAAAAAGTAATGGCAATAATCATTCACGCTGCTTTGGAAAACTAAGCATATAGATTTAAAAATATTTAAGTGATGCTGTTAATTAAAGTAAATCTGTCACAAGAGAAATATCTTAATTTTAGTACTAAGTCACCTGGAACAGGTATATGGATCAAATAAGTCAAAGAAAAGTCATTATCTACATACTTGTTCTGCATCAATGAAGTAATAAACCAAGATGCTGAGCTTGACAGTCAGTCCACTAGCATTTTCAGAAGGAGAGGGTCAGCAATTGCAGCCACTGCCAGGGTAAATCAGTGGAAAGACTGACAAAGTCTGGTGGTATTATGTGATGCAGGCACTGCAGATACACAAACCCATTGGTGTTTTAGTGTACATATGTGTAGAGTGAAAAAAAAAAAGCATTCCCAGCTACCCATACCCTTGTAGGGGATCTACTGCCCTCTACTGTCAGCTGCTTGTATCACACTGTAATGTATCATTATGTGTGTCGCTTCCTGACTCTGGAATTGTTGTAAAAAGATCCTGGAAGGAGGAAGTGGAAAGAGAAAGTCAGAAGAGATAATTATTGCCAGATAACTAGGACTGATTTGGTAACAACTGTAGGGTTTCCTCACAGCAGATCTTGTCTTCAGGTCCCCGACACAAAGACAGACGTCGCATCATCCTCAGGGGGCCCTGCAATGGGACTTTTCTGCAACATTCATCTTGAGGTATTGCTATTAATATCTACTGTATGTATACCTGGGTATATGTGCTAGAGATCGACCGATTATCAGCAACACCAATATTGCCGATATTTTAGGGAAAGTGCATGTACCGGGGTGATGCCTGCAACTAGAGGCATCACCCCGGTACCGGTGTCAATAGCGCTCGGCTGTCATTACAAGGAGTGGGAGGGGACGTCTCCCCCCTCCCGCCGCCTGCCACAGCTCATCCGGGTCTCCCGTCCCACCGGGCATCCTACCTCCACCGCCAAAGAGAAGACCAGGTGTAGTATGAAGATGTGTCCCCATGAAAGCTGGTATCCCTGCAGTAAGTGCGCATGCGCCGGTCTCCATGTAAAAAACCCGGAAGTGATGTCATGACATCACTTCCGGGTACTCAGCGCCGAATTCTGACAGCATTCAAAACATGCTTTTCACTGCCGAGGAGGGGTTTGGGGTATTTTGCATGTCCGAAAATATCGTCCGATATCGGCCAATACCGATATCCGATGACCAAAATATCGGTATCTGCATTAAAAAGACTATATCGGTTGATCACTAATATGTGCACAATTTCACCAGGACTCCTATCGGGCCCTTTGCTAATAATACCTGTTTGTACATTGGATGTATGTACTATTATTAATCTTTTTTTCTATAAAGCTTGTATATAATGGGGTGCATCTAAATGTTTATGGTCAATGTTATATGTTGGATGTAGTAGTTCTTCTGCTTCCAGTTACTTTTATTAGATTACTGATCAATTTTCCAGGAAAGGAATTCCCTCTGCTCACACGGACCCTGTCCTGAGTGGAGGCATTGGCGACTTTATTATCAATCCCACTCTACTACTTAATGGTGGTACTGGTCCTCTTAGTTACATACAAGTTTATCGCAATATCCTGTTTGGGGAGGGCCATTTCTAATAAGTCCCCCAAAAGAAAGCTACACCCTTTTTACCAAAAGCTTCTAAACTGTTCTTTAACCACTTACCGCCCGCCCGCCGTCATATGACGGCGGGACGGTGCGGCTATTATCCTGGGCGGACGTCATATGACGTGACCCAGGAAATGCACGGCAGGCGCGCAATCGCGGGCGCGCCGCCGTGCACTGCCGGTGTCGGGGTGTCCCCGGGACACCCCCCGTCACCGGCAGGGGGGAAACAGCCACGCCAAGTGTTCCAATGACACAGCCGATCACAATGGAGGCGGCCGGGAGATGACCGCGCATGCGCGATCGGGAGCGCGCAGCGCGGTCATGTCGGTGGCACTGTGTTCCGTAGGAACACAGCTGTCACCGGCAGTAGTAAATAGTCACTGATAGTGACTGTTTACTATGTGATCGGCTGTGAATCCATTCACAGCCGATCAGAAAATGTAAACAAAGAGCAGTAACTCAGTGTTACTAGCTCTTCTCTCCTCATACAGTTTCCAGTATGAGGGGAGAAGAACTAGAAACAGTGAGTTACTGCTCTGTGTACCTGCAAAAGTAAAATCACACCAATAAAGGTCCCCCCACACAGTCCTCAGCCCCCCCCCCAATGTCACCTGTCACCCAACAGTCACCTCATCAGTGCCCAGAAATTGATACCCATAACGTTCACATGTGAGCGCAGCGATCGCGGGCAGAATCACCGCGATTCTGCCCGCAATCCAGAAATCATTGCAAATTGCGGGACGCCTGTGCGTTGCCCGTGATTTGCAATAGCACCCCAAACGCTGTGCAATGTTGCCGCCATTTCCGCCTGCCGAATCGCGGTAACATCGCGCAAACAACGCATGACGCCCAAAAAAGGTACAAGAGCTTCTTTGGGGTGTCATGCGTTGTTTGCGCGATGTTACCGCGATTCGGCAGGCGGAAATCGCAGCAACATCGCACAGCGTTTGGGGTGCTATTGCAAATCACGGGCAACGCACAGGCGTCCCACAATTTGCAATGATTTCTGGATCACGGGGAGAATCGCAGTGATTCTGCCCGTGATCGCTACGCTCACATGTGAACGTAGCCTAAAGTTCACCGGTCACCAGAGACTGCCATCAGTACCGCCGTGCACCATCGCCCGTCACCTGTCACCCATCAGTGACCATCGCCTGTCACCTGTCACCCCATCAATCACCGTCACCTGTCACCCCATCAGTCATTGTCACCTGTCACCCCATCAGTCATCGTCATCTGTCACCCTATCAATCATCGTCACTTGACACCCCATCAGTGATCGTCACTTGTCACCCCATCAATCATCGTCACCTGTCACCCCGTCAGTGATTGTCATCTGTCACCCCATCAATCATCATCACTTGTCACCTCATCAATCATCGTCACCTGTCACCTCATCAGTCATCATCACCTGTCACCCCATCAGTCATCGTCACCTGTCACCCCATCAGTCATCGTCACCTGTCACCCCATAAGTCATTGTCACCTGTCACCCCATCAGTCATTGTCACCTGTCACCCCATCAGTCATCGTCACCTGTCACCCCATCAGTCATCGTCACCTGTTTGCCATATGCATGCAATCACTTACTGACCGCCTAACGACTATATGCGTCGGCCATTAAAAGCTAAATACTGGGGTTATGGCAGCAGATAGCCCCCATAACCCCGGTATTTTTTGAAACGGCGGGCGGTCGGCTTTCAGATAAGGGTGGTCCCAGTGGCGGATTCGCCGCGGAATTACCCTTATGGTGCAGGGGAAGAGGTGCCCCCCCCCCCTCCTGCCGCGTCCCAGACGTTTTCCCAGCTTACCGGACCCGCCGGCAGCGGGGAAAACTATCCGGTCCTGGATCCTCAGAGACAGGAAGTCGAGTGAGGGCAAGATGGCCCTCACTCAACTCTATGGTCTTGGAGGACCGGAGCTACGTCAAAAGACGTTGCCTAGCAACCGGTTTAAAGGGCCGCTTTTTTTTTTTCTTTTTTTTTTTTTCCTCTTTCAACAATTTTTTTTTTTCTTTTCTTTTTTAGTGTAGTTGTGAGGTGTGAGGTCTTTTTGACCCCAGATCTCACAATAAAGAGGACCTGTCATGCCTATTTCTATTACAAGGGATGTTTACATTCCTTGTAATAGGAATAAAAATGATCAAAACATTTTTTTTTTTTAAACTGTGTAAAAATAAAAAAATAATAAATAAAATAAATAGGAAAAAAAAAAAAAAAAATTAAAGCGCCCTGTCCCCGTTAGCTCGCGCGCAGAAGCAAACGCATATTCAAGTCCCGCCCACATATGTAAACCGTGTTCAAACCATACATGTGAGGTATCGCCGCGATCGTTAGAGCGAGAGCAATAATTTGAGCCCTAGACCTCCTCTGTAACTCTAAGCTAGTAACCTGCAGAAATTTTTAAAATGTTGCCTATGGGGATTTTTAATTACCAATGTTTGGCGCCATTCTGTGAGCATGCGCAATTTTGAAGCATAACATGTTGGTATCTAATTACTCAGCGTAACATTATCTTTCACATTATGGAAAAAAATTGTGCTAAATTTACTGTTTTCTTATTTTTTAGTTCAAAAAAGTGAATTTTTTTCAAAAAAATCGCATCTGGAAGACTGCTGCGCAAATATGGTGTGATAAAAAGTATTGCAACGATCTCCATTTTAGGGTCTCTGCTAAAAAAAAATATATAATGTTTGGGGGTTCCAAGTAATTTTCTAGCAAAAAAAATGATTTTAGCTTGTAAACACCAAGTGTCAAAAATAGGCCCAGTCTTAAAGTGGATAAATGGACAACTTTGTGTAAAGCGCTACTTGGATGTTAGGCCTATGTGTGTGGCCAGGCTGTGAAAAAGTGTTACACATGTGGTATCGCCATACTCAGGAGGAATAGCAGAATGTATTTTGGGGTGCAATTTTTGCTATGTACATGCTATGTGTTAGAAATATTGCATAAATGGACAGCTTTGTGTAAAAAAAAAATGTGTTTTTATTTTCTTTCCACATTTTCCAAAAACTTGTGGAAAAAAATGACATATTCAAAAGACTCATTATGCCTCAAAAATTATACGTTGGGCTGTTTGCTTTCCAAAATGGGGTCATTTTATGGGGGTTTCCATTGTCCTGGTGCTCCAGGGCCTTCAAAAGTGCGATAGGTTGTCAGGAAATTGTATGTGTAATTTGTGCTCCTAGAATGCCGGACGGGGCTACTTGAATGTTAGGCCTCTGTATGTGGCCAGGCTGTGAAAAAGTCTCACACATGTGGTATCGCCATACTCAGGAGGAATAGTAGAATGTGTTTTGGGGTGTAGTTGCAAGTATACATGTGCTGTGTGAGAGAAATAACCTGTTAATATGGCAATTTGTAAAAAAAAAAAAAAAAAAAAAAAAAAATCTTCATTTTGCAAAGAGTTGTGGGAAAAAATGACAACTTCAAAAAACTCACCATGCCCCTTATTAAATACCTTGGAATGTCTACTTTCCAAAAAGGGGTCATTTGGGGGGTATTTGTACTTTCCTGACTTTTTAGTGTCTCAAGAAATGAGATAGGCCTTCAGTACATCAGGTGTGAGCAAGTGTGATCAATTTTCAATGATTCGCACCATAGCTTGTGGACTCTATAACTTTCACAAAGACCAAATAATATACACTTACTTAGGTTATTTTTACCAAAGATAAGTAGCAGTATAAATTTTGGCCAAAATTTGTGAAGAAAAATGACTAATTTGCAAAATTTTATGACAGAAAAAAAGAAAAATGCGTTTTTTCACGATATTTTTAGTCTTTTTTTATTTATAGCACAAAAAATAAAAAACCCAGTATTGATCAAATACCATCAAAAGAAAGCTCTATTTGTGTGAAAAAAAGGACACAATTTTTGTATGGGTACAGTGTTGCATGACTGAGTAATTCTCAGTCAAAGTGTGAGAGCGCTGAAAGCTGAAAATCGGTCTGGGCAGGAAGGGGGTGAAAGTGCACTGTAGGCAAGTGGTTAAAAAAGCCAGAAAAAAAATTACAAGAGGGAACCTTGCAGGGTAGAGGAGGGGTGAGGGTGGGGGGGGGGGGGCGTTGCAGGGCACCGTGCCTTATGTTGATGGGGACAAGGGCCTGACTTCAACATCCCTGGCTAGGTAGATGTGGGGGTCTGCAGAGAGTAAAAAAAAAGACACACACACACATCAGAAGAATGATTCCCTAGTCCACATACATTACAATATAGGTTCAAGCTGGCCAAGTGCATCAATGTGACTTGCTATTGTGCAAAATGCCAAATACTTTTCAAATATTTGTTTATAGCAAATAATAATGGACACTGATATGGGGTAAACTGACAAAGTCTAGGAGAGATCTAGACCCTGATATGGTCACTGACCTGCATTCTTTAAAAGAATGTCTGAGCTCAAATCCAAACAGCTTGGATCACGTTAACACACTAAATTCTCAATTAAGCCTCTGCACACTGCTATACCCTCCTATATAGTTCTAGAAAATGTTTTCCTTAAAATCTGATTCAGATTATATAAATTGCAATATACATTTAAGTGTGTGTAACTTGAAATTTTGTTATTCAGGTCTGTAGTCACAGCAAGTTTGGGGTGGAGGAACTTGACTGGCCTGCACAGAGTCCTGACCAATGTTCCCCCTAAAGTGCGCGCATGCGCGGACGCGCAGTGAAATTTATGGTCCCGCGCAAGCAGCTATGTAGACCGCGCACCTAGTTAAACAGCACAGACGAGGCGGCCGGGGAGCAGAGCGTGCGCCCTGAGAGCACGCCCATTGTATGAAAATAGCGAATGAAAATTCGCTATTGTCACATGGATCCTCCTCCTGGCCAATCAGGGAGCGGGTCCTCCTGCTTCCTGATTGGCCGAAAGGCCAACTTCATGCCATTGGCCGAGGAGGAGGCGCCGGGACTCGGGAGCACGGAGACACGGGAAGCCGGGGACTGAAGTGAGCGGGTCCGTGACCGTCCTTAAGGTAAGTTCACGGGGGGGGGGTCTCAAGAGGGCCAAGTCACTTACGGATGGTGGTCAAACACCAGAAGATCCACTCAGCCAGGAGGCATCGCTGGAAGTGCTGGGGAGAGCGGAGGATCGCTGCCATGATCGTACCCAGGGATATCAATTCACTCCATGCAGGTCAGAGTGAGATGTCCTCACTCCATGCAGGTCAGGCAATGCCACGCCCCCTCATCTTTTTACAGTACTGACTCAGAACTCCTGAAGTCTACATCTGCATTTTGACAGTCTAGGTCCCTCTTTGCTCTGCCGGAGGATCCTAGTAACCAACTGTGTGTCTTCTTTGGGGGCATTGCTGTGCACTCTGCAATTTATTGGGGGCAATGCTGTGCACTCTGCAGTTTATTGGGGGCAATGCTGTGCACTCTGCAATTTATTGGGGGCATTGCTGTGCACTCTGCAATTTATTGGGGGCAATGCTGTGCACTCTGCAATTTATTGGGGGCATTGCTGTGGCACTCTGCAATTTATTGGGGGCATTGCTGTGCACTCTGCAATTTATTGGGGGCATTGCTGTGCACTCTGCAATTTATTGGGGGCAATGCTGTGCACTCTGCAATTTATTGGGGGCAATGCTGTGCACTCTGCAATTTATTGGGGGCAATGCTGTGCACTCTGCAATTTATTGGGGGCATTGCTGTGGGCACTCACAATTTATTGGGGGCATTGCTGTGCATTCTGCAATTTATTGGGGGCATTGCTGTAGGCACTCTGCAATTTTTTGGGGGCATTGCTGTGGGCACTCTGCAATTGATTGGGGGCATTGCTGTGGCACTCTGCAATTGATTGGGGGCATTGCTGTGGCACTCTGCAATTGATTGGGGGCATGCTGGTCACTCTGCATTGACGTCGCCCCCCCCCCCCCCCATTGCTCAGTCTAAAGGTTTGCGCTCAGAAATTTTTTTATTTGCTCAGCACAGTAAAAAAATTAGAGGGAACATTGGTCCTGACCTCAACCCGATAGAACACCTTTGGAATTAATTAGAGTGGAGACTGTGAGCCAGGCCTTCTCATCCAACGTCCGAATGGACAAACTCCTAAACCTTGTGGACATTATTCCCAGAAGATTTGAAGCTGTTATAGCTGCAAAGGGTGGGCCAAATCAATATTGAACCCTACGGACTAAGGCTCCATGTACACGGTACGTTAGAAAAAACATGCTGCAAAGCTAGTTCTGATGCCGGGAAAAAGCAGCTGTTAAACGTGCTTTCAGTAGCTTTTTCCATTTGCGTTATTGCACGTTTGGCCACGTTGCTTTTAGCAGCGTTTTTTCTGCCTTCATTCAAAATTAATGGTTCCCTATGGGAGCCTATTGATTTGAATGGAAGTCGCACCGCAAGTCAGATCAGGATTATCCGACTTGCGGCGCGACTTGCACTGTGAGAATCTTGAGGGGGAACTCCACGCCAAAAATGGGAAAAAAACTGCGTGGGGGTCCCACCCAGGTTCCAAACCAGGCCCTTCGGGTCTGGTATGGAATTTGAGGGTAGTCCCATGCCGAAAAAACGGCGTGGGGTCCCCTCCAAAATCCATACCAGACCCTTATCTGAGCATGCAGCCCGGTAAGGCAGGAAGGGGGAGGGGACGAGCGAGCGGCCCCACCCTCCCCTGGACCATACCAGGCCACATGCCCTCAACATGGGGGGGTGTTGGTGCTTTTGGGGCAGGGGGAGCTCTGCACCCCCCACCCCAAAGCACCTTGCCCCCATGTTGATGAGGACAAGGGCCTCATCCCCACAACCCTGGCCAGTGGTCATGGAGGTCTGCGGGCAGGGGGCTCATCAGAATCTGGAAGCCCCCTTTAACAAGGGGGCCCCTGTGCCGTGAGGGGCGGGCCTCCCGATGACGTCATCGGAGGCCATGCCCACAATGGCTATATAACAAGCTGCAGAGACCGGAGTCCGGCATTATCACCGGAGACATCGTCGGAGGAGGACCGGAGGAAGAAGAAGAGAAGAGCCAAGGGCAAAAGAGCAGAAGAACGGACAGCAAAGGAGCAGAAGACCAGAAGACCAGGAGAGGGAGAAGACCAGAACAGAGAAGAACAGATGAAGATTTTTAATAAACTTTCCAAAACGTCTCCTGTCGTTATTTACATACACTGCCTTTATGGGCTGAATGGGTAGGGGTACAGTGTACCCCATACACATTCACATAGGGAGGGGGTCCGGGATCTGGGGGGCCCCCTTGTTAAAGGGGGCTTCCAGATTCCGATGAGCCCCCTGCCCGCAGACCTCCACAACCACCGGCCAGGGTTGTGGGGATGAGGCCCTTGTCCTCATCAACATGGGGGCAAGGTGCTTTGGGGTGGGGGGTGCAGAGCTCCCCCTGCCCCAAAGCACCAACACCCCCCCATGTTGAGGGCATGTGGCCTGGTATGATCCAGGGAGGGTGGGGCCGCTCGCTCGTCCCCTCCCCCTTCCTGCCCTACCGGGCTGCATGCTCGGATAAGGGTCTGGTATGAATTTTGGGGGGACCCCATGCAGTTTTTTCCCCATTTTTGGTGTGAAGTTCCCCCTCAAGATTCTCCAAGTGCAAGTCGCGCCGCAAGTCGGATCACCCTGATCCGACTTGCGGTGCGACTTCCATTCAAATCAATAGGCTCCCATAGGGAACCATTGATTTTGAATGGAAGAAAAAAAACGTATAACGTGGCTGAACGTAGGTTCATCACGTTCGGTCACGTTTGGTCACGTTCAGCCGCGTTTCTGCGTTTGAAACGCCGGGAAACACACGTTCGAACGCAAATAATTGCGTTCCAAAAAACGTCCCTGAACTCAACTGCCTGCAAATGACTGTAAACGACCCTGTGTACATGGACAGATAAGATAAATGTAGATGGGTTCAGGGGCTTCTGAAAAAAACGCCCAACTGCTCCTAAACGGAGTCCCGTGTACATGGAGCCTAAGATTGGGATGCTGGTACTGCTGAGACACTTCAGAGCCCTTAAAAAAAAAATACTGGGATGCCATTAAAGTTCATGTGCGTGTAAAGGCAGGCGTCCCAATACTTTTGGTATTATAGTGTGTTTCTATATCCACTGTGTATGTGTATATATATATATATATATATATATATATATATACATATATACATATATACACAGTGGACATAGAAAAGAAACACATCCCCCCTGTAAAAGACAACATTTTGTTGCTTTGCAGCCTGAAATGAAGACAGCCACATTTTGACCCCATTCACACTGGGGTGAAGTCATGGTTCGCTGCTCGCACCTGGAGCGGCCGGCACGGACTTCATATCATTGAAGCCAATGCAGGTCGCTCCAGGTCACCCCAAAGAAGCTCCGGACCCTTTTTCTAAGTCGGAGCGACTTGTGTCGCTCCTATTCGAACGGGTCCACAGCTTCTCTATGGAAGGCGACCTGTCAGGCGACCAGGTTGACTGACAGGTCACCCCAGTGTGAACGGGCTCTTATCCAGCTGTATTTACTAGTGCAACTAATAACATCCAAGTGAAAGATATAACACCAACATGTCAGAAATAAATAAAAATACATTCACAAACAGAAAGACTAAGTTGAAAAAAGGATCACCCCCTTATCTCAGTATTTTGTTGGGCCACCTTTTGCTTTAAATACAGTCTTTAGTCTGGTGGGTTATGTCTCTCCTAACTTTGCACATCTAGACTTTGCAATATTTGGCTACTCTTCTTTGCAGAACTGCTCAAGTTCAGGTAAATTTGATGGTGACCATTTGTAGACTGCAGTCTTCAAGTCATTCCATAGATTTTCAATGGGATTTAGGTCTGGGCTCTGTCTAAGCCATGCAAGGACATTCACCTTTTCTCCTCCAACCACTGTGTGGTCATTAGGGATGAGCCGAACACCCCCTGAACATGCAAACTCTCAAGAAGTCTATGGGACACGAACATGAAAAAGTCCTGATTTTAAAGGCTTATATGCAAGTTATTGCTATAAAAAATGTATAGGGACCCGGGCACTGCCCTGGGGGACATTTACCAATGCAAATTTCTTTTTATAAAAACGATAGTTTTTAAAGGAGCAGTGATTTTAATGATGCTTAAAGTGAAACAATAAATTGAAAAATTCCTTTAAATAGCATGCCTTGGGGTGTCCTCTTAATGTGCCTGTAAAGTGGCGCATCTGTACGATGTATGTAGCCTGCTGCAGCCATACTGACATTAATAAAGGAAAAAATGTAATTTAAACTTGCTCGCGGTTGTAATGTATTGTTGGCTTCCGACAATACAGATAAAAAAAAATGAAAAAAACGCCAAAATGTATTAAATAAATGGTGTGGGGTCCCCCCCCAATTTATACCAGACCCTTATACGAGCATGCGCCCCCCCCTCCTGAACCATACCAGGTCAAATGCCCTCAACATAGGAGGATGGGTGCTTGGGGCAGGGGGGCTCTGTCCCCAACCCCAAAGCACCTTGTCCCCATGTTTATGGGGATAAGGGCCTCTTCCCCACAACCCTGGGCTGTGGTTGTCGGGGTCTGTGGGTGGGGGCTTATCAGAATCTGGAAGCCCCCTTTTTTTCTATTTTTGGGGTCCGGCAGGTGTCGTGATTGACGATGGATTTACATCGAGGGACACTATTTTTTTTTCTTTTTAATAAAGTACTTATCAAAAACTGTTTCCTGTGGTTTTTACTTTTTTACACTTTTTTGGTGAATGGGTAGGGGTATGATGTACCCAAAGGGCCTGGTATAGGTTTTGGAGGGGACCCTTTTTTTATATATATTCTGTCACAGAGTACCAATTTTCAACATTCAGTGCTCATTGGCACCAATGGGAAATCTTGGTCAGCTTGGCATGGCATAGCTCCCTGTCTCTAACATTGGCATCTATGGGAAATCTTGGTCAGCTTGATATGGTACTGCTCCCTGTCCTTAACATTGGCATCTATAGGAAATCTTGGTAAGCTTGACATGGCACTGCTCCCTGTCTTTAACATTGGCATCTATAGGAAAACTTGGTAAGCTTGACATGGCACTGCTCCCTGTCTCTAACATTGGCATCTATGGGAAATCTTGGTCAGCTTGATATGGTACTGCTCCCTGTCCTTAACATTGGCATCTATAGGAAATCTTGGTAAGCTTGACATGGCACTGCTCCCTGTCTTTAACATTGGCATCTATAGGAAATCTTGGTCAGCTTGACATGGCACTGCTCCCTGTCTTTAACATTGGTATCTCTGGGAAATCTTGGTCAGCTTGGCATGGCACTGCTCCTTGTCTAACATTGGTATCTATGGGAAATCTTGGTCCGCTTGGCATGGCACTGCTTCCAAATCATAAGTGACAGGGACACCAAACTTGGGGAGCATCGAGAGGGGACCCAGGACTATAACATATCCATAACATATCCAACACACTATACAGGGCTGCTGTGTAGACAGCCTTATATAGTGTGCGGCATGGACTTAGCCCCTCAGCCATGATTGGCTAAAGGCACCCTGCCCTTGGCCAATCATTGCTCTGACAGGACATTGCGCTGTGATTTCCCAAAGCATACAGGTCAGGTGCACGTTTTGGCCAATCACAAGGACTTAATGCACTTCAATCGCACAGTGCATTATGGGGCGCTTGTCGGCGGACTAACTTCCCGCCGAGCGCCCTTGGAGTTTGCGCGTTCAGCAAAAATTTGTACGTTCGACTAGAAAATAAAGCCCATCCTTAGTGGTCATTTTTGATGTGTGCTTTGGGTCATTGCCATGTTGGAAGGTAAACCTTCTTCCCATTGACAACTTTCTGACAGAAGGCAGCAGATTTTCCTCAAGAATTTGACTCTTTTTTGCCCCATCCATTTTTTCTTCGATCCCGACAAGTGCTCCAGTCCCTGCTGCAGAGAAACACCCCCATAACTGGGTATTACCCACCTCCATGCTTTACTGTAGGAATGGATTTATTTGTATGGTGAGCTGTATTGAATTTCTGCCAGACATTTTATTTGGTGTTCAGACCAAATAATTAAATTTTAATCTTATCTGACCATAACACCTTTTTCATGTGGCCTCAGAATCTTCAAGGTGCGTTTAACGTGGTCAGATGAGACTAAAATCACATTATTTGGCAAATTGAATTACCGTATATACTCGAGTATAAGCCGACCCGAGTATAAGCCGAGGCCCCTACTTTTACCACAAAAAGATGGGAAAAATGATTGACTCAAGTATAAGCCTAGGGTGAGAATGCAGGGCGGCGGGCATGGTACAGGAGAATGCAGGGTGACTGGCATGGTACAGGAGAATGCAGGTTGACTGGCATGGTACAGGAGAATGCAGGGTACTGGCATGGTACAGGAGAATGCAGGGTACTGGCATGATACAGGAGAATGCAGGGTACTGGCATGGTGCAGGAGAATGCAGGGTACTGGCATGGTGCAGGAGAATGCAGGGTACTGGCATGGTACAGGAGAATGCAGGGTGACTGGCATGGTACAAGAGGATCTGGGGTTGTGGGTATACTACAGGAGATGCAGTGCTGTGGGCATGGTTCAGGTGGACCATGCCCACAGCACTGCATCCCTTGTAGTATGCCCGCAGCCCTGCATAATGGCAGGTAGTGCAGCTGTTTCACTTACCTGTTCCAGAGGCGCCTTCATTTTAAAAATGGCGCCGCCCGCCGCCGACACATCATTACGCACGCGCCGCCGCCGCTCGTATACTTTCGGCTATTCCCGGCCTCTCCCGAGCGACACGTCACCGCGCATGCGCCGGGCGGCGCCATTTTTTAAGCTTAAGCACGTCGGAGCGGCCAGGGACTTTTTTTTTTTTTCTTGACTCGAGTATAAGCCGAGGGGGACGTTTTCAGCACAAAAAAATGTGCTGAAAAACTCGGCTTATACTCGAGTATATACGGTAAATATGCAAAGTTATCCTAAAGGCATATCCTAACAGACTAAAGGCTGTAATTAAAGCAAAAGGTGTTCCAACAAAATACTGACATAAGGGGGTGATCCTTTTTCCAACTCAGTGATTCTCTTTTTGATTTTTTTTTCTGATATGTTGGTGTTATTTCTTTCACTTGAATGTTATAAGTTGCACTAGTAAATACAGCTGAATAAAACAAAAACTGTGTCTGTCTTCATTTCAGGCTGCAAAGCAACAAAATGTGATTGTTTGTTTTAAAGGGGGGGGGGGTGATTATTTTCTATACCCAATGTATATCAATGTATATAATAAATATATACATTATACATTCCATGGAATGGAATAAAAATTGGCCTATTAACCCAGAGGTTGTCACCAAAACATTGTGAATACCTAGGAAATAATTAGTTGGACATATTCTATTTGTCTCACTTAGATTTATTAGGCGCTAAAATATTCAGAGCATAACTTGACCACAATGTACTCATTTGCTCTTTATGTAATTTTAGAGACGGCTGTGAGGGAAAGTATGTTAATAATATTTGTGTAGCTGGTGATGGATCTAAATTATTTTTGTTCTGATATGTAATGCTCAGTCAATTCCAGATAAATGGCTTGGAAGTTATTTTGCTTATCCCTAGTATTTGTGTGATAATAGAACCGACCATCCAAAAAAGGAACCCACAAGAAGACAGAGAGATAAAAGACCGTGAAATTTAACTAATTGTGTATTTGTAATTGTTTAAAGCAATGTTAATGCATAATGTTGCATTTCTTTGGATAAAGTAGAGAAAGTTTTTCTTTTTCTTTGGAAAGATCTCCCTTAACTCCTAGGAAATGACAGGTTATCACCCTAAAGTGAAGTTATAACCCTCTTGGAATCTTATGGCACTTTTCTACTGCAAGTACCGACTCGGCTCTACTCGGCCCTGCTTGGCCCGGTTTGGTTTTCCACTGCATGGTACCGCATGGTACGGTGTTGGAACGGTTTGGTACGGTTTGGTATGGTTTGCTTTTCCACTAAATTAATACTAAAGTAAGTGGGTGGGATAACAACGATCTGACCAATCAGTGGCTAGTAGTGACTGCATGCAAAGGATTGTGGGATATGGTACCGGTATGGTACCTCTTGGAACCACAATCGAGGTGGTACTGTTTTAGAGAGCCGTACCATTCGGTTCCATGTAGTGGAAAAGCGCCGCCATACCATACCGTACCAAACCGTTCCAACACCATACCATGCGGTACCAGCAGTGGAAAAGCACGAAAGCGAGCCGAACCGTTCGGTTCCATGCAGTGGAAAAGCACCATTAGACTGCTGTCACCATGACAGGATTCCCCTTCTATTCCTGTTTTGGTGGCAGCCATAAGACTCTAGATTTCCCATCAATGTCTGTCCCAGTAAAAATGAATATGAGGGCAAAGAGAGGGGTAAATGTTCTCTCTAGGGAGACAGACAGCAGGTCCTAACCCTTCCTTACTCTATTTAAAATGAAAAAAAAAAATGTTAGCTTTAGATACACTTTAAGGCCAATGTCAAACAAGTAATTTTGTAGCAGTTACAGAATCCCTCTGCATAGTGTTTTTGTTGTTAGGAAGAAACTAATTTCAGTCAATGAAGGGTCTGTGTTGCAAAAATTCAGAGAGCTGTAGAGTTACTAAGAAATTGGCTTTTGCCGTGTTTCGCCAAAACAAAAGTGTCAGTAGCTAATCTTGTTATCCATTGCAGATGATGACGGCATTGGCACACTAGTAATCTGCATACCTGAGAACTTTCCAAAATCATTGACCCTGAGATTGAGGGTGGGGATTGGGTTAAGTTGATGGCCAGGGCAAGGGCCAAACATGGGGCTAACAGTGTTGTGGTTTAATAGCAACAGGCTTGCAAAGAAATACATTGAAATAATATGGTCCTAAGCAAACAGTAGTAAGTGGGCAGCAAAGAGGCAATTTTCAAAATGTGTGGATGCGTAGTGTACACATACTCTTCTATATTTAGATATCAAGCTCACCTCGGAAATGTCACCACTATAACACACCAATTATGTCCCCCTTTATACCTCCCTAAAACAGATTTGAAGTTGTAGTCTACAGATTCTTTTTCTTGGATGGGTAGAAAAGCTTTGGTTGGTGAACAAGCACGTAGCATTCGTGTGAAACGCGTCTACTGTCCTACCCTGCTGTACGTTGTACCATTCAAGTGAATAAAGGAATTTTTCTTCATTGGATCCTGTGGTGGCGAGTGATCATTTTTCTTCTTGGGTAGAATAGCTGCTATAAAAAAGACTGTATTCCTTAAAATATTGTATTGGCTCCACTCTTTGCCTATACCGGTCCCCGCCCCATGCTTAAAAATATTTTTAGGTATATATGGGGTTCTAGGGGATGCCTTAGAGTGGCCCATATGCCCCTAAATCATCCGTGGGCTTGTTAGTTCCCCAGCTCTAGAGATATTAAAGGGCAGCTCAACTTTTTCCTACCAAGTATCAGCCAGATTGGAATAAACTTGAAGTCCAAGAGGGCTCCCAGCATCCAATAGACCTCCTTATGTGGATCATCTCAGGGACTTTAGGGGTATATTGATTTTAAACAAACAAAAAATTGGGGGAGCAAACCCTGAACATGTATATCTAAAGCCGGTGCAGCTATGGACCAAGCAACATGTATATTAAAAAAGAATAGCGCACACATGCAAAAGAAATGACTATCAAATATGGAGACAATCCATAAATAAAAATGGGGATTTAGTCCCACCATATGGCCATATCGTGCTCAAGCCCACCACTGCGTCAAAGTACCCCATTACACTATCCATAAAAAAGAGGTGAATCCAGCCTCTCTAACCCTTGGAGACAACACTCCTTGCTGGGATAGATGTGCTAATACACTACAAAGGACTCCTCCTATATCTACTTGATAGTGGACTCTGATAGAGTACAGGTGTGTGTGGGGGGATGCTCAACCTCAGAAGTCTGGTCAGACCGAATACATAATAAACAAACAAAAAATTGGGGGAGCAAACCCTGAACATGTATATCTAAAGCCGGTGCAGCTATGGACCAAGCAACATGTATATTAAAAATGTTCGCAAAGTTCGAAAAGAATAGCGCAACATGTGCGCTATTCTTTTTTAATATATTGATTTTAACCCTGTCACACTCACTTTACTTCTGGGATACTGAGTGTAAAACGTATTCCCTCAGGTCCCAACACACACCAGTGGCCCCTCATTTTAACAATCTATAATTTTCCTTTAGGCTTCCCCTCTTTGCTTTAGGGTTGTGGATTGGATAATACCATGTACCACGTTTAGAGGGCTTTCCCTAAAGTTAAGCACTCTTGAACCAGAGTGTTCACCCTAACTCACCTTGTCACCATCATCATTCATGATGGCACCAATGATAATGTTGCAAAGAATGCTAAAATTGTGCTCATTATTGATTTGACGGACAATATTCCTAGACACACTTGATTCCTCATAATTTTTCATCCTCTTAGCTTCCAAAATGTCCATTGCAAAAGAGAGGACAACTTCAGTAGTAAGTATATCTGCAACTAAAAATAAATATCTCTTGTATAATCCTCTGGGATAAACAAGAGGGATAAAAAAGTAGATCTGAAAAAATCTGGAAACCTTGGATAAAGTATCTACCATCCCCTGTTTGACCGTGAGGCTGGGGTGAGGAATCAGCTACCAAGCCAGGAGAAGCAAGTTTTTGAAATCTATCATCTTTTTTCCTTTCTTCTAAATCCTTTCTTGAGCATCACTGTTTTCTCTTTCCTTCCTGCTTTCTATCTTCTTGTTCTGCTTTGCCTTTCTGCATTTACATTTGATGCAACGTTATCATTTTAAGGATCGATGTCTAATTTTTGGTGTGTTTTGATTCCCTAACTGTTTTTTTTTACAAAGCCCAAAAGTAGCTGATGCTATACACCCAATGTTTTAGCTGGGGACAGTGTTAAAGAAAGCACATATCCCTTTTGAAGGTGTTAGCTGGAAACCGATTACACTATTGCATGGCTATTGCCGATTGCTTTCTGGTTAGTGTCCTGCCTTCCATCTGTTTGATGTTATGAATACAGCTCAGTCCTGACTGTTGATTCTGAGGTTTACTTGTATTTTTATTTAATTTTATACTACAATGAGATGATTGAAAAGGAAAATATGTGGGCAAATAATGGGCCCCCGTGACAATATATAGGCAACAAACGGGCAGTTGGGACAATATGCGGGAAACAAATGCCCAGCTTTGACAGCAGCAGCAGGACAGAGTGCAGTGGGTAGGTAGGGTAGAAAACAGGGATCAGCAGAGAAAAGGACAGGGTCACTGCTGGCAGGGCACTCATCAGAGCTCCCCCTTCCATCCCCACACTGCACACAGTCAAGGCCAATTTCCTTCTCCCCACACATCACTTATCTGAGATCGGATTCTCTTACAGACACAGCCTGGATCTGCACAGTGTGTATCTGGCTATTGCTACCGATCTGGGAATTTCACAGCACAGAACTGCAACATAGCAGCCAGATATACACTGTGCAGATTAAGGCTCTGTTTGTCTCCCCAACCAAAAATTCTGAACTTCCTCCCCTTCCCAGTTCAAATATCGCCTCCCAGAGCATATATTTGCCCTCCAATCCCACTTCCTAGCTCAAATACCTCCAACTGCCCCCTCCTTGCACAAATCTCCCCCACCCAAAAAACAGTCATCCCTCCTAGCACACATCCTCTGTCCCCTCAAATTCCCCACTCTAGCACAACTCCTTTCCCCCAAATCCCGCCTCCTAGCATAAATCCCCCTAATATTCCCTCCTATGACAAATCCCCCTAAACCCCTCCTCCTAGCACAACCCCCTCCAAATTACCCTTTCCAGCACTAATGCTCCCTCCCCACCCAAAACCCCCCCCCCCCCCCCACAATCCACCCTCCTAGCACAAATCCCTCCCAATTTCTCATTCTAGAACAAATCCCCCCAATCTTCCCTCCTAGCTAGCACAATTCCCCCCCCCCTCCTTCCCCCTCCTAGCACAAATCCATCCCCGAATCCCCCTCCTAGCAAAAATCCACCCTATCCCCCCAAAAATCCCCTCCCTTAAATGTTCCCTCCTAGCACATTTCTCCTCCCCCATTCCCCCTCCTAGCACAAATCCACAACCCAATCCCCCCCTTCTAGCACAAATCCACAACCTCCCAAATCCCCCTCCAAGCAAAAATCCCCTCCCTTCAACTCCCCTCCTAGGATAAATATCCCAAAATCCCTCATCCTACCTCAACTCCCTCAAAATTTCCCTTCCCAGCACCAAATCCTCTCTCCCTACCCAAGTCCCCCCCCCCTTTTAGCACAAATCTCTCCCAACTCTCCCCCAATCCTGGCTCACCCCCCCCCAACCTCTCTCCTAACACTATACAAGTGCCAAAAAATGGGCCTTTGTGGTAGGTGTGGCCTGAACACCGTAACCAAGGCCTTGCAGTTACTCTTACTGGGTGCCGGAACAGGACCTGCTGGTAAGAATTCAATGCATATTTTAAATCGCATGTGCTATACAAGTGCCAAAAATTGGGCCTTTGCGGAAGGTGGTGCCTTAACACCGTAACCAAAGCCTCGCAGTTACTCTTGCTGGGTGCAGGAATGGGACCTGCTGGTAAGAATTCAATGCAAATTTTAAATCGCATGTGCTATACAAGTGCCAAAAATTGGGCCTTTGCCGTTTGTGGGGCCTTAACACCGTAACCAAGGCCTCGCAGTTACTCTTGCTGGGTGTAGGAATGGGACCTGCTGGTAAGAATTCCATGCAAATTTGAAATCGCATGTGCTACACAGGTGCCAAAAATTGGGCCTTTGGTGTTGGTGGTGCCTGAACACTGTAACCCCTCACAATTAGCAGGGGACAGGGCCCGCTGTCAAAAAAAACATACAACATTTAAATTGTTTGCACCTGTCATACAAGTGTAGAAAAATTAGGCCTTGGGGGTTGGTAGTGACCTAAACCAAAAACATTGTTGGAAGCTAGCAGAATCAAGGTAGAGGAATAGGATAGGCAGCATATGCAGTCTTTAAAGGATGGCAGACCCCTAGCAAATTCAATCCGTTACATCAGCATCAGAGGCCTGATAGCTCTTGTTGATCCAGGACTGGTTCATTTTTATGAAAGTCAGCTGATCAACAGAGTCTGTGGACATTCAGAAAGCACACTGGAAGCAGGACAGGCCAGTAGCTCCATTGCATATTGAGCAAGTTTTGGTCAGTGGTCCATCCTCAAGACCCAATAAGCCAGTGGATGCGCAGCTTAGAAAGGTCTCCAAGTCTGCTCTTGCGCCTAGATAATCATGCACCATATGATGCAGATGCTGGAGATGGTTGCTTAAACCTAACAGCCCTGGGTGCTGCTGAGGACAAAATAACTGTTTAAAGACATCAGTCAGCCAGCCGCTTTCTCCACCGCTCCTCCTTTGGCTGAACGATGCCTCAGAGACACAGTCCTACAAGTCTGTGATCCCTATAGCAAGATCCACAACTGAGCAAAGGTTACTGTGGCTGATTTCTGCAGTGATCCCTATTCCTACAGGTCTGTGATCCCTACAGCAAGATCCACAACTGAGCAAAGGTTACTGTGGCTGATTTCTGCAGCGATCTCTATTCCTACAGGTCTGTGATCCCTATAGCAAGATCCACAACTGAGCAAAGGTTACTGTGGCTTATTTCTGCAGTGATCTTTATTCCTATAGGTCGGAGACTCCTATAGCAAGATTCACAACTGAGCAAAGGTTACTGTGGCTTATTTCTGCAGTGATCTCCATTCCTACAGGTCTGTGAATAATATACAATGTTGCAGAAACTGACCGATGAACAATACAGTGACTGGTATCTGATGTAAAGAAAGACAGCTCTCCCTACCTCACACAGGAACCTTGGCCCTCCCTACACTGCTACTCACTCACTGGCGCTACACTGTCTGATATGTTGTAAAGAAATCAATCTCTCCCTACCTCATACAGGAACCTGGCCCTCCCTACACTGCTAGGAATGTCTCTTTGCACTGTCTGTCTCAAAAAAAAAACGACTCTCTCCCTGCCTGAATCGTGTGCCTGTCCCTGTCTGATCGCCCGCACAATGACACTACACGCCACAGCTGCACGAGCAGCCTTTATGTAGTGTGGGGCGTGTACTTGGCCCCTGAGCCATGATTGGCTAAAGGCAGCCTGCCTTTAGTCCAATCATGGCAGAGATCATTTGATTGGGCAAATCATGAGGTCAGGGTGCATGCTTTGGCCAATCACATAACGCGCTGCACGCGCGCTGCGCGTGCAGTGCATTATGGGAAACCCAAAATTTCCTGCAAAGAAACACATTTGTTCGTCATTCGACGAATGAACGAATTGGTGATGTTTGAGTCGAACTTACCTTCGACTCAAACTGGAAGCTCATCCCTACTCACTTGCATAGTAAATGCCTTATTTGCCCTTACTAAATCAACCTCAAGAAGCATAACTGCTCAAATTCAAAAGAAACAATAGGAAAATTTTAGGATATTTTAGTTTATGAAAGCAGCATAGAAATTCACATAGTACCTCCACAAACTAAAAAAAACCCTCAGGAAAGTATGTTTAGTATACATCGACACTAGTTATCATAAATCTCCCCCATTAGACTGACTTTCAATTCAGACTTCATCACAATTTATATAACACGCAGCAGGGTGGACTCATTTAAAAAAAAAAAAACAAGCTCAAAAAGCTTTCCCAGTATTACTGAGTACATGCCGCCAAGCTGACAACTTTGATTATTAAATGAAACCGGCTCCTGTTTATTAAAAAAAAAAAAAAAAATGAAATAATCCCATTTACTTAAAAGACGCAGCATGGACCGTGTGATGAAACAGAAGTCTTAGTGAGTATCCTCCAGGCATGTTTGGGACTTTGAAGAGAAACTATAGCAATCAGCAATTGCCGGGTAATGAGTCCAAATACCAAATATATAACTAGTGTGTTTTATTCGTACGTAATGATAGCTGCAAGTTCTGAGGAAATAATTTGCTGGAAAAGTACATAGCTTAAGAGTGAGGCCTTTGATGGAAGGCCTAGTATAAGGAAAGAGGTAGGCATTTCACTGTGTTAAGGGGTTACCATGAGCCTTGAGCCAGATTGGTAGTTACACTATGCTACATGCATGCAAATGCTCAAGGTTAACGCTGAACTCCAGATATGGACTTTATCACATAGTTACATCGGTCCAGCCTGGATCAATGTAGGTATGCATATTCCATACGAAACGCTTTAGCAGTCGCCCCTACTTTGTAATCGTTTTTGTCTTCTGGGTCCTGCACTATTCTCATAACGCCAAACATTTTATGATTGGACAAGGTGGAGATTGTGACATCATTGCCCGGCCTGTCCACCTCATTCTGCAAATGTCACTTGTGCCAAGCAAGCTGAATAAAGTGAGCGTCAAGTTTTAAAAGAAAGCCGCACAGCAAACATCATAAGTGCTCATGTCTGTTGCAAATAATTTTTTTCACTAAAACCAATAATAATATTTTAAGGTATAGAAAAACTGCTGAGTCCTGACCTGCTGCCTGTGTCTTCATTTTGGAGGTCAGGTTTTTATTTGAGCATACGTCCCCATTGTCGGGTGACAGCTGTCTATCTACACACAGTCAGTGAATACATGTTTGTATTTAGGACATAATTGACAAATAGACTGCTCACTTTGCAAGGGAACTTTCACTTTGCCCAGCGCTTCCATCAAATGATGTGCAAGCAAAAATGTAATATTTTTTTATCTTCTTTTTTTCTTCTCCTAAGCTCTGGGGAAAATTCCCATGCGATCAGCAACTTCACTTGCGAAAGAGAGAGATAGACAAATAGATACACTATATTACTAAAAGTATTGGGATGCCTGCCTTTACACGCATATGAACTTTAATGGCATCCCAGTCTTACTTCTTAGGGTTCAATACTGAGTTGGCCCACCCTTTTGCAGCTATAACCACTTAAACTCTTCTGGGAAGGCTGTCCACAAGGTTTAGGAGTGTATCTATGGGAATGTTTGACCATTCTTCCAGAAGCGCATTTGTCAGGTCAGGCACTGATGTTGGAGAGATAGCCTGGCTCGCAGTCTGCGCTCTATTTCATCCCAAAGGTGTTCTATCGGGTTGAAGTCAGGACTCTGTGCAGGCCAATCAAGTTTCTCCATCCCAAACTCGCTCATTCATGTCTTTATGGACCTTGCTTTATGGTTGAAGCTGTTATAGCTGCAAAGGGTGGGCCAAATCAATACTGAACCTCATGGACTAAGACTGGGATGCCATTAAAGTTCATGTAAAGGCAGGCGTCCCAATATTTTTGATAATATAGTTTAGAACTATAGATAGACAGACAGACAGATAGACAGATAGACAGATGATAGATAGATAGATAGATAGATAGATAGATAGATAGATAGATAGATAGATAGATAGATAGATAGATAGATAGATAGATAGATAGATAGATAGATAGATAGATAGATAGATAGATAGATAGATAGATAGATAGATAGATAGATAGGTAGATAGGTAGATTCAAACAAGTGAAGAGATATATTTTCAATTGGACTCAAACAGCACTACATATCCAACAGAAATTCTAAGCCTTTTTGCTTTCTATTCAAAACTAACCAAAAATTGTCTGGAGTTGAAAACAATTATTTCATCAATATGTGGATCCTGGTGGGCTGCATCACCCAATAGCTTCTTGTACTGCTTACAGACATCAAGGATGGGACTTCGTTGGGATGTATGTCTCAGCAGGAGTTAAAGTTTCTCAAAGCCCAGAGTTTTGATGCCAGGTTTTCCCCATCAGAATCCTTGAAAGATAAGTGTATCCACTGGGTCAGCAAAGATGCAAAGATCCATACAAAACTGAAAGATAAGTTCCAAGGTCTACGGATCTTTAAACCTGCTTCTCATAAATTACGATACTGTGTGTTTTATCTCATACAGACTTTTGAGGCTGCAAGTTAGCTATTGTTGCTTTACCTAAATGGGAAGAATAAACGTACACCCACACAACGGTTTCTGATTCCCCAAGGATGCTCAAGTTTACATAAATAGTCTGAGTCTTAACAATTCACTGGATTTTTCTTTCTTCATTGCTGTTTGCTTTTTAATTTAAGCCACTGCAAAACTGTATAACTTTTGTGGTTAGGGACAATTTTACAAAATTGCATATAATAGAAAGCTGTGCCAGGGGGGACTTTAAAAAAGTAGACACTATCTGTTATATGGTTGGCAGTTTTCTCTGCTGTCAACTCCAACTCCAGAATGACTCAATCAGACCCAAAATTGTCCTGAAAACCTAAAGAGCTGCTCTAGATTTAATTACCCCAGCTCCAGCCAAAGCTTAATTGAACAAGGTGAGGTTAGAAGTCCTGTTACATTTTCTGCAAAGCAGAAGTGGTGAGACAGCGTGGTGTGTATTTTTTTTTGAGCTGTGGACCGGACCCCAACTGAGACCGTGAGAGGTAGTGGCGGGTGACCCAGGGGAACAAGAGCAGCAATGGGTGACACAAAGACCGGGTACGGCAGCAGGTGCAGATCACTGAGAGGGCAGAACGGGAGTGACAGCGGGACTGGGAGACTGTGTGGTAGCAGGTTGACAGGTGTCTGTTGACAGGAGAGACGGCAGGTAGGTGAAAACTACTGACAGGAGGAGGAGTGTGACATGGAAGCGGCGGGAGCAGTGAGAGGCAGGCTGACCAAAAGAAGCTGCTGACAAGTGTGAGTTTACAGGGGCAGCTGAGCAGGAGCAGAGAGACATACATAGAAAAAACTGACTGACTGTGTGTAGTGGGGACGCTGGCTGAGGAGGAGGTAGTGTGAGCAACTGAGAACTACTGAGTACTGTGAGTATCCGAGTATTGTTGAGTACCTGAGTACTGTTGAGTAACTGATTATTGTTGAGTACCTGTGTATTGTTGAGTAGTATTAAGTACCTGTTTATTGTTGAGTAGTATTAAGTACCTGTGTATTGTTAACCACTTCCCGACCGCCCGCCGCAGTTATACTGCGGCAGGGCAGACCTCCTGCTCGAACCGACGTAGGTATATGTCGGTAGCGCCTACATCTAGGGGGCGAGCGTGCGTCGGCGAGGACATGCTCCTGCCCCCCACTCGGCAGCGGGGACTCCGATTGCCGTCTGGCACTCGCGATCGCTCCCCGCTGAGAGAGAAGGACGGGCAGCTGTTGTAAACACAGCTGACCGTTCTTCTCTCTGCATTGATCACAGAGCGTATGGAAAAAGGTGTATGAGTGCGCTTGATAGTGTATATATATAATCAAAATCATCAAAAATGTGATCGAAATTGAAAAGTGATGCTTAAAAAAACATCAAAGGTTATAAATTATTTAAAAATAAAATAATAAAATATAAAGATAAATACATAAAATTCACAACAAAAGTGCACTGTGTGTGTGAAAACACGCATATAATATTCAAGTCCGAAGAGTCCATAAACATGTGTACATGAAACTTCTTGATGATAAAGTGCAAATGAGAAAGTGCAATAATGGTTCACAGACTTGTGTCCTCCACCACACCACGTGAAAAGTGGGAATGGTGATGGTAACCTTACCAGCTAACAAGATAGCATACACTTTATAACTTGCAAGGGCTGGTGTAGTGCTGCAAGAAGTCTTCCCACAACCGAATCTTTCTCCTCGTAAGATAGTGAGGATGAAACTCTTACCAGATGTAAATTATTACAGGTCAGGTATGGGAAATATTGCCACCAACCACCGATATCTCTGATATCCAAGTTGTCTCCCTCTGAACAGTCCTACTGCAGCTCCGTATCAGTATGGATAAAAACTTCATCTATGGGTCACTCCCGGTGTATCTCATTCACAGTGATAGTCCCCACATAAGAAAGTAAGGAGCAGGCAATAGTGCATTATCTCAATGATAAGTTTAATGCAAAAAAGGTAGAACACTTACATGAACAGACGATAAGATGGGCGAGTAAATGGTCACAGATGATCGCGGCCGCTCTGCAGCGCGGACGTGAGAATTGACAGCGCGGCTTCTCCACCCGACGCGTTTACCCTAAGAAGGCGTCCACTGGGATTGGAGTCATCATTTCCTGCTTGTGTGATTGGCTCACCCATTTTCCCAGAAGTCTGCACTAAGATACAAGTCAGATTTCTGGCATCCCCTGCAACAAAAATGTCATTTTTGGTGAGATACTCCCAATAGGAACACGTCTAAAGGGATGCAGGCCCAGCAGATTTCCTCATTAGAGCTCTGCAGATGCCACAGCTGATAGACAATTATGAAACCACTCTCATTTGACCCACTCAGCACAGAGGCACAGATAAAAACAGGGATTTCTTCAAAAACAACAAAAGGTAGGAATGTGCAACATTGTTTGTTAAAAATACTTGTAATGTACAGAAATCACCCAGAGGGGAATGTTTTTTTCCCAACAAAAGCGGATTTACACTTTAAGTACCTGTGTATTGTTGAGTAGTATTGAGTAACTGAATAGGGTTGAATAAATGAGTATTGTTGAATACTGGGTTTTGGTAAGTAACGGAGTAGTGTTGAGTATCTGAGTATTTTTGGAGTATTGCGAGTAATTGAGTATTGTCACGTACTTGTGTATTGTTGTGTACTGTTGAGTACCTGTGTATTGTTGAGTACTGTGGCGTAACTGAGTAGTGTTGAATGCTGAATACTACTGAGTAACTGTGTGTGTGTGTGTGACTGAGAAGTAACTGTGTGCTGAGAAATTAGATTCAGGAAGCTAGTAAACAGTGGGTACAATGCCTGGAGGTTGTGGATATGTGACTCGGTGAACATCTTGTGGCATGTCTGCGTTCCTCGATCATGCGATGGAGGGCGAATACAGCTGCACAAAATGTAAGCACGTTGCTTCCCTGGAAGCCCAGGTCCTGAATCTAGGGAAGCAACTGACAACACTGGAAGAATCCTAATACTAAAGGAGAGTCAGGAATGTTCCCCGGCAGGTGTCGGTAGGGGCCAGCACAGAGGCGAGTGGAGATACAAGGGTACAGGCACTAGAGCAGAGTAGTTGGGTGATTGTTAGGAAGAGTAGAGGGGAATGAGTCAAGGAGGCCGGTCCTGGGCTGGAACATCCCAATAAATATGCCCTGTTGCGTGATGTTGGGGAAACCAGTCAGGGACCAGCATTGATGGAGCAAAGCGATGCCCCTACCTGCCAGGGGATGAACTCCTCCAGTGAGGGCGGGAGCGAGGCTAATGAAAGACAGATTCTGGTGGTAGTGGACTCAATTATTAAAAGGACAGAGAGGGCATTCTGTCACAAAGACCGTAAGCGCCAAACAGTATGCTGTTTACCGGGCGCTCGGGTTCTGCACATCACGGATCTGGTGGACAGATTATTGGGTGGGGCTGGGGAGGACCCAGCTGTCATGGTACACATGGGTAACAATGACAAAGTTAGAGGAAGGTGGAGAGTCCTAAAAAACTATTTCAGGGACTTAGAAGCTAAATTGTGGAGTAGGACCTCAAAGGTAGTATTCTCGGAAATACTATAGAAGTGTGGCGCTGAAAGTATAAATCACAATAATGATGAATAGTGTCCAAATGAATAAACAACTAATAATCACAATAATGTGCATATAGGAAAAAGAAAAATAGAATTGTGTCAAAATAAATGAGTCCCAAAGAAAAACTGATGTGAAGTCAATTCATAAATCCGCATGCGCAGTAATCCAAGGGGGAATTCTTCCCATGACACCAAGGGTATGTGGAGGAAAGGAACACCTCTGTGATGGGGTAAGAATAAGCAGCTTACCAGATTACAATGGCTGCTCAACTTAATGAGTCAGCCTCCCCCAGCTTTTAATCAAGACCACTGAGGATCTGATGTTGCATGGATACTCATTCAGTACAGATGGACCACCTCTTAGAATACGTTAAGGGATCAGTACAGGATAAGATCTCCTCAGTATTTTCCAGCAATCATAAATGAATATGTAGGGAAAGGGGCTTTATTTTCTCTTTCCCTCATTTCCCTCATTTCCCCATTCCCTGGGACTCATTTATTTGGACACAATTCTATTTTTCTTTTTCCTATATGCACATTATTGTGATTATTAGTTGTTTATTCATTTGGACACTATTCATCATTATTGTGATTTATACTTTCAGCGCCACACTTCTATGGTTTATTATTATTTTGAGTCATTGTTGGTTGATTCTGTGTTGGCTGCAGACATTTATCATTGTTTCATTTATCACACTAGCGCGGAAATTTCTTTGAATTTTATTTATATTCTCGGAAATACTGCCTGCACCTTGAGCCATGCCATTTAGGCAGCGGGAGATTAGGGAAGTTATCAAGTGGCTAAGGAACTTGTGTAGAAAGGAGGGGTTCAGAGTCCTGGAGAACTGGGCCAACCTTTTAGTTGGTTACCGTCTCTTTAGAGGGGACGGACTACACCTAAATGGGGAGGGTGCAGCTGTACTGGGAGAGACGATGGCCAAAAAGTTAGAGGTGATTTTAAACTAGGTGATGGGAGGGAGGGTCCAGATGTAGAGCTAGCCAGTGGGGAACAAGGTTCAGCAGGCAGTATTGGGGGCATTAATTGTAGGGTGACCAGAGATCCAAAACCTAAGGTGGGTAAGTTGACAAATCCAAAATGCAGCCTTAAAATATCTAACTAGGGTATAGTATGCGACCGGACAAAATTAAGAGGTTTGTATACTAATGCTAGAAGTCTGGCCAACAAGATAGGAGAACTGGAGCTGCTAATGTATGAGGAGGATTTCGATTTTGTGGGAATTTCAGAAACTTGGTTTGACAGCTCTCATGATTGGCTGGCAATCATTCAGGGGGGTATTCCCTTTATCAAGTGCAGGACAAGGTCATCTAGAGTCCACGGCAAGCATACCAAACTGAGCATTATGTGTCATCAAAAATCCACAAAGCACAAATCCCCCCCAAATCATCATTCCTACCACCTCTCCTAATTTCCCCTCCTATTCTTATCATCTGCCACCCACCAACTTTCCCCTCCCAACACAAATACCCCCTCTCCTCCCCTTGTGGTTCCCCCACCTCACATGATGTCACATGATGCCACAGTGCCCAGGGCAGCCTCCCTTTCTTAAAATAAATAAATAAATAAAAAAAATAAAAAGCAAGAAATAGTGCAGCGCTATCAAATATGGTGCAACCCATACAGATGTAAAATAATAAATATAATAAAAGAGTTGAAGACTGAATATTTAAGTGAATAAAAAGTCCATTAAGCGATGAATGTGAATCCAGCAAAAAGTGTACAAGTCCCAGAAAAGTGGTGTCAGAGCAGGAGGTTTAAATCCCAAGATGGAGACAGGAATATACCCGTGACAGATATATCAAAAGTGGCAGGTTACCAGAAGCTGAGGCCTCCAACTTAATGAAACGGCCACACACGCTTAGATTTAAATCCAAAAGTATTGCATCCTTCAGGAACCAGGAAGGCAGGTATGCTTCACTACACCATGCAAGACTTTAAAACTCCGGGAATGATATCAGATGTGTATGAAGGGAAATTAAATGCACATAACGTAATCCCGTTTGCAACACACAAGAAAATGTATTTAAAATTGCACTTACAATGAGTCGACTTGTAAAGAGGCACATCAAAGACAAGGCAGACCGCGGCGTCCCGCGTGTATGGAAAAGCCCACGTCTATGGGGCGTGACAGCTGTGCATCTCCCCTTCTGTCTCCCCTTCTGCCCATCCTTGTCCCGGCCCTAGGGGGAGGGGTATGCCTTTATATCAAGAACGATGTTTAAGTGAATATGAGGGACGATATCACTAATGGAGCTAGGGAGGAGGTAAAATCCCTATGGGTAGAGCTTCAAAGGGAAGATACTAAGGGGAAATTAATATTGGGCGTATGCTATAGGCCCCCCAACCAGAGGGAGGAGGGGAGATGGACCCTCTATAACAGCTTGGAATGGCAGCAAAGATGGGAAATGTCATTATAATGGGGGATTTTAATTAACCAGATATAAACTGGGCAGAAGGAACCGCACATTCTTCTAAGGCTCGCCATTTCCTAAATGTTTTTTAGGACAACTTCATGGGTCAGATGGTGAACGCATCAATGAGAACAATGCGTTACTAGACCTACTAATTACGAACCATACAGACCTGAATGCGGATGTAGAAATATGGGGCAACTTAGGAAATAGTGACCATAGGTCAATTCGTTTCAGTATAAATCACAAAAATGGGAAACATAAGGGTAATAGACACTGAACTTCATAAGAGCCAATTTTCCTTAACTGCGCTCTATGCTAGATGATATTAAATGGGATAGAATCCTGGGAACAAAGAACACTGGGGAAAATGGAAGTGCTTTTAGAACATACTTAACTGGTATTGGCCAGTGCATTCCGACAGGGAATACATTTAAAAGAGCTAAAATAAACCCTGGGGGCTAAACTCCAATGTAAAAATGAATATAAAAATAAAAGAAAAGGCCTTCAAGAAATACAAAGCAGAGGGGTCATTGGCAGCATTTCAGCACTACAAAGAATGCAATAAGAAATGTGAGAGCGCAATCAGCTATATTAGAACATGAAAGGCACATACCAGAAGAGAGTAAGAAAATCCCCAAGAAATTCTTTAAGTATATAAATAGTAAGAAAGTGAGGCCAGAACTTATTGGCCCCATAAACGATGATGAAGGGAATCTGGCTATAAAGGACAGAGAGAAGGCAGAAGTTCTAAATAAATTCTTCTCCTCACTCTTCACAAAAGAATTGGTAAGATACGGTAACCTAGACTCAGTAGCGGAACTATAAGGGTCGCAGCGGTCGCACTTGCGACCGGGCCCTGGAGTTCCGCCACCTGAGGGGGGGCCGCCAGCCCCCATTCTCTTACCGCGGCCGCGGCGTGAGGGGGCCCGTCCGTCCGCCTAACTGTTCTGGGGGCTAGTGGTTACTAGTATTGTAACTGGCTCCCTCCCCGATCGTTGTGCTGCACTGCGTGGGGAGGGAGGGGGAGGTGTCTACAGCGGCCGGGCGATTGCTAAGAGGGGGCTGCCTGGCTGTGATAAGTCTTCTAAAAAGCAGTCTGTGTCTGCCTGCACCGCCCTCAGCCCTGCCGATCCTCCAATAAGCAGAGGAGGCTGATGCAGTAAGGCAGGGGTGGACGCCGGTAATAAGCAGTCATACGTACCTGGGACCGCCTCCCAGCTCCGCCCCCCGACTCCGGCTCCCGCTTCTTGACTGACTTATGGCTGTTCCTAGCACTGGGCAAGGTAGGAGAAATTCTCCCTGTCCCGAGGCCCCACACTGCCCAGGGAGTTCCAGGTGTCATACTATCACTCTTCTCCCCCGGCCCCATACTGCCCCTCTCCCATCATGCTGCAGTGCTCCCCCCATACTGCCCCCACCTGGCACACTGTCCCCCCATACTGCCCCCACCTGGCACACTGTCCCCTATACTGCCCCCACCTGGCACACTGTCCCCCCATACTGCCCCCACCTGGCACCCTGTCCCCCTATACTGCTCCCACCTGGCACACTGTCCCCCTATACTGCCCTCCACCTGGCACACTGTCCCCCTATACTGCCCTCCACCTGGCACACTGTCCCCCCATACTGCCCCCACCTGACACACTGTCCCCCTATACTGCCCCCACCTGGCACACTGTCCCCCTATACTGCCCTCCACCTGGCACACTGTCCCCCCATACTGCCCCCACCTGACACACTGTCCCCCCATACTGCCCCCACCTGACACACTGTCCCCCTATACTGCCCCACCTAGAACACTGTCCCCCTATATTGCCCTCCACCTGGCACACTGTCCCCCCATACTGCCCCCACCTGGCACACTGTCCCCCTATACTGCCCCCACCTGGCACACTGTCCCCCTATACTTCCCCCACCTGGCACACTGTCCCCCTATACTGCCCCCACCTGGCACACTGTCCCCCCATACTGCCCCCACCTGGCACACTGTCCCCCTATACTGCCCCCACCTGGCACATTGTCCCCCTATACTGCCCCCTCCTGGCACACTGTCCCCCTATACTGCCCTCCACTGCCCCCTCCTGGCACACTGACCCTCCTATACTGCTCTCCACTGCTCCCCTCCCATCATGCTGTCCCCCTCCCATCATGCTGCCCCCCATACTGGCACACTGTCCCCCTATACTTCCCTCCACTGCCTCCCTCCCACCATGCTGTCCCCCTCCCATCATGCTGCCCCCCTGGCACACTGTCCCCTATACTGCCCTCCACTGCCCCCCTCCTTCATGCTGTCCCCCCATACTGCCCTCCACTGCCCCCCTCCTTCATGCTGTCCCCCTATACTGCCCCTTCCTGTCATACTGCCCCCCCATACTGCCCTCCACTGCCCCCCCTCCCATCACACTGCCCCTCTCCCATCACACTACCTCCCTCCTGTCACACTGCCCCCTTCACATCACATTGCTTCTCTCCAGTCACACTGCCCCACCCTCCAGCCGCATTGGCCCCTCCCAACACACTGACCCCCTAAAATCACACTGCCCCTCATACTGTCCTCCACGCTCCCTCCTCCCCATCACACCGCCCCCCCTTCTGAAGGTGCCCCCTGTGCTCCCTCACCCAGATTGAGGCACCCTAATACAGAAGGTGTACAGTAACTGTGTGTGGCAAGTTTAGTGGGAGGATGATGGTGGAGAACGAGGAGCTCAAAATCCCCCGCTCCCCCACAGCACTACCGGCATCCCCTCTCCCCCTGATATCTCAGTAAAGCTCCAAAAATGGAGCTCCTAAAAAATTGTAAAAAAAATAAAAAATAAAATTGTAAAAACAAAAAAATAAAAATGTAAAATAAAATGGTAAAAAATAATAAACAAAATAACAAAAATTAAAAACTTCTGGCCCCAACTACTGCCATACTGACCATGTCCACTGCCATACTGACCACATCCACTGCTCTAATGACCATGTTTACTGCCCTACTGACTATGTCTACTGCCCTACTGACCATGTCTTCTGCCATACTGACCTTTCCACTGCCATACTAACCATGTCTATTGCCCTACTGACCATGTCCACTGCCATACTGACCTTTCCACTGTCATACTAACCATGTCCACTGCCCTACTGACCATGTCTACTGCCCTACTGACTATGTCTACTGGCCTACTGACCATGTCTACTACCATACTGACCTTTGCACTGCCATACTGACTATGTCTACTGCCATATTGACCATGTCTACTGCCCTACTGACCACATTTACTGCCATATTGACAACATCTACTGCCATACTGACCATGTCCACTGCCATACTGACCATGTCTTCTGCCATACTGACCTTTCCACTGTCATACTAACCATGTCCACTGCCCTACTGACCATGTCTACTGCCCTACTGACTATGTCTACTGGCCTACTGACCATGTCTACTACCATACTGACCTTTGCACTGCCATACTGATCATGTCTACTGCCATATTGACCATGTCTACTGCCCTACTGACCACATTTACTGCCATATTGACAACATCTACTGCCATACTGACCATGTCCACTGCCATACTGACCATGTCCACTGCTCTACTGACCATGTCCACTGCTCTACTGACCATGTCCACTGCCATACTGACCATGTCCACTGCCATACTGACCATGTCCACTGCCATACTGACCATGTCCACTGCTCTACTGACCATGTCCACTGCTCTACTGACCATGTCTACTGCCATACTGACCTTTCCACTGCCATACTGACCATGTCTACTGCCCTACTGACCATGTCCACTGCCCTACTGACCATGTCCACTGCCCTACTGACCATGTCCATTGCCCTACTGACCATGTCCACTGCCATATTGACCATGTCTACTGCCCTACTGACCACATTTACTGCCATATTGACAATGTCTACTGCCATACTGACCATGTCCAATGCCATACTGACCATGTCCACTGCCATACTGACCATGTCCACTGCCATACTGACCATGTCCACTGCCATACTGACCATGTCCACTGCTCTACTGACCACGTCCACTGCTCTACTGACCACATCCACTGCTCTCCTGACTGACACTATTCACAGTTGACATTGACACAACTGGCGGAACTACCAGGGTTGCAAAGGTCGCACTTGTGACTAGGCCCTGGCCTTCCACCACCATGGCGGGGCCCAAGACTGCAGGAAGGAGGTCCTCTGCACAACATGTGCAAGGGATCCACTGCGACACCATAAAGGTTCCTGGGACCAGTGGGAAGGGCTCTGGGCTTGGAGGGAAGGACCGAGGACCAGAGGTCGGGGGGCCCTTCTTGGTTTCTTGCACCAGGGCCCTGAAGGTTCTAGTTACACCTCTGCCTAGACTGCAACGTTAAAGGCATCAACACATCACAGGAAGCATCCTCATGGTTAACAGAAGACAGACTCAGAACTAGACTCAAAAAAACTAACATAAATAAGTCACCGGGACCAGGTGGCTTACAACCGACGGTCCTTATGGAACTCAACCAGGTGAAAGACAGACCAATGTTCCTAATTTTTAATCACAGTCTACTGACGGGAATGATACCAGCTGATTGGAGAAAAGCCAACGTGGCACCAATTTTTAAAAAAGGGGCAAAATATATCCCTGAGAACTACAGGCCGGTTAGCCTAACATCAATAGTCTGCAAGCTATTGGAGGGGATGATAAGGAACTATTTTACAAGATTTTAGTAATAAAATCAGTATCATTAGTAGCAATCAGCATGGATTTATGAAGAATCTTTCTTGCCAGACCAATCTATTAACCTTCTACGAAGAAGTATAAAGGATAGGCCTGTAGATGTAGTGTATCTGGACTTTGCAAAGGCATTTGATACAGTTCCTCACAAACGCCTCCTGTACAAACTAAGGTACGGACCATAGGGTGAGTACCTGGATTGAAAACTGACTTCAGGGGCGAGTCCAGAGCATGGTTATAAATGGGAGGTACTCGGATTGGTCGGGTGTGGAAAGTGGGGTCCCCCAAGGATCTGTCCTGGGACCAATCCAGTTTAATTTAATCATAAACGATGTGGAGGATGGGATGACCAGCACAATCTCAGTATTTGCGGACGATACTAAGCTATGCAGGGCAATATCTTCTTCACAGGACGTGGAAACCTTACAAGAAGACCTGAACAAAATAATGAGGTGGGCAACTACATGGCAAATGAGGTTTAATGTTGAAAAATGTAACGTAATGCAGTTGGGTGCCAGAAATACAAACACAAGTTACTCGCTAGGGGGAAAACCTTTGTGAGAATCTAAGATGGAAAAGGACCTGGGGGTCCTAGTAGACAACAAGCTCAGAAATGGCATACAATGTGTATAAAGGACAGGTAGACAGCACTCTGAAACAACCAGTGAAAAATGAAAAATAATAATGAAAACACTATGTGACAAAAACTACTCATAAAGTCCCATATATTGTGCTATCTTCTTCTATATATTCCACTCAAAGGAACACCTGTGACTTGTGAGAATATCCACTCCTCCACCGGCATCTGCATGCACAATCCACTCCCCAGATATGTATGACCCCCACTACAGGTAGTCAATACCAGCTTTAGAAACAATTCTCAGAACTGTCAGATGAAGTGTGTATTCTCAGGATGAAGATGTATGAAAAGAGAAAGGCCTCCCATTGCGCAGTAGTCAAAAACATATTTATTAAAAATAAATGTTCACTTACAATGTAAAATCTTGCTTTCAAACTTTTTGTGAGCAGGGGACGTCGTTCCGCCTTCCACCTGCATTCCACACAGTGAGAGTGACGTGTTGCGTGTCAGTACCCCGACGTGTTTTGTCAGTAAACGTCTGACGTCATCAGGGGTCACGTGACCCCCACACGCCACTTCACTCTATATATACACAACTGCCTCAGGATGAGCCAATCCAGTTCAATCCTCCCACTGGATGCATGCAAATTCCTAGAGACACCCTCCATTGGTCAATGTAGACATTTACCTATATACCAGGCACCAAATTGACAGGTATACTCAAATCACAACCACAAACTCTAGTGGTGGAAAATGTGAATACCAGATCCAATCATTCCCCCAATGGTGAATAATATTAACACAATCTAAGTCCGGCAAGTTACCTTTAGTGCCATCTAGTGGTGCAATTACATATCACATGGCTGAACTTGATTGGATAAGCACAATAAAATATTTAAAAATATATATAAAAATATATAATAAAAATACCAAATCCTATTTTCAATTATTAGAAATGAAGCAGTTTAGATCAATATCAATGTTCATACCCATAGGGTGCATAGTATTAATTTTGAAAATCCATTGTGTTATGTTCATCAAAACTTTCTGGGTCATATTAGCCCCCCACCCCCTCCTCCAATGTTGTTTAACTTTATGTATTTCACAAAAAAAACATAAGACTGGGGTCTCTGTTATGGTGGATCCTAAAATGATTAGAAAAACTGTGTTTTGGAAAGCCTTTGTTATGTTCATTGATCCTAATCCATATATTTCTAGTCGTCCTTCCAATGTATTGTAACCCGCACGGGTAGGTAATTAAATAAGTAACATGGGTGGACTGACAGGTAATACATTTTTTTATTCTGTACATTTTCCCTGTACTATTTGATTGAAATACAGTGGTTTTCCTAGGTTTTATCTTTATAGTTTTACATGCCTTACATCTCCTACAGTGGAAAAAGCCTGTCTGGTCTAAAAATGTAACCCTCTTTTTAGGTGGATCAGGGATATTTGGGGCTCAAAAATTCCTCAAGCTTTGTGTTTTACAATAAATAAATTGTGGCTTCTTGGGTAATAAGCTATTAAGGGTTTTATCTCTCATTAAGATGGGCCAATGTTTACGTACAATCGATTCAAACACCTTATAGTCTCGATTGAAATTAGTGAGAATAGCCATTTCTCCGACATTACTCTTTCTTAGGTTTAGAGACTAACAAATCCTTTCTTACCATGTTTTTAACTTTATCTTGAATAGATACCAAGGTTTTCTGTTCATAGCCTTTTTCCACAAACCTATCCCCTAGTATGTTGGACTGCTCTACATAATCATTTTCTTGTTTGCAATTGCATCGAATGTGCATAAATTGTCTTTGGGGTATAGCCCCTAACCATTTAGGATGATGACAACTCATGATGGCAATGTAGCTATTTCTATTAGAAGAGGAATTCTCTTCCACAAGCAGTGGTATCAGCGAGGAGCATCGATAGATTCAAAAAACTATTAGATGGGCACCTTAACAACCACAAAATTCAGGGGTATACAGTGTGCTGTTAACTGCAAACACACACACAAACTCATCATAGGTTGAACTGGATGGACTGGTGTCTTCTTTCAACCTCACAAACTAAGTAACTATGTAACAATGTAAACTCCAAAGGTGCTATGAAGCAGCTATAGCTAATTTTCCTATCATGCCTGACTTCCATTCCCTCCCCACCATACGTCCCCATGGATTGTCCAGTATGTCCCCAATCCCTGTTATCCATATTTTAAAAACCATCACCAATCCTATAAGGTACCAGTTTGGTTGCAAATAATGTCAATACATTGTCCACACAGAAGCTCCAAAGAGGGTAACTGCTCACTGTCTTAAAAGCCTTGGAACAATTTATTGAGTCATCTGGCAAACCGACTACTTTATCCAACGTACAGACCCCTTATGTCAATTGGTTGGTTTTATTTTACATACAGATAGCTAGAAACAGAACAGCTGAAGAAAAATCATCATTTTAATATATTTATTTATATAAAAATGTCAAATCACAAATACACAAGCTAGCTACAACTAGTGAGATTGTTATGTGAAAACATTGAATTGAGGTCCAGTTAGTGGGATTGTAACCCTAATATCATGTGACACATCAAGTCATTCTCCACACTTGTATTCCATTTTTTAAATGGCCTTGTAACAAAAACAAAAGGTGTGCATATGGGCTGGAATGGGGGTGCAGCCTAACTCCAACCATGCCATCGTATAAACTGGCTGCCTCAAACCATAGTTTTTTTTTCTCTCCTGAAAGCGCTAAATAATAAATGTACAGGAATAATTTAAGTATTTAGTGTTCATTTAGATATTCATCTTCCACACCTCTCCTGTGGAAGTAGATCATTGGTTTAAGAGACATGTAGAGCAACACATCAATAATCCCCAAGTAAATATTGAGATAAAGAAGGACAATTATGATCATTTGGAGGAAATACTGAAATATATGTATGAAAAGGAAAAACTAAAATCATTTATGCGCTGCCACTCGTAAAAAACTAAACAAGAGCTGCTGAAAAACACCCCAACGTGTTCCCACATCAAAATCAAGAATAATAAAAACATAAAAACTTTTTGCGATGCTCCCCATTACCTGTGGTTTCTTTGAAATATTTCGTTATGTATTTGCTGTTTTTTCATGAATTAAAGGGAAGTGTATTTTTAAATTTAGGTTATTGAGGTAGTGAGGAGCAGAGCACATATTTTTTTGTGTACATATATTATCAATTAGGAGTGTGTTTTTTTTGACTGGCATATGTCAATATGTGTTATTTTTAGTTTAGCTAATAATAAAGAAATACATTATTGAAGAAATATATTATTGACCATGCGAAGTACCTATGAAAGTCCCTGCTTTTCTTTAACCTATGTATTTCTTTAATACTAGTAGTAGTTAAAAATGTTTTAATCATTCAGAGATCCAATCCCATGGTTCATCATTTGGTTTCCATACTCCCAATAGTTATGGAGAACCCATCATTAAAGTGGTTGTAACCCTAAAACCACCTAAATCATGGGTTTTCTAAAAAAGCACAGTGCTTTTGTCATGTCAATTGTTCCTTTCTATGTTGTACAATATCTCGCTGATCCTTCCTGTTCCAGTCTTCCCCTCTGTAAACTGACCATGTTTATCATGGCTGCTGATCTCTGATATTGTGGTCGGTTAACAAGCCTCCGTCATCCAACTATCTCCTCAGCATCTCTGCATCTCCCTCTCCCCCTCTCTCTTCCCCTGTCAGTTCTGTAGTATGTGTGAGTGCCAATCTCCTCCCTACCCCTCCCCTCTTCTCCTTGTGTACTTCTATTCTCTGCAGCTGCTCCAGGGCTTGCAAAATAAATAAACATGTATTAATTACTTTGATCCTCTCTGTTTTAGGTCCCTGTTCAGTACAGTGTGTGTGTTTTCCTAAAATTATAATGCTAAATACCTTCTTTGCAAAACCCTGCTGTGCAGACACCTGACCTCACTCTGCTAGCTTGCATTCTTTAGAAGGAAATCTCAGCGCTTCCCACTGTACTCACTTACTTGGGAAGGGAAGCAGAGGGAAGTCCCATGACAGGACAGCAGGGCTCTACAAAGAAGGTATTTAGTATTATAATTTTAGGAAAACACACACACTGTACTGAACAGGGACCTAAAAAAAAAAAAAAGAGAGAATCAAGTAATTAATACATGGGACTTTAAAACCACTTTAAGAAACCCTGACTAGGATCACACAAGATTGTAATTTTACAGGACATAGCTTGACCATATTCATATTTGTCAGACAATATGAGAATCCTCATCTGCAGTTCCTTAAGTAGGAGACTAAACAGCACAGAATAATTTAACAAGTGACTGCAGTGTCCCTAAGAACCAGTGGAGGGAAAGGTTCTCTCTATAACACCAAAAAAAAAAAAAAACAGTGCTATAAATAAAATTTACCCAGAAGTATTATATCGCAATCCCTATAAAACAAATATAAATAAATAAAAACTTAAAAAATATATACCGTATTTATCATCATATAACAGGTTCAAATAATACATGCGTGTTATACGCTAATATTTTTTTTTACCAACTTAAACCGATGCCTGTAAATACCTTATTAGCTCCGTTCTTTCTGGCCACTCCCCTCCTCCCGCACCTCGTCCTCTTGAGTGTAGCTTTAGATTGGAGGAGGAAAGTGGTCACATGACGGGCCATAAAACATCAGGGAAGAGCGGTCATGTGACCGGCCATTACAGAACGGAGCTAATAAGGTATTTAGAGGCATCAGTTCAATGACACTGAAACAATGTAGGAAGGATCTATGAAAAGGTGCTGGCAGTGATTTTTTTTTAAGTACGCATGCAGGGCTGTCTCAGGAGACTGGGGGTCTCCTGGGAGTGCAGGAGGGCTTTGCAATGTAAAGGGGACTGTACAATAAAAAGGGCTGTGTACTGTGCAGGGGGAGGGGGCTGTGCAATATATAGGGGGGCTGTGTAATGTAGAGGGGGGCTACGTAAGGTAAAGGGGGCTGTGAAATGTGCAGGGAGTCTGTGTAATGTAAAGGGGTCTGTGTAATGTGCAGAGGGGCTTTGGAATGTGCAGGGGGCTGCATAATGTGCAGGGGGTCTGTGTAATGTAAAGGGGTCTGTGTAGTGTGCAGAGGGGCTGTGTACTGTGCAGGGGGGGCTTTGGAATGTGCAGGGGGGTGTTTAATATGAGTTGATATTACATTTTTTCCCTTATAAGTGGTATAAATACTATTTTAAAAAAGTTCTGTGCTACCCTTATTTTGTTTTAAAGTTTTTTTATTTAAAATGTACGTTTTTTTTCCTAAAACTTCCCTCTTCAAATTAAGGTGCGTGTCATACGCCTGTGCGTGTTATACACCAATAAATACAGTATTTAATAACATATACTTCATATCTCTACCCATTAATATAAAGTGCATAAACCACTGTAAAGTGCAAATCAGTGTATAGACTCCAATTAAAAAATTATTTGATATCTCATCAAGTTGATTCAGCTCCGCTCAACATGTGTCGTTCAATTGACATCGATAAAAGAATAGTAGCGCAGAAACAGTTTAAAAATGTCTCATGAGATAAACTGCAAATCACCCCAAATGAAATGTAGTACTGAAAACAGTCCTCAAACCATTCCGTGACAAATCACACAGGATATATCTCAGTGTGGTCTAGATAACATCAATCCCATTGACCATCAGATCATTGATAACCCGAATCAATAAGGCTTAGTCCTTCCTCATAAGATCCTGTAAGTGCATTTCACTGGGAAGTCAATGTTCCGTGTGGCCAGACGACGCACCCTATCGTGATTGACGGCCGTGGAGGATTTCCGGAACTACCGGACTTGACATGGAGCCATGTCCGTGTAGCTGAGGAACGCCGACCGCAGTAGCCGCATTAGAGTGATGAGCGTACCTGTATTTTACCACAAGTGAGTGCTATGTACTGCGTTTTATTTTGAATAAAAAGTGATGTGTGACATATTGCACTAGTGGAGGCATATCTTTTATTTCCACATACATGAGAGGAAGAGTGATTGATCTTTAGTGGAGTGGACCGCGGATTAACCCTTACTGTCACCTATCTGATCCTGTTACCATGGGTGGGTGGATACATACATGCGAGGTGGGCTCATTTATGAGAGTAAATGGGCATGGTGATCCAGTGAGTGGCCATTTCTTACCTTCCCCCTGCACTTGGTGGTGGATTAGAGGTGTACCCACAAGACCACACGGAACATTGACTTCCCAGTGAAATGCACTTACAGGATCTTATGAGGAAGGACTAAGCCTTATTGATTCGGGTTATCAATGATCTGATGGTATTTCTTTAATACTAGTAGTAGTTAAAAATGTTTTAATCATTCAGAGATCCAATCCCATGGTTCATCATTTGGTTTCCATACTCCCAATAGTTATGGAGAACCCATCATTAAAGTGGTTGTAACCCTAAAACCACCTAAATCATGGGTTTTCTAAAAAAGCACAGTGCTTTTGTCATGTCAATTGTTCCTTTCTATGTTGTACAATATCTCGCTGATCCTTCCTGTTCCAGTCTTCCCCTCTGTAAACTGACCATGTTTATCATGGCTGCTGATCTCTGATATTGTGGTCGGTTAACAAGCCTCCGTCATCCAACTATCTCCTCAGCATCTCTGCATCTCCCTCTCCCCCTCTCTCTTCCCCTGTCAGTTCTGTAGTATGTGTGAGTGCCAATCTCCTCCCTACCCCTCCCCTCTTCTACGATAGGGTGCGTCGTCTGGCCACACGGAACATTGACTTCCCAGTGAAATGCACTTACAGGATCTTATGAGGAAGGACTAAGCCTTATTGATTCGGGTTATCAATGATCTGATGGTCAATGGGATTGATGTTATCTAGACCACACTGAGATATATCCTGCGTGATTTGTCACGGAATGGTTTGAGGACTGTTTTCAGTACTACATTTCATTTGGGGTGATTTGCAGTTTATCTCATGAGACATTTTTAAACTGTTTCTGCGCTACTATTCTTTTATCAATTTCAGTATCAAATATATTCGTTATTTGTGTAAGTAGCAGCATTTTTTGGTTTATACCATTTCCAGCAGGGTGCTGGAGTTGTCCTAAGCGCGGAGGTAATTCTACAGTTTGGGCGTGAGGCTGAGGATTATTGGTTATTGTTCAATTGACATCGCCAGGAGAATTTTCTTGGGGGGTATAGTCTCTCTAAAGCTTGCCCTATACTTATAGAATTTTTATTAAACATTTGTACAAACATTTGTATGAAAATTCTCAGTACATTTGATGACTTGATGAATGTTGCTCAAAGTACTTCAAAATTTTGTTTGCTTTGAACATCCGATTTTGGAAAGAATAGACTTTACCAAATTAAAAACATATGCACTATTAGAAATGATTTTGTTTGAGAAAGATTTTCCCTCTTGCTTCTTTGATTTTTCTCTTCGCCGCTGTTAAAAACGAATGTTCTTACCAACCGTTAGAAAATAGAACAAACTTTTTTAAAAAACAAAAAATTCAAACAAAGTTCTACTAGTGTATGACCTGCTAAAAACCAGTGGAGAGAAAGTTATGCTGAATCTGGTTGCAGGGAATTATACAAAAATGGAGGTAAATGAAAGGGACTTTCTGACATCAGCACAGCCACAAGGTTCATTGGCCAACAATACAAGTTCAGTGATTTATTTTACAAGTTAGCTGCAGTAACTAGTTCAAATATATACGATTTAACTTGAAATGCTTCTGATTACATGATAAAAACTGTTAAAACTGCACCATTAAATTGAATTATTTTAATCTATCTGCCTTTAAATGTATGATTTGGTCTTCGCACACATTAATACCATGTCACACTGTGATTCATAATAACAGGTAATAGAAGTGGGATAACTGATTAGGGCATTATTACTGGTCAGCAGTGAGAAATTATCTTTCTTTGTATGTAATTAAATCTACAATTCTGTTACACGTTTCATATAATTGGTTTCTTAAAAAGCATTATGTATATGGAATGAGCAGAGCTAAGAAAAAAAAAGCAATCAGCATGAGTGCATTATGTTGGATTTGAAAATTTAAAGCTGATATCCATTTTTTTAGTGAAGTACTAAGCTGGTCCAAATGAACTATCTACACCTCTCTGCCAATCCCTTCAATGGCTGCCACTCACCCAACAATTTAAGTTCAAAATACAAACAATAACTTACAAAGCCATCCACAACTTGGCCCCCAGCTACATCACTAACCTTGACTCAAAATACCAAACTAATTGTTTCCTTCATTCCACCCAAGACCTCCTGCTCTCTAGCTTCCTTGTCACCTCTAGGGTTGCCACCTCATCCCTTTGAAGCAGGACACAAATTATTACACAGGTTCTATGGCTAATTAAGGTGGTAATTAAGCTCATTTAGTCACTATTAGCCTAAGAACCTGTGTAATTAATATGTGTCCTGGTCTAAAGGGATGAGGTGGCAACCCTAGTCACCTCCTCCCATGCCCGCCTCCAGGACTTTTCCTGAGCCTATCCCACCTCCATCTAAAAACTGTATTTTCACTATCTCCATCAGCTCATCCCGTACAGTTATTGTCTTTTGTATCATCTGACCCTTCCTTTTAGATTGTAATCTCTAGTTTCCTCCAGTATTGAATTGAATTGTAACTGTACTGTCTGCCCTTATGTTGTAAACCTGTGAGGGCACCAACGGCAGGAGAAGGGCTCTAGGATCTAGCATCTCTACCAGCACTTCACATGGGCATTTATAAGGAAGCCTGTCAGTGACTGCAGTTGCTGGTTGATCTTCGGCTCCTCAAGTTACCGACCTGGCTTGTCCTTGACCTATCTCCTGCTTGCTTCCTGCGTTCGACCTAACCACATCCGCTCGGATACCCACCTGGTTCCTGACCTCGACTATCCACCTGACCATGTCTGCTCTGATACCCACCTGGCTCCTGACTTTCGCTATCCACCTGACCACGTCTGCTCTGATACCTATCTGGCTCCTGACCTAGGCTTCCTTCTAACCATGCTCCAGTCTCAGCAGTATCCTGAGTCCTGCAACACTACGCGGGCACCACCTGTCTGCTGATTCTATGCCAGCACACCAGCTGTACTTTGGAACCTCCTGCACACAGTCCAGCAGGCGACCCGCTCTACTTTGGGCCTGACCTCCCCTGTTTTCACCCTCAGGGGGTCTGGAACTTAGCTGCTAGGGAAGCCCTTTCTCTCCATTGGCCTCTAGCACCAGGTACGTGACAAAACCAATGCACAAACTGTTGGTGCTATATACAGTATCTTTCAAAAGTGAGTACACCCCTCACATTTTTGTAAATATTTTATTATATCTTTTCATGTGACAACACTGAAGAAATCACACTTTGCTGCAATGTTAAGTAGTTAATGTACAGCTTGTATAACAGTGTAAATTTGCTGTCCCCTCGAAATAACTCTACACACAGCCATTAATGTCTAAACCGCTGGCAACAAAAGTGAGTACACCCCTAAGTAGAAATGTCCAAATTGGGCCCAAAGTGTCAATATTTTGTGTGGCCACCATTATTTTCCAGCATTGCCTTAACCCTCTTGGGCATGGAGTTCATCAGAGCTTCAAAGGTTGCCACTGGAGTTCTCTTCCAATCCTCCATGACGACATCACGGAGCTGGTGGATGTTAGAGACCTTGCGCTCCTCCACCTTTTGTTTGAGGTGCCCCAAAGATGCTCAATAGGGTTTAGGTCTGGAGACATGCTTGGCCAGTCCATCACCTATACCATCAGCTTCTTTAGCAATGCAGTGGTCATCTTGGAGGTGTGTTTGGGGTCGTTATGTTGGAATACTGCCCTGCGGCCCAGTCTCTGAAGGGAGGGGATCATGCTCTGCATTAATATGTCACAGTACATGTTGGCATTCATGGTTCCCTCTATGAACTGTAGCTCCCCAGTGCCGGCAGCACTCATGACATCCCCACCACCATGCTTGACTGTGGGCAAAACACACTTGTCTTTATACTCCTCACCTGGTTGCTGCTACAGACGCTTGACACCATCTGAACCAAATAGGTTTATCTTGGTCTCATCAGACCACTGGGCATGGTTCCAGTAATCCATGCCCTTAGTCTGCTTGTCTTCAGCAAACTGTTTGAAGGCTTTCTTGTGCATCATATTTAGAAAAGGCTTCCTTCTAGGACAACAGCCATGCAGACCAATTTGATGCAGTGTGTGGCGTATGGTCTTAGCACTGACAGGCTGACCCCCCCCCCCCCCACACACACACACACACACACACCCCTTCAACCTCTGCAGTAATGCTGGCAGCACTTATATGTCTAGTTTACCAAAAACAACCTCTGGATATGACGCTGAGCACGTCCACTCAACTTCTTTAGTCAAACACGTCCTGTTAAAACCGCTGTCTGGTCTTGGCCACCATGTTGCAGCTCAGTTTAAGGGTCTTGGCAAACTTTTATAGCCTAGGTCATCTTTATGGAGAGCAACAATTCTTTTTTTTTTCAGATCTTCAGAGAGTTCTTTACCATGAGGTGCCATGTTGAACTTCCAGTGACCAGTGTGAGAGAGTGAAAGCGATAACACCAAATTGAACCCACCTGCTCCCATGACACATGACAACCGGGAAGGGAAAATGGCTAATTGGGCCCAATTTGGACATTTTCACTTAGAGGTGTACTCACTTGTGTTGCCAGCAGTTTAAACATCAATTCATGTGTGTTGAGTTATTTTTAAGGGTACAGCAAAGTCACACTGTTATACAAGCTCATTACTTTACATTGTTGCAAAGTGTGATTTCTTCAGTGTTGTCACCTGAAAAGATATATTAAAATATTTACAAAAATGTGAGGGGTGTACTCACTTTTGTGAGCTACTGTAAATGTTATATAATAATAATATTAATAATACTTACCTTTAGGGTTGAGCGAACACGGACTGTATTATTCGTGTTCGTACCGAATAATTGCATTTTTGTTACCCGAACACGGACCCAAAAACTTTACTGTATGTTCGGGTAAAAATCCGTGTTCGGTCATTTTATTTCCGGGTTTTGCATGCATTGGCGCGCTTTTCATGGCGGGCTTTCAACAGCCAATCAACAAGCGTTTAACTGGTGTGCCTAAGCCATCCCAGCCATGCCTACAAATGTATTAGTAGCTGTGATTGGCCGTCTGAAGCATGTGACCAAGTCTTTATAAGTTCGAGGCAGCGCCGCTGCGGCGTCATTCTGCTGTGTACTAGTTCAGGGACAGAGCACACATACGTGCTGGCTGCTTATTAGGGACAGACAGGCAGGCAAAACTCATTTGTGTCCGCATAGAATTGAGGGACAGGTCGGAGTGTGTTAGGCAGGGCGAGTTGTAGGCATTTTAGGGAGAGAGTCTGCTGATTTTTAGGGTCAGTTTTCTACGATCGATTTTGCTGTGTGGGAGGGGTTTGCAGTGACCGATCTACGATCTTATCAATCCTTTTAGGGAGAGAGTCTGCTGATTTTTAGGGTCAGTGTGTTCTACAAACTACAATCGATATTGCTGTGTGGGGTGGGGTTTGCAGTCACCCGATCTACGATCTTATCAATCCTTTTAGGGAGAGAGTCTGCTGATTTTTAGGGTCAGTGTGTTCTACAAACTACAATCGATATTGCTGTGTGGGATGGGGTTTGCAGTCACCCGATCTACGATCTTATCAATCCTTTTAGGGCAGGGGTGGGGAACCTTTTTTCTACCAAGAGCCATTTGGATTTTTGTAACATCATTCGGGGTCCGCACAAAATGTATGCATAAATGTAATAGGCATTGCTTTGCGGCAAAAAACGCTGTAAAAAGTTGCGTGACTTTGAGGTCACAAAAGTGTGAAAGGGGCCTTCAGTAATCAAGGTATAGTGTGCCCTCTTTCAATGCAGACTGACCACAGCATGCCCCCTTTCAATGCAGACTGACCACAGCGTGCCCCCTTTCAATGCAGACTGACCACAGCGTGCCCCCTTTCAATGCGGAGTGACCACAGCGTGCCCCCTTTCAATGCAGAGTGACCACAGCATGCCCCCTTTCAATGCGGAGTGCCCAGAGCGTGCCCCCTTTCAATGCAGACTGACCACAGCATGCCCCCTTTCAATGCAGACTGACCACAGCATGCCCCCTTTCAATGCAGACTGACCACAGCTTGCCCTCCTTTCAATGCAGACTGACCACAGCGTGCCCCCTTTCAATGTGGAGTGACCACAGCATGTCCCCTTTCAATGTGGAGTGACCACAGTGTGCCCCTTTTCAATGTGGAGTGACCACAGACTGACCACAGTGTGCCCCCTTTCAATGCGGAGTGACCACAGCGTGCCCCCTTTCAATGCGGAGTGACCACAGTGTGCCCCCTTTCAATGCGGAGTGACCACAGTGTGCCCCCTTTCAATGCGGAGTGACCACAGCGTGCCCCCTTTCAATGCGGAGTGACCACAGCATGCCCCCTTTCAATGCGGAGTGCCCAGAGCGTGCCCCCTTTCAATGCTGAGTGACCACAGCGTGCCCCCTTTCAATGCGGAGTGACCACAGCGTGCCCCCTTTCAATGCGGAGTGACCACAGCGTGCCCCCTTTCAATGTGGAGTGACCACAGCGTGCCCCCTTTCAATGTGGAGTGACCACAGCGTGCCCCCTTTCAATGTGGAGTGACCACAGCGTGCCCCCTTTCAATGAGGAGTGACCACAGTGTGCCCCCTTTCAATGCAGACTGACCACAGCGTGCCCCCTTTCAATGCGGAGTGACCACAGCATGCCCCCTTTCAATGCGGAGTGCCCAGAGCGTGCCCCCTTTCAATGCAGAGTGCCACTTTCAATGTGGAGTGCCCAGAGCGTGCCCCCTTTCAATGTGGAGTGCCCAGAGCGTGCCCCCTTTCAATGCGGAGTGCCCAGAGCGTGTCCCCTTTCAATGCGGAGTGCCCACAGCGTGCCCCCTTTCAATGCGTAGTGCCCCCTTTCAATGCGGAGTGCCCAGAGCGTGCCCCCTTTCAATGCGAGTGCCCCCTTTCAATGCGGAGTTCCCACAGCGTGCCCCCTTTCAATGCGGAGTGCCCACAGCGTGCCCCCTTTCAATGCGGAGTGCCCACAGCATGCCCCCTTTCAATGCGTAGTGCCCCCTTTCAATGCGGAGTGCCCAGAGCGTGCCCCCTTTCAATGCGTAGTGCCCCCTTTCAATGCAAAGTGCCCAGAGCGTGCCCCCTTTCAATTCGGAGTGCCCAGAGCGTGCCCCCCTTTCAATGCGGAGTGCCTAGAGCGTGCCCCCTTTCAATGACCACAATGCAGAGTGAACAGCGTGCCAAGCCCCAGTGCACTTAACTTACCTGTTGTAGCGGCGGGCGGCTTCCTCTCTTCGTCTCTTCGAGTCCTCCCGCGTCCCGCCTCCCGCCTCCTCCTGGGCCAATGACATTGGCCCAGGAGGAGGCGGATCCGTGAGACAGTAGCGAATTTTCATTCGCTATTGTCACACAAATGGGCGGGCTCGAGGTGCACTGCTCTGCTGCGCCTCGGGTATACCCACAGTGTCAGAACGGAGCCATCGGCTCTTTCTGACACAGCGGCACAGGGGGCGGATCGCAACGATTGTGCGGGCCGGACAGAAGAATCGTGCGGGCCGCATGAGGTCCGCGGGCCGGAGGTTCCCCACCCCTGTTTTAGGGAGAGAGTCTGCTGATTTTTAGGGTCAGTGTGTTCTACAAACTACAATCGATATTGCTGTGTGGGGTGGGGTTTGCAGTCACCCGATCTACGATCTTATCAATCCTTTTAGGGAGAGAGTCTGCTGATTTTTAGGGTCAGTGTGTTCTACAAACTACAATCGATATTGCTGTGTGGGGTGGGATAGGAGATAGGCAGGTGTCAGTGGTCCACATCCATTTTGCTGTGTGTGGGGTGCAGTGAACACAATTTTTTTGGGGTGCAGTGAACACAATCTTTTTGGGGTGCAGTGAACACAATCTTTTTTGCCCACTGAGGAGGAGGAAGAAAAGTATTTTTCTATCAGTCACTGTGTGCAGCGTTTTTCCTTCAGCTGTGCTGTGCTGACTGATCATACACTGCTGTGTTCAGTTCACATGTGCTATTATTGAGTGGTTTCAAAAGTCATACACTTTTTTTCTATTCCACTATTCAATATACAGCCTTGGGTTAAACAATTGTGGCCTGCAGCAGAGCTGAATGATATTTGGGGTTTTTGGGGTTCATCTCATACTTCTGAAGATTTGAGGGTGCTGCCTGTTCCAAACTCCTCCTACTCCTCATCCAGCCTTTTAGGGGTACAAACAATAGTAATTGGGGCCTAGTGTGCTTCTGTACGTGTGAGATACATACACTTTTTTTGATCATATTTTCTATTCCGCTATTCAATAAAAACCTTTGGGGATCAGTTAAATTGCGGGATAGTCTGTGTTGGTACGTGTGAGATTCACCTTTCCAAGTTTTTGGGGTTCATCTCATACTTCTGAAGATTTGAGGGTGCTGCCTGTTCCAAACTCCTCCTACTCCTCATCCTGGCTTTAGGGGTACAAACAACAGTAATTGGGGCCTAGTGTGCTTCTGTACGTGTAAGATACATACACTTTTTTTGATCATATTTCCTATTCCGCTATTCAATAAAAACCTTTGGGGATCAATTAAATTGCGGGATAGTCTGTGTTGGTACGTGTGAGATCCACCTTTCCAAGTTTTTGGGGTTCATCTCATACTTCTGAAGATTTGAGGGTGCTGCCTGTTCCATACTCCTCCTACTCCTCATCCAGCCTTTTAGGGGTACAAACAATAGTAATTGGGGCCTAGTGTGGTTTTGTACGTGTGAGATACATACACTTTTTTTGATCATATTTCCTATTCCGCTATTCAATAAAAAACCTTTGGGGATCAATTAAATTGCGGGATAGTCTGTGTTGGTACGTGTGAGATCCACCTTTCCAAGTTTTTGGGGTTCATCTCATACTTCTGAAGATTTGAGGGTGCTGCCTGTTCCATACTCCTCCTACTCCTCATCCAGCCTTTTAGGGGTACAAACAATAGTAATTGGGGCCTAGTGTGGTTTTGTACGTGTGAGATACATACACTTTTTTTGATCATATTTCCTATTCCGCTATTCAATAAAAACCTTTGGGGATCAATTAAATTGCGGGATAGTCTGTGTTGGTACGTGTGAGATCCACCTTTCCAAGTTTTTGGGGTTCATCTCATACTTCTGAAGATTTGAGGGTGCTGCCTGTTCCATACTCCTCCTACTCCTCATCCAGCCTTTTAGGGGTACAAACAATAGTAATTGCGGCCTAGTGTGCTTCTGTACGTGTGAGATACATACACTTTTTTTGATCATATTTTCTATTCCGCTATTCAATAAAAACCTTTGGGGATCAGTTAAATTACGGGATAGTCTGTGTTGGTACGTGTGAGATCCACCTTTCCAAGTTTTTGGGGTTCATCTCATACTTCTGAAGATTTGAGGGTGCTGCCTGTTCCAAACTCCTCCTACTCCTCATCCTGCCTTTTAGGGGTACAAACAATAGTAATTGGGGCCTAGTGTGGTTTTGTACGTGAGATACATACACTTTTTTTGATCATATTTCCTATTCCGCTATTCAATAAAAACCTTTGGGGATCAATTAAATTGCGGGATAGTCTGTGTTGGTACGTGTGAGATCCACCTTTCCAAGTTTTTGGGGTTCATCTCATACTTCTGAAGATTTGAGGGTGCTGCCTGTTCCGAACTCCTCCTACTCCTCATCCAGCCTTTTAGGGGTACAAACAATAGTAATTGGGGCCTAGTGTGGTTTTGTACGTGTGAGATACAAACACTTTTTTGATCATATTTCCTATTCCGCTATTCAATAAAAACCTTTGGGGATCAATTAAATTGCGGGATAGTCTGTGTTGGTACGTGTGAGATCCACCTTTCCAAGTTTTTGGGGTTCATCTCATACTTCTGAAGATTTGAGGGTGCTGCCTGTTCCATACTCCTCCTACTCCTCATCCAGCCTTTTAGGGGTACAAACAATAGTAATTGGGGCCTAGTGTGGTTTTGTACGTGTGAGATACATACACTTTTTTTGATCATATTTTCTATTCCGCTATTCAATAACAACCTTTGGGGATCAGTTAAATTGCGGGATAGTCTGTGTTGGTACGTGTGAGATCCACCTTTCCAAGTTTTTGGGGTTCATCTCATACTTCTGAAGATTTGAGGGTGCTGCCTGGTCCAAACTCCTCCTACTCCTCATCCTGCCTTTAGGGGTACAAACAATAGTAATTGGGGCCTAGTGTGGTTTTGTACGTGTGAGATACATACACTTTTTTTGATCATATTTCCTATTCCGCTATTCAATAAAAACCTTTGGGGATCAATTAAATTGCGGGATAGTCTGTGTTGGTACGTGTGAGATCCACCTTTCCAAGTTTTTGGGGTTCATCTCATACTTCTGAAGATTTGAGGGTGCTGCCTGTTCCATACTCCTCCTACTCCTCATCCAGCCTTTTAGGGGTACAAACAATAGTAATTGCGGCCTAGTGTGCTTCTGTACGTGTGAGATACATACACTTTTTTTGATCATATTTTCTATTCCGCTATTCAATAAAAACCTTTGGGGATCAGTTAAATTACGGGATAGTCTGTGTTGGTACGTGTGAGATCCACCTTTCCAAGTTTTTGGGGTTCATCTCATACTTCTGAAGATTTGAGGGTGCTGCCTGTTCCAAACTCCTCCTACTCCTCATCCTGCCTTTTAGGGGTACAAACAATAGTAATTGGGGCCTAGTGTGGTTTTGTACGTGAGATACATACACTTTTTTTGATCATATTTCCTATTCCGCTATTCAATAAAAACCTTTGGGGATCAATTAAATTGCGGGATAGTCTGTGTTGGTACGTGTGAGATCCACCTTTCCAAGTTTTTGGGGTTCATCTCATACTTCTGAAGATTTGAGGGTGCTGCCTGTTCCGAACTCCTCCTACTCCTCATCCAGCCTTTTAGGGGTACAAACAATAGTAATTGGGGCCTAGTGTGGTTTTGTACGTGTGAGATACAAACACTTTTTTTGATCATATTTCCTATTCCGCTATTCAATAAAAACCTTTGGGGATCAATTAAATTGCGGGATAGTCTGTGTTGGTACGTGTGAGATCCACCTTTCCAAGTTTTTGGGGTTCATCTCATACTTCTGAAGATTTGAGGGTGCTGCCTGTTCCAAACTCCTCCTACTCCTCATCCAGCCTTTTAGGGGTACAAACAATAGTAATTGGGGCCTAGTGTGCTTCTGTATGTGTGAGATACATACATTTTTTTGATCATATTTTCTATTCCGCTATTCAATAAAAACCTTTGGGGATCAGTTAAATTGCGGGATAGTCTGTGTTGGTACGTGTGAGATCCACCTTTCCAAGTTTTTGGGGTTCATCTCATACTTCTGAAGATTTGAGGGTGCTGCCTGTTCCAAACTCCTCCTACTCCTCATCCTGGCTTTAGGGGTACAAACAATAGTAATTGGGGCCTAGTGTGCTTCTGTACGTGTGAGATACATACACTTTTTTTGATCATATTTCCTATTCCGCTATTCAATAAAAACCTTTGGGGATCAATTAAATTGCCGGATAATCTGTGTTGGTACGTGTGAGATCCACCTTTCCAAGTTTTTGGGGTTCATCTCATACTTCTGAAGATTTAAGGGGGTTGCCTGTTCCAAACTCCTCCTACTCCTCATCCTGCCTTTAGGGGTACAAACAATAGTAATTGGGGCCTAGTGTGCTTCTGTACGTGTGAGATACATACACTTTTTTTGATCATATTTCCTATTCCGCTATTCAATAAAAACCTTTGGGGATCAATTAAATTGCGGGATAGTCTGTGTTGGTAAGTGTGAGATCCACCTTTCCAAGTTTTTGGGGTTCATCTCATACTTCTGAAGATTTGAGGGTGCTGCCTGTTCCATACTCCTCCTACTCCTCATCCAGCCTTTTAGGGGTACAAACAATAGTAATTGGGGCCTAGTGTGGTTTTGTACGTGTGAGATACATACACTTTTTTTGATCATATTTCCTATTCCGCTATTCAATAAAAACCTTTGGGGATCAATTAAATTGCGGGATAGTCTGTGTTGGTACGTGTGAGATAAACCTTTCCAATTTTTGGGGCGCATCTCATACTGCCGAGGATTTGAGGGTGCTTCAGTCTGCCTCCTGCCTGTTCCGAACTCCTCCTACTCCTCATCCTGCCTTTAGGGTACAAAAAATTGTAATCGGGGCCTAGATTGTGTTTGTACGTGTGAGATACACCGTTTTGTAAAATTTCTCCTATTCCGTTATTCAATATACACCCTGTTTGAGTGTAAAAAATTAAATTGCGGGATAGTCTGTACCGGTACATGTGAGATACACCCTTTTAAATTTGTTTGGCGCATCTCCTTCTACCGCCGAGGATTGCAGGGCGCTTCAGTTTGGCTCCTGTTCCCAACTCCTCCTTCTCCTCTTCCTCATCCTGCCTTTAGGGTACAAAAAATTGTAATCGGGGCCTAGTTTGTGTTTGTACGTGTGAGATACACCGTTTTGTAAAATTTGTCCTATTCCGCTATTCAATATACACCCTGTTTGAGTGTAAAAAATTAAATTGCGGCATAGTCTGTATCGGTACATGTGAGATACACCTTTTTAAATTTGTTTGGCGCATCTCCTTCTACCGCCGAGGATTGCAGGGCGCTTCAGGTTGCCTCCTGTTCCCAACTCCTCCTACTCCTCTTCCTCATCCTGCCTTTAGGGTACAAAAAATTGTAATTGGGGCCTAGTCTGTGTTTGTACGTGTGAGATACACCGTATTATAACATTTTTCCTATTCCGCTATTCAATATACACCCTTTTAGAGTGTAAGAAAATTAAATTACGGCATAGTCTGTATCGGTACGTGTGAGATACACCTTTTAAATTTGTTTGGCGCATCTCCTTCCACCGCCAAGGATTGCAGGGCGCTTCAGTTTGCCTCCTGTTCCCAACTCCTCCTACTCCTCTTCCTCCTCCTCCCTTTAGGGTACAAAAAATTTTAATCGGGGCCTAGTCTGTGTTTGTACGTGTGAGATACACCGCTTTTTTATCCTTTTTCCTATTCTGCTATTCAATATACACCCTTTTGGGGTAAAAAACATTAAATTGCGGCATAGTTTGCATATTTGACTGTCAGATACATCTGTGCGATACTGTTGTTGTTTTGTTCCGCTATTCAATAAACACCTTTCTAGGGCAAGATCATAAATTACAGAAATATGAGGAGACCGTCAAATAGGGGCCGTGGCCTGGGTCATGGTGCTGCTGGTAGAGCTCCTGTTGCAAGGAGAGGACGTGGTCGATCTGTGCCAGCTACACGCACAAGTGAAACACCTTCCACAAGTGTGAGTAGGCGACAGAACCTGCAGCAGTATTTGGTAGGGCATAATGCGCCTCTAGACGTGATGAGGCCTGAAGAAGTACAGGCGATAGTAGATTGGGTTGCTGACAGTGCCTCCAGTTCCTTCACATTGTCTCCCACCCAGTCTACAGCAGAAAGGTCAGAGTTGGCACCTGCAGCCAATGTCCAACCGTCTTTCACCTCACCCCCTTGGAAATCAGGCAAGCAGTCTGAGCCCCAATCCATACAGCAGTCTCTTCTTCTTTTTGAGTACTTGGTCAGCAGGGTTTCCCAGGGCCATCCACCTAGCCCTGCCCCAGAAGTGGAAGAGATTGAGTGCAGCGATGCCCAACCACTTATTTCTCAAGATGAGTACATGCAAGGACCATCGCAGCACGTCTCCGATGATGACGAAACGCAGGTGCCAACTGCTGCGGCGTTCAGAATTGTGGAGACCGACAAGGAGGGCAGGGGTGAAGACTGGGTGGAAGATGATGTAGAGGACGATGAGGTCCTCGACCCCACATGGAATGAACGTCATGCAGGTGACCTTAGTAGTTTGGAGGAAGAGGCGGTGGTCGCACAGAGCCACCAGCACAGCAGAAGGGGGAGCAGGGTGCAGAAGCGGAGCGGCCGTGCCCTAGACACTACGCCCGCTACTGCCCAACGCAGCAAGGGAACGAGCGAACCAAAGTCAGCTCAAAGGAGTTCTCTAGCGTGGAAGTTCTTTAGAAAATGTGCTGATGACAGGACACGAGTGGTTTGCACCCTGTGCAATCAGAGCCTGAAGCGAGGCATAAACCTTCTCAACCTGAGCACAACCTGCATGATCAGGCATCTAAGTGCAAAGCACGAGCTGCAGTGGAGTAGACACCTTCAAAACCAAGAAACGTCTCTGGCTCATCCTGCTTCCTCTTCTGCTGCAGTCTCGATACCGGCACCTGCCACCCCGCAGTGATATCGGCACCTGCCACCCCGCAAACAGAGGATCTGTCAGCAACACCACCACCTGGGTCACCAACCATCTCCACAATGTCCCGTGGAAGCGTTCAGCTTTCCATCTCCCAAACACTTGAGAGGAAGAGGAAGTACCCCCCTACCCACCCGCGATCCCTGGCCCTGAATGCCAGCATTTCAAAATTCTTGGCCTTTGAAATGCTTTCATTCCGTCTGGTGGAGACGCACAGTTTTAAAAACCTTATGTCGGTGGCTGTCCCACAGTACGTCGTGCCCAGCCGCCACTACTTTTCCAGGCAAGCCATCCCTTCCCTGCACAACCAAGTGGGGGAAAAAATCAGGTGTGCACTGCGCAACGCCATCTCTGGCAAGGTCCACCTAACTACCGATACGTGGACCAGTAAGCACGGTCAGGGGCGTTATATCTCCCTAACGGCACACTGGGTAAATGCAGTGGCGGATGGGCCTGAGGCGGATAGCAATTTGGCGCATGTCCTTCCACCACCGAGGATTGCAGGGCGCTTCAGTTTGCCTCCTGTTCCTAACTCCTCCTACTCCGCTTCCTCATCCTCTACCGCCTCCTCATCCGGACAGCGTAACACCTTCACCACCAACTTCAGCACGGCCAGGGGTAAAACGACAGCAGGCAGTTTTAAAATTTGCCTGTTTGGGGGACAAACCACACACCGCGCAGGAGTTGTGGAGGAGCATGGAACAGCAGACAAATGAGTGGTTGCTGCCAGCGAGCCTGAAGCCCGGCCTGGTGGTGTGTGATAACGGGCGAAATCTCATAGCAGCTCTGGGCCTAGCCGGTTTGACGCACATCCCTTGCCTGGCACATGTGCTGAATTTGGTGGTGCAGAGGTTCCTTAAAAACTACCCCGATATGTCAGAGCTGCTGCAGAAAGTGCGGGCCGTCTGTGCGCACTTTCGGCGTTCTCACCCTGCTGCTGCTCGCCTGTCAGCGCTGCAGCGTAACTTCGGCCTTCCCGCTCACCGCCTCATATGTGACGTGCCCACAAGGTGGAACTCCACCTTGCACATGCTGCAAAGACTGTGCGAGCAGCAGCAGGCCATAGTGGAGTTTCAGCTGCAGCACGCACGCGTGAGTCGCTCTGCGGAACAGCACCACTTCACCACCAATAACTGGGCCTCCATGCGAGACCTGTGTGCCTTGTTGCGCTGTTTTGAGTACTCCACCAACATGGCCAGTGCCGATGATGCCGTTCTCAGCTTAACTATCCCACTTCTATGCCTCCTTGAAAAAACAATTTGGGCGATGATGGAAGAGGATGTGGCACAGGATGAGGAGGAGGAGGAGGAGGAGGAGGAGGATGAAGAGGTAACATTTCCAAGGCTTTCAGGGCAGTCATTCGTAAGGGGCTCCGAGGGTGGGTTCCTGCACACACAAACGCCAGGGACACAATTGTCCAGCAGGGGCACAGTTCTGGAGGATGAGGAGGATGAGAAGGAGGAGCTGGAGGAGGAGATGGAACCATGTTCACAGCAGGGTGGCACCCAGGCCAGCTCATGGCCATCACTGGTGCGTGGCTGGGGGGATACAGAGGACATGGAGGATACACCTCCCACAGAGGACAGCCTTTCGTTGCCTCTGGGCAGCCTGGCACACATGAGCGATTACATGCTGCAGTGTCTCCACAACGACCGCCGAGTTGCCCACATTCTAACTTGTGCTGATTACTGGGTGGCCACGCTGCTGGATCCCCGTTACAAGGACAACGTACCGTCCTTAATTCACTCACTGGAGCGCGATCGCAAGATGCGCGAGTACAAGCGCACGCTGGTGTCCCACCTGACAGCGGGGCCACAGTGGAAGCACAAGGCAGAGGAGGAGGAGGAAGAGGTCGCCAACGCAACCAGGGCACCGCCAGCACCTCAGAAGGCAGGGTTAGCATGGCCGAAATGTGGAAAAGCTTTGTCAGCACGCCACAACAAACAGCAGCACCAGCAGCTCATATGGAACGTCTTAGCAGGAGGCAGCATTTCACAACATGGTGGAGCAGTATGTGTGCACACGCCTAGACGTACTGAATGAGGGGTCTGCCCCCTTCAACTTCTGGGTCTTCAAGTTGGGCACATGGCCTGAGCTTGCCCTTTACGCCTTGGAGGTGCTGGCGTGCCCTGCAGCCAGTGTATTATCTGAACGGGTATTTAGCACGGCTGGGGGCGTTATCACAGACAAGCGCAGCCGCCTGTCCAGAGACAATGTGGACAAGCTCACGTTCATTAAAATGAACCAGGCATGGATCCCACGGGACTTTGACGTACCTTGTGCAGAATAGCGATGGATACCGACCTTACCCAGCCATTGTTCCATTTTTGCTCTTTCTCACTCTTTTGGGGTGTACCCTCATTTAAAATTTGTGAAAAGAAGCAGTGTTGGCTACCTCGTCCTCCTCAGGGCCAGATTAACGTAGGGGCTATTGGAGCTGCAGCTCCAGGCCCCTACCTTTATATAGGCCCCGGGTTGGCCATATTCACTGTTACCGCTCTTCTGTCCCTTGTAAACACAGAAGTCTGGCTTCTATGCTCGCTTCCCCAGGCAGCTCCCTCAGAACCTCCCCACACCGCACGAAGGCCGGACAAGGAGGGACAGTTGCCGATGCATGGATGTGTTTATGGGCTTCAGAGACAGCATCCCATGTGGAATTAGGCATGCATGGCTGCACCCTTCCTCCTCTGGGTGCATGCCAAGGCACTGCCCTTAAGGCCCTTCAAAATCCTCAGCACCAAGCCCATGATGCTCTTAATCCGGCCCTGGTCCTCCTCCACCGCCGCTTCCACCTACACCGCCCATAGGTGTGCGCAGCCTATTGCATTATATTATATTAAATACACATGCATGTGTTTGCCTACATGTACATGGCCCCGATACATTACTCTCCCTGCTGGCAAAGAGAAATAGAGCAGAGCAGGTCCGAGGGAGATCTTTCCCATCTCCTCACTGGCAAACAGAGCGATAATGCTATGTGCCCTAGGTGATTAGGGTGTGCCCGTGTTTTTGCACACGCCTATGACACCGCCACATCCACCACCACCTCAACCTCCCTCCTACTCCATATGGGCCTCGTCCTTCAGAGATGAAGAACATTGTTTTATTTTTCTGTTTTTTTTTTTTTGTTGTTTTAACCACTTGCCTACTGTGGACTTAAACACCCTTCCCATCCAGGCCAATTTTCAGCCTTCAGCGCTCGCACACGTTGACTGACAATTGCGCAGTCATGCTACACTGTACCCATATGAAATTTTTATCATTTTTTTCACACAAATAGAGATTTCTTTTGGTGGTATTTAATCACCTCTGGGTTTTTTATTTTTTCAAAAAAAAAAGAATAAAGACAGAAAATATTGAAAAAAAAAAAAGTTTTTCTTATTTTCTGCGAGTAAATTTTGAAAATAAATTTTTCTCCCTCACTGATGTGCGCTGATGAGGCGGCACTGATGGGCACTGATGGGCTGCACTGATGGGCACTGATGAGGTGGCACTTATGGGCACTGATGAGGTGGCACTGATGAGGTGGCACTTATGGGCACTGATGAGGAGGTACTAATATGCCGCATTGATGAGCACTAATAGGCAGCATTGATAGGCGGCACTGATAGGCGGCACTGATAGGTGGCACTGATAGGCGGCACTGATGAGCACTGATAGGCGGCACTGTTGGGCACTGAGAGGTGGCACTGCTGGGCACTGAGAGGCGGCACTGGTGGGCACTGATAGGCGGCACTGATGGGCACTGGCGGATGGCACTAATGGACACTGACGGGTGGCACTGATGAGCACTGATGGGCGGCACTGATGAGCACTGATGGGCAGCACCATCAGTGCCCACACTCAGTGCCCATAGTGCTGCCAGTCAGTGCTCATCAGTGCCTAGATGAGCAGGCACTGATGGGCACTGACTGGCAGAACTATGGGCACTGATTGTGGGCATTGATGGGGGCACTGATGACGGGCACTGTGGGCACTGATGGGGGGGCAATTTGTGAGTTTTTTTTACCTTTAGTAATCAGGGCACTGGTGATCAGTGCCCTGATTACATTGCTGTTTCCCCGGCGGCTGTCGGCTCCCCCTCCTTCCTCACACTGCAGTGTCTGTGTGAGGAAGGAGCGCCGGCGATGAGAGATGATCTCATATGTTTACATATGAGATCATCTCTCATTGGACGGCTTGATCACGTGGTGAATGGCCGCTGTGATTGGCCATTCACCACGATCTGTGATCGGCCGTGTCCAAGGGACACGGCCGACACAGATTCTCCCCGATGCGCGCTCGCGGGAGCGCGCGGGGAGAGTCTTTCTGGGAGGCCGTTTAAAAACGGCCTCCCAAAATTCAAGTCCGTGCTGCAGCCGTATATAGGCTGTAGCGCGGATGGGAGGGAGTTAAGTTATTTCCCTATCCACATTTGTTTGCAGAGCACTTGCCATGCTCTTAACTACATTTTGCTGCCATTTGCAGCAGTCTAGCCCTTTCCATTGGTGTTTTAGAGCCATTTTAGTGCCTGAAAGTTCGGGTCCCCATTGACTTCAATGGGGTTCGATGTCCGGGAAAAGTTCGGCAAAAGTCCGGGAAAACGGACCCGGACTTTTTATTAAAGTTCGGCCGAACCCGCCGAACACGGACATCCAGGTGTCCGCTCAACTCTACTTACCTTCACTACTAGACATGCCTGTTGTGTACTCTGTATACAGTGTGTGTAGTTTCAATTACATAAAATGATATAGCACTGCTTTCCAGGAGCAAGACAGGAACTTCCCGTCCTGCTCCTGGAAATCGGGCTGGATGCTGCTCAACCATTCACAGGGAACCTTGTATTTTTATCAAAGCTTCCTTAGATTGGCGGAGGCAGAGGGGCGGGCGGATAACATAACAATCTCCGACTCATAGAATACAAAATTCCCTGTGAATGGCTAGGCAGCGCTTAGCCTAACTCAATTTTTTTCTGGTAGAGGGACAGTAAGTTCCCATCCTGCTCCCAGAACACAGCTTTGGATTCTGTATGTAGCTGTGGCTACATACAGTTTATATAGTGTACACAGAGGGCTCATCTAGTAGTGAAGGTAATAGTTCAAATGAACTGAACAGGCCAATTTTCAGCTTTCAGTGCTGTCACACTTTGAATGACAATTGCATGGTCATGCAGCACTGTACCTACATGCAACACTGTACCTATATGACATTTTTATAATTTTTTTTACAGAAATAGAGCTTTCTTTTAGTGGTATTTAATCAGCACTAGATTTTTTATTTTTTGCTAAACAAAAAACTTGAAAAAGACTGAAAATTTAGAAAAAAACAATGTTTTTATTTGTTTCTGTTAAAAAAAATTGCAAATAAACAACCTTTCTTCATGAATTTAGGTTAAAATGTATTCTGCGAGATGTTGTGCATTGGTCAACGCCCCTCACGACATCATTGCTGACAAAATGCGTAAGGAGGAGTGACGGGTGACGTCATTGTGCACCTGGACGTGGCGGACACCTTTTTGGTTGGAAACATTCGGTTTCCATGCTTAATGCCTGAATTTTTATACCTACAAGTGAGTGTGATATTCATAACAATAAACAATCCTATTTAAATATACTACACTATGCCCCTTTTGTACCTTTACATTGAATGAGACTGGGGAAGACACTGTGGGCAGCTGTTCATTTTTCCATCTGGGAGAAGTTGGTTATCTGATCCAGCGGCATGACTCCAGGAATATTCTGACAGTGCTCGATTGACCTTCTTTGTTGGGGGTCCACATTAAGGGGTAAGAGGCAGTGTGAACGGGTGTTGGTGATGGCTCCTTTTGGACACTTCTTTTCCCTTTCACTTCAGTTATCAGCAACAGCTTTGAAGATTTATTGGTATTTTATGGACTGACATTTATTAGCGCTGCACTTTCTGTGACACTTATATTTTTTATGCCGTTATTCCTGCATATATGTGCTGGCAGCTAATCTATGAGCGAAAAAATCCAAATAACATACATAAAAACAAAAGTGTCTCACTATGTGAATGCAGGTAAACCAAGCAATATTGTAGTGATTAGTAGCGGTGAAGATGATAAACCATAAACTAGATCTCCAGTCACCCATAAAAAAACATATATTTCGGTATAATAGATGTCCATGGCAAGATAAATCAAAAATGTCCACAAATAAATAGTGAAAGAGAAATGTAGAATCTGACTGCAAAAAAATTTGAATGCATGTGAAATCCCAACACCATGCAAAAAGATAAAAAAAAGTGACTGGTGTCTTGGTTATCCAGTGCAGTGACACCTCTGTGTGTGGGCTATTCTCTCACCCTACAGCTGTAAGGTTACACCATAGATAGATGTCTTTGGGCTGAATGATGCTATGTTTCTAGATGCCTCCGGGGGGCCTCCTAAAACGGCCTCAACTAGTGACCCTCTGAAATGGATAATATCCCATCTGTGGTGGTCCGGTAGGTGGTCTGGATATCTCCTCAATGTGAATGATGTGTAAAGGGAAGAAAGCTCCACATAGTGTAATAATGTTTCCCAAGTTTTATTAAAAAACAGCTAAACACACTCACTTTTTAAGAACAGTAAGCAAGACAGATCATCCACAAGCAGTGAGCTCATCCTCCGGCATCACTTCCGGTTTGCCTATCGCTCAATCCCGACACGTTGCATCATGCCTACGTAAATTCATCAGGGGATGCCGATAAGCTAATAGGCATGTCTTTAAATAGAGTGAGAATGTAGTATTCAGTAGTGGCCATCTTTTTGTAGTTCATAATACAGATATATTGCGTTGGCCATTTTCTGTTAGTCCCATAATAGGGGTAGTTATTTTCCCGTGTTCTTCAACTTTGTTCAACTACAGCGATCTCATATATGGAGCCATCACAATAGCCATTATATATAAACAAGGAGACCAACTGAACTCAAACACATGTATTAATATATGTAAGGTAAAGATACCTATAATCAAGGGACAAATCCTCCTAGGGCTGGAATAAGTCTATATAATGATCTAAAGGATACAAGAGCCCAGGTATACGATAAATGTTGCGGCAGTCACAGCAGCAGCACAGACTCAAATCTAAAATAAACAATACTAAAACCACATTATAATAAAATATACATATATATATATATATATATATGATCCCTAAAAATACATTTTTTTAAATAGAAACGATAGATTATTGTCAAATGTTGATATATGTAACATAATATATAAAGTATATGGATCGATAGGTGTATGATTTAAGATAAAAATAACTCCGCAAAAAATGTAAAAAAAAAAAGTAATAAAATTCAATAGGGAGATAAATGAACAGGTCAAAAAGAATGAAGTAAGGGAGTTGGAATGCTGGAGCCTTCATAGATAGAAAACCTGGTAGGGAGTTAGTGTTGGGGCGAAGTATTTGCTAACAAATAGGGATGATTGAACTTTTGAAAAGCTCGGTTCAACCAGAACACCCGAATTTCCCGAAAGTTTGGTTCGGATTCCAGAACCCCATTGAAATCAATGGGACCCGAACTTCGGTAATCAAAAAACACCATTTTGAAGCCCTAAAACCTAATAAATGCCCCTAAAAAGTGCCTAGGGTTCTGGGTCATGCCCCCATGGACTATGAATCAGGCAAAAAAAGTTCTTAAAAATTGTCGTTTTTGATAGAGAGCCAATTATTGAAAAAAATTGGATTTAGTGTCTGGGGGGTCTAAAAAGTGTACCTGTGAAGTTTCAGCTCTGTAGCATGTCTAGAACCAGAAAAAATAAACAGATTATTTTTCTTAGAATTTCAGTAGCGCAGGGATGGTGTTACCCTCCTTTCATAAAGTGCAAATAAATGCACTACATAAACGAAGACTTTTGAAGGACTCTGTTCTTGCTTAGTTGGATGTTTTGGATTATTTATACAATTTATGCACTTTATTTATTTGCACTTTATGAAAGGAGGGTTACACCATCCCTGCGCTACTGAAATTCTAAGAAAGATAATGAAATTCTAAGAAAGATAATCTGTTTTTTTTTTGTGATGAATTTTAATTTATGTATAGTTGTCACTGAGGCTTTATCAGAGTCAGGTCACCCTAAACTACGGTCACCCTGACATGGCAGAGTGGGGTCACCCTGGCATGGCAGAGTCAGGTCACCCTAAACTACGGTCACCCTGACATGACAGAGTGGGGTCACCCTGGCATGGCAGAGTCAGGTCACTCTAAACTACGGTCACCTTGACATGGCAGAGTGGGGTCACCCTGGCATGGCAGAGTAAGGTCACCCTAAACTACGGTCACCCTGACATGGCAGAGTGGGGTCACCCTGGCATGGCAGAGTCAGGTCACCCTAAACTCCGGTCACCCTGACATGGCAGAGGGGGGTCACCATGTGCTTCCTGTAAATGGGTGTGGTATTTTGCACAATAGCTGACTAACAAGCACGTATACCTGCTGTAGATATATCAGCAGTGCAACGTGCTCACTAGACGGAACCCTGACACTTAAAACTATCCCTACAAAAACTAGATTATTGAATCTAACTATAGTGGTATATAGTACCATAACTACACTGCATATCCCTTTCCTCACACTAAAAGAACAGCTCCATACAGCAGAAGATAATTGCAAAATGACACTGGAGCTTTACAAGCAGCAGGAGAAACACAAATGCTTCCACTCTCTTCAAAAGCCTCTGTATTACAGTGCTAGAGGTTAGGCGGGGCTATGTTATATACTGGGGGGCGTATTCACTCCTGATTGGCCTCTGGACCCCGTAGTCACTCCAATCATGTTCCTAGCATATTCCTGCCCCCTCATTGGCTTTTACTGACATTTCTGGGCCAATCACGGGCTTTTAAAGCACTGTTCCTGTCCCATTGCATTTTGGGCTGTTCTGGTGACCGAATTCCGAACTTTTATCGTAAAAAAGTTCGGAATTCGGCCGAATTTCGAACACCCTATGTTCGGGTCGAACCCATGGTCGACCCAAACCGTTCGATCATCCCTACTAACAAACAGAATAAATATATATACATGCCTCTATGCATATTGATGGAGGAGGAGACAAGAAAAATATATATAGATGCAGCCATAAGTTGACAAGAGGTCATATCTGCATACGCCTCTAAAAAACGCTCTCAAACAAAGTGGGTCCTAGACAGAGGTAGAGGAAAAGAAGTCAAAGGCCATTGATAAAACAGTTCAAATCAAACTCGATGTTTAAACCATGTGGTGAGAGGGTATCCATAAGAGATATCCATTTGGATTCAAGTTGACTCAAAGTTCTAATTTTGCGGCTTCCTCGCCAATGTTTTATACAGGGTGTAATGCCCCAAAATTTCAAATGGGTGGGGTCTTTGTTGTGGACTTTAGCAAAATGTTTATCATATCCTTTCAAGATTTTCTGGACGTGCTCTTTAATGCGGATTCTTAAAGGTCTCTTTGAATGACCCACATATTGTAGCTCACAACTGCATTCAAGAGCATAGACCACCCCTTCTTAGGTAGTGCCCGTACTGGTTGATATAAAGTTAAACTTCTTCTCATTAGGGCATTTGGTACATGTGCACACGAAGCATCTCTTGCAGGGGAAGAAATCCTTCCCCGCAAAAAATGTAAAGCTTTTCTTCGGGGATCCAGAACATTCCTGACAACCCTATCTCGAATAGTGGGGGCTTTTTTTGTAAATAAATTTAGGTCTATGTGGTAGCATGGCCTGAACGTGTCTATCTGTCTAAAAATATATGCCAATGGCCTCTTATAATGTTCTCAATCTTTTTGTGTTGAACGTTATAATCCAATATAATAGGTACTTGATCCTGCTGTTGGTCTCTCTGTTTATCTTTAAAACCTAATTTGCTTCGGTCCATTTGGGATACTTCAATCATTTTTTGTTCTATGAAACCTCTATCATATCCTTTGTTTATGAATCTGTCCTAGCTCATTCGCTTGTACTGTATAGTCCTCTATAGTGGTACAATTGCGTCGTATATGCATAAATTGACCTTTGGGAATATTAAAGAGCCAACTTTTGTGGTGGCAACTCTCAATGGGAAAGTAACTATTACGATCAACATTTTTTAAAATGTGTCTTGGTAATTAATCTATATTTTTCTTGTATAATCTCCAGATCTAGGAAGGATATACTTTTATCTTGAATTTCCCATGATAGCATGGTATTTCTGTGATTTTTCAGTAGTGTCAAAAACTCCTCTAAACTGAATAAATGCTGATCTCCTTTAAATAAAATAAAAACATCATCAATGTATCTTCTATAAAAAAAAAAAAAATAATAATCAGTGTTTTGGAGAAATGGGTTTCTTCCCATTGAGCCATGAAAAGACCTGCCACACCCAGTGCGAATTTGGCTCCCATTCCTACTCCAGTCTTCTGGTGGTAATCATTATTGTTGTACCAGAAGTGGCTGTTTTTAGGGCAGAAAACTGAAAATTTGATAAGAAATTTTCTTTGGGTGCATGGTAATGAAGTAAATGTCCTAAGACCCCATTTGGTGCCCTCACACGCCTGATGATGGTGGATGATAGTATATAAAGCAGAGACATCACCTGTTGCCATAATGAAAGGTCCTTCTTTAAATTGTAACATCTGTTTGGTGTCTCTCAAATACACTTTTGTACTCTGGACCGCTGGTTGCAAATAGTTATCTATATACTGGCCCATTCTGGCTGTAATTCAATCAATACCATTCACTATGGGTCTTGGAGGTGGGTCATTTTTATCTTTGTGTATTTTTGGAAGTAAATAAATGACTGGAGTCCGACAGGCTTCAGGTATTAAATATTTAGCTTCCTTTTTGTCCAATATATTTTTCTTGGGCCCTAGATGATCAACTTTTTCTGTTTTCTTTTCTGTTCTAATATGGGATTACTTGGTAACATAAGGTAAGTGTCTTTATCTTCTAAAAGTTTAATCATGTTAGTATGGTATTGTTCTTCGGACTGGATCATTATCCTCTCTCCTTTGTCAGCTGGCCTAGTGACCAAATCCTTCCTTTTTGTGAGTTTTCTTATATCTTGTAAAAAACAATTTTTAAAGACCTCTATATGTTTATTGTCATTAATAGTAGGGTTAAAAATCGATTTTTTTTCCGAAGGTCACGATATATAATCTCATATTGTATCTGATATGACTGCCTAGTATGTACTTCTTAATATTCAGTTTTCTAATATACTTCTGAACTCCAATATACATTTGGAATTTATCAAGATTCTTAATGGGTGCATATTTGAGCCCTTTGTTAAGTACCCCAATTTCTTCTTGTGTCAATAGTGGGTTTCTGAGGTTGAAGATCCCTTCGCCTTATTTTATCTTTTTTGTTTGTTCTCTCTTTCCTGCTCTACATCCTCTTTTCTTTCTGCACTTTTTCTTGTTCCTCGTTTCTTCCGTCCTTCACAGTGGGTGGTTTTCTGCTCCTTTCGCTAAAAAAGGCCTGTTGTCCCTGGTTCTTGGTAATTATGATTATAATGATGTCTGTCTGACCTACCTTCTCCCTGGCAATACCTGAGTGGGGCATAATAATTATGGGTCGGTATAGGGCTCCTTTCGTATGGTCTATATGTCTTCTGGGGGGGGACCTCTCCCTTCTCTGGTTTAAAGTGATCGGGGTTTATTTTTTTACATTATAATTGCTTATACCAATTAATTTCATTGGTATAATTTTTTTTTTTTTTTTACTGAATTAAACGGATTCATTCAGTTTCTTTTGTTGTGATTAGCTGTGATTGGCCAAAGCTAATCACATGGTACAGATGGGCTGTGATTGGCCCTGTCTGTACCATGTGATCACTGTGACCAATCACAGCAAGCAACACAAGTGTATAAAGTGGATGGCATGAAAGGAAGCCAGCCATTGTTTACAACTGTCATCTGATCTGCTGTGATTGGTCACAGCAATAACATAATAGTGGCAGTGGGTTGGTATAGTGATCTGTCATCGGCTGTGTCCGGTGGACCCAGGTGATGACAGATCGGGCCCCTGCGTGATGCCTTCTGAGAGGACGTCATATGACTTCCAGTCAGAAGGACAAAAGGCCCGCCTGGCCTATAGCAGGTTGACAGCTGGGTGGGCTTTTTGTGGTAAACGTCACTAAAACAAGGAGATCGCCTTTAAAGTTCTACTCTCTTGCTACCTTTGTCCATTTTTTCCAATGATAGCTGTATTGGGTATGTACACCAAGGTCTATGAAACTCATTGCTAAGCACTGACCAAAGGTGGTCTAGGTCAGTTTTAGAAAAGTCACTGACTCCAGCTGGACTGCTGGTCAGTGCAGGTTGCATTTAAGAAGGTTCCACCAGTCAGCAACAGAAGTCCATGTTTACAAGTTTTCCAATTTCACACAGGAACTTTTTTAAAACTCAAGCTTCACATCTTTAATTTTTTTTTTTCTGTCCTCTTGCATATTACAACTAATGACTGTATTTTGCCTGAAAATGCATTAAAAAGTAACTCCACTTTTGTTGTGAAAAAAAAAACATTCCCCTCTGGGTGATCTATATACATTGCCAAGATTTTAACAAACTTTATTGCAGATTTCTACCTGTTTCTGCTCTGAGGGCCAGTTCACACCACATGCAGTCCAGTGAGTTTTTCTTCTGCATCAAAAAAACGCATGGATAGTAGGTTATAGGGTTTTCAATGGCAAAGTTCACATCAGTGCATTACAGTTCCAGAAAAAAAAAGAAGAACATGCTGCATTCTTTCTGCACTGGACTGTACTGGAACGCGGTAACACGCTTCAAAAATGCACCAGAACGTACCTAAATGCACAAAAAACGCACTGGAACACACATGTCCTTATTTAGGTTAATAAAAAAAAGAGGGGGAAAGGAAGCATTAGACTGCATTGAAAACGCACCAAAAACGCATCAAAAATGCCTGGAATGCACCAAAAACGCGTAAAAAATGCACACGTAGAAAAGCATCTGGAACTAATCTGGAATACGTTTTCATGGTGTGAACTGGCCCTAAAGGAAAAGCTATTTGTTCTTTTATGTCTTTTGGCTATTGATTCTGAATGGGAGTTTTTCATTATTGATCAGCTAAAGTACTTGCCGTGCTCTAACCGGTTGCCGACCGCCGCACGACTATATACTGCGGCGGTCAGCCCCGGCCAGGCAGAGTGACGTACCGGTACGTCACTTGCCTGTCACTTCCTTGTGAGCCAATAGCGCCCGCCACGGCTCGTTCACAGGGAAGTTAGTGCGTGTGACCAGCGGACCCGATGTCCGCCGGTCACTCGCCAATCGTCAGTACAGAGGGAGAAAGTCAGGCGGCTGATGTAAACAAGCCGCCTGTCATTCTCCCCTGTGTAGAAACAGTGATCAGACGGTTCTACTATGTAGGACCATTGATCACTGTTCCTACATTAGTAGCCACAGCCAATCACAGTAGAAAGCACGCCCCTAGGGACACACTTAACCCCTTCCTCCCCAATAAAGTTAACCCCTTCCCTGCCAGTGTCATTTTGCAGTAACAGTGCATAAGTATAGCACTGATTACTGCAGTAATGTCACTGGTAACCCCAAAAGTGTCAAAAATGTCAGTCAAGGGTCCGATCTGTCTGCCGCAATGTCGCAGTACCGCAAAAAAAATCGCAGATCGCCGCCATTACGCGTTAAAAAAAAATACCAAAAAATGACAGAAATCTTTCCCTTAGTTAGTAAATGCAATAACTTTTGCGCAAACCAATCAAAATACGCTTTTTGCAATTTTTTTTACCAAACATAGGTAGCAGAAAACAAATTGGCCAAAAATGTTAAAAAAATTTTGATTTTTACATTTTTTTGGGGGGGAATTTCATATAAAAAAATGTGAAAAATATTGTTATTTTTGCAAAAATTACGCAATTTTTTTGTTTATAGCGCAAAAAGTAAAAATCGCACAGGTGATCAAATACCACCAAAAGAAAGCTCTGTTTGTGGGAAAAAAAGGACGTCAAATTTGTTTAGGTACAGCGTCGTGCGAACACGCAATTGTCCATTAAAGTCACGCAGTAAAAAATCGCAAAAAAAACCCTGGTCAGGAAGGGGGTAAAATCTTCCGGGGCTTAAGTGGTTAATGAAGAAAGCTGCCAGGTCTGCATACCTTTTAGAAGTGATCAACTCTTTAGGGACATCTCACCAAAAATGTTTGTTGCAGGGGATGCCTAAAATCTGACTTGTATCTTAGTGCAGACTTCTGGGGAAATCAGTGAGCCAATCACAGAAGCAGGAAATGACATTTCTGGAGGCGTTCCGTACACCAACTGTGTGCAGAGAGCCTCCAGGTTGCCATATTGCATTGAATTTTACAGATAATTACAGCGCTGTAGATTGAATTTGAAAGGTATTTTTTTCTCTTTCATTGGTTTTTATTGAGAATTAGCATTGGAAATACAGCAAAATATGGAATAGAGTGAGAAATACATACCCAAAAAGGTTTACAGAAACTGTGGATGTCAATATTCTACTGCACGGCTTTCTCCATATTGAGCTTGAACAATGTATAAAGAAATAAAGCATTGTAAGAATATTTAATAATAAATATCTCGCGCTCGTACTTATGTCAGAATATTTATACTGCTCTGAATATAGCAGTGTATTTATTTATGGTTAATAAGCAAAGATCTGTGAAAAAGGAGAGTCTTCACCTATTGCCATAAATCACTGTCGTGAATTCTTTTTAATTGATTAATTTCTTTTTAAAAGCATATACCAATCTTAGTGAGTACAGTCTACAGCGTGGAATATATATAAAAATATTTATTCTCAAGACATGCAAACACGATATATGATCAAACAAGAAGTGACACAAAAATAACTCTACATAAAAAATACTAACTTCAAATAATCAATGCAATGTGATGTTTAGCTCAATAATGAAAGTGAAACTGAAACAAAATGAAAGTGAAACCAAAACGAAAGCAAAATTACCATTTCTTCCCAGGTAAAGCATAAACCATAAATTAATGTTCTGTATAAACAGACTACAATGGTCTGCGTAATCACATAGCCAAAGTCATTCCACTGCAGAAGGAATGAGAATAAGCCATGCAAAACAGAAGACTTAAAATTGCAAATAATGCACTGAATCTGATATTAATAAAAATGTATAAAAACAAAAATCAGCTTTTTAGAGAAAAATCTACTATGGCTTATACGGCTGGGATTGTAATCTCATTACCCTTAAATATGCAATATAAAACATATAAGGAAGGAATAAACAATTGTTGAATAAAATCAAATAACATAGCAAGGCATAATTACCACACTTAAGATGGTGTTACCAGAGTCCTAAGATGGATGCCAGTGAGGGAGGAGTTTCCTCCAAGTTTCAGATGAATGATGGACCAGGAAGTATGTCTGGATGAGTCTATCGAAAAATGTAATAGCGTGTGTGGTGTAAGTGTGAGGTGTGTTGTCAGTAGTGTAAAGTGTGTGTGTCCTCTCTCATCTGGGTTGGTCTTTTATATGGTAAGAACAAAGAGCTATAAAAATTACCATAAGTAAAACCCAGAGGGATGAAACATTATCCCAATTGGTCGGGATATTCTATACCTAAACTGGTGAGGTCATAGACACACCCCTTTTTATAATTAACCCCATATTTGGTCTAATAAAATTAAGGATGATTTCTCTATATGTGAGATTAATCATATAACACAACATAAAACTTTCTCCAGACTCCCAGTACATACATAAATGTCCACCTGTATCTCCATAATTCACCTGGGCAAGTAATGCCATTCCAATAATTATATTATTTAACACAATATAATATTTTTATATTGAAATATCTCAAATTATCTCAAGACTGCACCTGGTATTTCGCCTCCAGAGGGCAGTATCGTACCGTTCATTAGATTTTGTATTTAACATAATTTGAAACAATTACCCATCCTTCTTATCTCATGACCTCTTGACCTCTAGCTAGTGAATAGCCATTACTTATTTGGATTGTGACATAGGGCTGTCAGACATAGTCTAGGTTTGGGAATATTTACGACACCTTGAGCACTAAACTAGCCAAAAGCAATTCTTATATAAACACTCCTACCACATGCATTAACATGAAGTAATTCATTTTCACTTTAGTTTTAAGTCTAAGTAAGATGACTACCATGAGAATATAAACCCAAAATGTGATACAATATTCCTAAATATATATGTATATGCCTTACATAATATAATAACATAATTATGGCTAATATCGTCTCACATATAATGATATACCTTTAAAAAAACTTATATAGTTCATTTTTAAATGTTTGATGAAAAACACTGAGCCATTGTCTATTGTTAAATACTTATAGACAGACTGACACTACCATCCCCTTAACATCTGTTATCTGATAGAGATGTCAAAAGGGATCTTATTTACGATTACATAGAAATACAAAGATCTCTGTTGAAACCATAGACCCTTTGTAAGCCTGTGAGAGACATTTTGTTTAACAAGTATATATGAACTTTGTTTCACCTTAAAAACAAGATGGACGCCATCCTGTTCAAAATCTTTTATGCATAATATGAATATACATGGCTTTTAAAATCATTTTTCTTTTTACCTATTATTATTTTAATCAACCCCCAATAACCCCGACAGCATAGCAAATGTAACAGATCAGAACAAAACAACAAAAATAAGAAAGGATGGTCAGTAACAGGTTGTTTTTTGACTAAGATCATTGTATTGGTTATCAAAAAAAAAAGGAGGAAAAGAAAGAGGCAGCATATATATGATACATACTAGTAAACAACTATATCATTAGTGATTCTTAATCCACAGGTTCCATAAATTCCAATGGTGATCAAATAGATGTTTGCCATCATGTTTATATGCCAATAAACTTTCCTAAGCGTAATTTAGTTTTACCATGTCGATGACCTCTGAGGCATTTGGTGATAAGTTAGATTTCCATTGCCTAGTTATGAGCACCCTAGCAGCCAGCAGGACGTGAGTTACAATTCTGTGGCATTCAGGGGGAAATTCATCAATGCCCAAATTGAGTATCGCATGCGCTAGGGAGGATGGGGTGAGGCACACTGTTATTTCAGATATTATGTGTAATATTTTGTTCCAAAAGCTCGTTAGATGTTTACAAGAACAAAAGATATGCATGAGATGGCCCACTTTTCCACATCCTCTCTAGCACAGGGGAGACTGGGTCGGGAGGTATTTAGAAATCATATAGGGAGTCCGGTACCATCTTCTGGGTCAATTCCAAATGATTGGCACATTTAGATGCTTGGAAGATAGATTTATATTGGCATATTGCCATTGTTTAACCTCTTAAGGACTGCCCACAGCAGTTATACTGCGGCAGGCAGCCCCTCCTGCGCAAACCGACGTAGGTATACGTCGGTCGCGCACCTGCAGCTAGGGGGCAGCGCGCTCCCGTCCCCACTCAGCAGCGGGGACATCGATGCATGGGGCAGGCGGCTTTGATTGCTGCCTGACACCTGCGATCGTTCCCCGCTGAAAGAGAAGAACGGTCAGCTGTTGTAAACACAGCTGACCGTTCTTCTCCCTGCAATGATCATAGAGCTCCTGTGATCCTTCTATATAGGAACACAGGTTTCTGTGGTCATTTCGCAAGCCCAACCCCCATACAGTTAGAATCACTCCCCTAGGCTCACATTTAACCCCTTAATCACCCACTAGGTAACCCCTTTCCTGCCAATGGCATTATTGCAGTAACAGTGCATATTTTTAGCATTGATTACTGTAGTAATGTCACTGGTCCCCCCAAAAGTGTCAAAAATGTCAGTTAGGGGTCTGATCTGTCCGCCGCAATGTCGCAGTCCTGCAGTCCCACAAAAAATCGCAGATCGTCGCCATTACTAGTAAAAAAGAAAAAAAAACAATAAAAATTACATAAATCTTTCCCGTAGATTGTAGACGCGATAACTTTTGCGCAAACCAATCAAAATACGCTTATTGCTATTCTTTTTTACCAAAAATATGTAGCAGAAAACAAATTGCCCTAAAATGTTATTTTTAATTATTTTTAATTTTTTTTGGGGGGGGATGTCATGTAGCAGAATGTGAAAAATATATATATTTTTTTTTTTAATAGCGCAAAAAATAAAAAATCGCACAGGTGATCAAATACCTCCAAAAGAAAGCTCTATTTGTGGGAAAAAAAGGACATCAAATTTTATTTAGGTACAGTGTCCGTTAAAGTAACGCAGTGCCGAATCGCAAAAAATGGCCTGGTCATTAAGGGGGAAAATCCTTCCGGTCCAGAAGTGGTTAATAGTAAAGGTAACACCTAGCTCCTCTTTCTATTTCAGGTACGGAGTGGATTTTTGAAAGGTGAGTTTATTTTGCAGAAGATTATAAAATGAGGTTCCTTTAACATGGTGCGGGATTGTGGAGGAATAGCCATCTATGCGTAGGCACTGGGATTACCGGGGAGGCAAGTAAGTACATGAAGTGGGATACTTGGAGATACAAATACTGGTCTGTAAGCGGAATTTGGAATTCCTGTTGGAGTTTTGTGAGAAGGGCTTAGGGCAGGGGTCTGCATCTGGCTCGCAGACAAATCTTTAATAAAGGGGGGCGTGTCCGGACGTGAGCCGCACTGGAAGTGTAGTCCCAGAGCTCCGCCGCGTCTACCACTCAATCCAGTGCCATCCACGTAGCTGTGCTCGGTGCCAAGGAGATATCTACACCCATCGTCGGTACACTTTGTGGGCTACCCACCGATACTCTCAGTTTGTCTCTGGGTGACCGAAATTGCCGCGCTGCGGACCCAGCGGCCTACTCGCGGTACCGCAGCCGCCTCGTGTGCTGTGCATCTGAGGGCCTTGGCAATCACCGCCCAGTAAGGAGACCTGCCATCCGCTCCCTGTGCCCCGACAGGCACGATCTCCTTCACCTCTGACACCCGGGGACCCATGGGAGCTGCCTCTCACATCCACTTCTGAGGCCTTCAGAGGCCGACCGCCATTTTCTCAGGGCCTATACTCACCTCCATCACTCGCAGGCCTGCAGGCGGTTCACCACTCCGGCCTCATTGCATACCTGCCTGCTCTGCTCTCTTTCCGACTCCAGGCACTTTCACACGGCTTCATCTACTCACTGTATAGCTGCGGCCCATGAATATGAATATTAAATAAAGGTTCCCGACCCCTAAAATATAGTGCATGGCTCTCACAGAATTACATTTTAAAATATGTTGTGTTCATGGCTCTCTCAGCCAAAAAGGTTCCACACCCCTGGTTTAAGGGATTTAATAATGAGTATTGTGTCAAGAGAGGAGAATCCTTTGTCTACCCATCTTTGGAGAGATATGTTAGGAATGATAGATTCAATAACAGGTAATGGTATGGGAATTTGTGTTTCATGTATCGGCGGGGGAGTGGAGGAGTGAAATGCTCTCCATGCTAGCAATGAAGCTTGGATGGTTTTTCTGGGGATAGGGCTGCCAGATGTCAACCAGTAGTAATTTGCAAAAATATCCAAAAATGTCCAAAAATATTTTTGGATATAGTAAGGAATCATATGATTTTATACTTTTATACTTTATTGAGACGTGTGCAAAAAAAAAGAAAAAAAATAGCTTAGTTTTTTAAACCTTACCTAATCTATCCAAACCTAAAAAAAAAAAAAAAAAAACTTACTTTAGGTATACTTTAACAATTCGCTCTGTGCCTAGGCTTATCTGTCCAGGAATAGTTACCACTAAGGAACAGAAACAGCAGAAAAGAATGAAAAATCCCATAACTAACCAACAATGTGATCACAGGAGCGGACCAGTACGACCAGCGCTCCTGTGATATGGTGTAGATTCTATCGCAGACTTTTGGAGGAGGTTTCACTGGGATTTTATTCACATCTAATTAGTTCACAGCAGTACAATACAGTCAGTAACCACAAGAAAGCAGAAAACATATACAGGCTTATACTAGTTAGTGCATCCCACTTATATTTCTCCAGTGCAGCATGTTACAAAAAATAATTATTTTACTATGCATGCTTTGGGAACCCTAAGGAATAAATAATAGTGCAGTGCAATGCAAGTATGATATTTTAATGCAATTTACATGAAATCTGTTTTTTTATTTTGCAAAAAAGTTAATTGCCTGCCAAACTGATCTTCCAAACTTCAGTCACTGATTTGGAAGAAGTAAGTTCCAGCTGACACAAGTAAAGAAACAAACATTTTTTTTTTTCGTAGTGGCCGCAGCAGCTGAAAGAGATCATTCTTATGTTTACTGGAGTTGGGCTTAAAGCGGAGTTCCGGCCACAAAATCGACATAATCGATTTTGTGGCCATCCGCTTCCTATTTCTCACCTGTAAAAGAAATGGATAGTTAGGATTTTTTTTTTTTTTACTTACCTTGTAATTGTAGAAAAATATACTCACCTTTCTTCCTCTTCCTCCCTCGGCGGCCGCGGCCCCCGCCGTCACTTCTGGTTTGCAATGATTCCTGGGAGCTGAACGTCATCGCTCCCAGGAATCAATGCGCCTGCACCGGCCCCGACGTCAGTTCCGGTTCAGGCACGTCATACCTTGCTAAACAGCTTCTGGGCATGCAGGGATGACTCTGCAGCCCCCGGAAGTGACGGCGGGGCCGGTGCAGTGCATCGTGGGACCGAAGAGGACGGAAGAGGACGCAGAAGAGGATCGCGCTGGCTTCAGCTGCCCACACCTGAGATGGCAGCACTGAAGAAGAAATTTGGTGAGTATTTCTTCTAAAAGGCAAGTGCAAACCGGGACAGATCAGAGGCTATCCATTGTGGAATGCACTAGCCCTGACTGTCCCGGGGGGTATTTTTAGTGGAAAAAGATTTTCGTGGCCGGAACTCTTCTTTTAAAGTGTATATAAAGCCAATTTTATTTTATTTTTAGATATAGTAAAGAATCATTAGGACCCCTGTTCTTTTTTCTATTCACTTCTTATTCCAAAAACACAGCAGGACTAAGAGGAAATATTTAAAAAAAGGATGAGAAATCCCTTCTTAAGCTGGATACACACTATACAACTTTTGTGGTTAGATTCCCTTTAGATTTGCCTTCAACTATGAAGTGCAAGGGCCTGCCTGATTGCATACAAATTAAAAGTGTTTAGATTTGACCTCATATTATATGGTTTTGGTAAATCTAAAGGAAAAAATCTAAAGACAATTGTATAGTGTGTATGGCCCATTAGACTGTTGTCGCCAGCACACCTGTATTTACCGCGGGCGCAATGGATAATGCAAACCCAGAGGCTCACCGTTGCACCCGCGGGGGTCCCTGCCTGTCCATATGTGAGCTCCCAACCAGTGATTGGATGAGTCACCAGGAACATATATGCAGTCCTTAATTTTATATAACAATATATGTCATATAATATGTGATTGTATGTAATACATGATGTTTAATGGCATTTCTTTATCATACAGAATTTATCCACAATTAAGCTTCAGACGAAGCCTCTTTATGAGGCGAAACATGTTGAGCAGCTGAACTGTTACTCTTTGTCACCATCAGCTGACCCTGGCTGGACGGTGCCTATATTTTGGGCCAACCAATGACAGGATCTTCTTGGTGTTCACAGTTTTTTTCTTACATTCAGGATATGTATAACAGCAATGTATTTGTGTAGAATCCAATTCATAAGAACTGCTGTATGTTGTATACACGAGTAGTGAGCCACTTTTGGGCCCTAATCGTTTTTTATATCAAATATGTTTTCATGGTCTGTTTTTGCCTTTTTTGTTTTTTTATATGGAATTTGAATAAATAACTATTTTAATCATATCATGTGCCTGTAAAATCATTCCTTCCCAGTCTTCCATGTTCTCTATTTAGTATCCCTGCAAATTATGTCAATTTCTTGGGGACCCCCAGATCACCACAACTAGTGTCCCCATAGGAAGAATTCTCCTTTATTATTTATCTGGGGACGACCCAAATTTTGGGATTTTCTTTTTCTTTCAATGATAATGGTAAACAGGAGAAATAGAGAGGGTGAATCTCCCTAAGGGGGGCACAGGCAGCAATAAAAACTGACACACATTCTAATCCCTCTCCATATCTTCCAAAACTAAAAAAGCCTTTAGGCTGGGTTCGCACTGGTGCAATGCAGGAACCAGCGTGATTCCTTTGCGAATTCTTGCATCACATATGATTCGCAGGCAGTTCACACTGGCATCTGCAATCCGCTGTTGGTGTCAATGTAAAATTAATGACACCCTCATCCAATTCGCAGATGTCAGTGTGAACTGTGAAATCGGACAGGAATTGGATCACATGGGTGTGAACACCCAATGTAATCCGATTCCAGTGCGGACCAAAAAAAGGGTCCTTCACCATTTTGTTTGAAATGGGAAGTGAATTCAGCCATACAAACAGCCCACTTATAGTTCTCTAGTGCAGCATGTTACAGAAAATAATTAGTTTACTGTGCAAATGCATGTTTTTGGGACCCCTGAACATGGGACATGAAATCAGTTGTTTTTGCAAAAAAGTAAATTGCCTCCCATACTGATCTTCCAACTTCAGTCACTGATTTGGAAGAAGTAAGTTTAATGCATTGAATACATTTGGGAATAATGGGTACATGAAGGAGAGGGTATTGGGACTTTATATGAGACACATAAAGCGTCTCCATCCCTGATAATGTAGAACAAAGAAAGAGTTGGGACTTTAAATGAGGAGCTCTGCACAAATCAGGCCATGAGTACAAGGAAACATGTAGTAAAATAGAAAAATGTATTGCGGCTAGCCACAGCATATAATACCTGAAATACATAAATATAACAATAAAATAACATGATGGAAAAACATTTCATCATCAATGAAAAGGTCATAAACCATAAGCATGAGATAACATGGTACAAATAGATACACTACAATGCTGATCGGTATTAAGGTGGATAGGTCATAGAGGATGTTTGTTGTACAAAATAAGTAGGTATGTTCAACACAATAATGGCATCATAAATTTCTTAAAGCGTTTCGTAGACCATAAGCTACTTCTTCAGGAGCGGATGCACAAGAAATTGTCTAGAAGGAATGTACATCATGAGTAATAAATATGTCGGTTTTTCATCCGCAAACGGATGGGATGAAATACGGACATATGGACCGCCCGTGTGAAAAGACCCTATCACTTTTATTCCTATTACAAGGAATGTAAACATCCCTTGTAATAGATATAGGGTATGACAGGTCCTCTTTACAGCGAGATCTTAGGTCTATAAGTCCCCATATCTCTCCTCTAGGCTAAAAAAAAAACAAAAACAATCTCATAAAGGTCATAGTGTCCAGCCCAGCCTTCAAAGTTCATAGAGATGACCAGGGACCATTTGGTCCTCGGTCAGCTCTATGGTAAAGGGCCGCTGCAGACCGATTTATTCTCCGGCCCACCCATCGCACGGGCGAGCTGGTAGAAGGACCAGAGGGTGGCAGGAGGGAGGAGATGTCCTCTCCCGCCGCCTGTAAAAACAGTCAAGTGGCTGAACAGCCGCTATGATTGTTTTTACAGTGCAGGGAATCGCCGGTAGAAAAAGAAGATATCTGGATGTTGCCTGTAGCTGCACCCATTATTCACATATCCCCACTCAAAGTCCACAATGTCATATGACGTAGTTGGACGGGAAGTGGTTAAAACTGTACATCAATGCACAAAAATGTATGTCATATTATGCTGGAAACCTGCATGTTTTTTTTTTAATGTTGGGTGTAAGTAGAGCCTAAAGTGCCCCTACTCCCAGACTATGCACAATAAGGTCACATGACATGAGAAAGAATTATTGGCTAAGGCACAACATTGAGTATAAATTTGTTTTGGAGAAAAAAAGTGTGGGGGGGGGGGAGCAGGAGTGTCTTGCCGATAAATATTTGTTTAGCCAAAAGTCACTTAAAGATGGTTGCTGCTCCTGCACATGCAAGGCCTAAATGTACTCTAGTGCACAGATCCCATCAACAATGATGTCTGACATTTGGGTAGGTAGGTAGGAATCATCCATTTGTTGTTTTATGTTAGGTTAGGTCTCATCTCATATTTTAATTTCAGCTCCCCTTGCCAATCTGGTGTAGATTTTCAGAGATTTGTACCTTCATTGGACCCTCCCCCCCCCCCCTGTACTGGTCAGAAAAGTGATGGGAAGAACTTGGGCATCCCTTTCGAGGCAGTCAGAATACAATGGTGGGACACATGGAAGATGTGATGGTCCCAGGTATAGCCTAAATATCTTCATTTGAGTAAGTTCATGTCAAGTGATCTTCTTTTAGTAATCCACGCTGGTAAAAACTTTTTGGGTCACATTTTTCTGCTGATCTAATAAATGCTATTAGGGATGCACCGAAATTTCGGCCACCGAAATTATCGGCCGATAATGGGTTAACATTGCCGAAAATAAATATGGCCGCCGTGGGGAAGGAGGAGGGCACAGCGCAGGGCAGGTTTTAAAAGTCCCGCCTCTGGCCGGCCGTCCGCCTCTCAATGACGTCCCTACTACGATCTGTGCATTATGAATGGACATACCAGGCGGGGGGGTGGGGGGGGCGGGGCGAGGCGAGCGGCCGCTATAGAGAGAACTAATGTGATCCATCCCTGTCAGCTCAGCGCGACTATGTGTGAATGAGAACAGAACTGACCTGACACCGGGCAGGGGGGGCGGGGGGAGCGGCCGCTATTAGCTGTAACTATGTGAGAGCTTCACTTCCCTGTCAGCGGAGATACATGCCTGTCAGGGAAGTGAAGCTCTCACATAGTTACAGCTAATAGCGGTCCCCCCCCCCCCGCCCGGTGTCAGGTCAGTTCTGTTCTCATTCACACATAGTCGTGCTGAGCTGACAGGGATGGATCCCATTAGTTCTCTCTATAGCGGCCGCTCGCCCCGCCCCCCGTCTGGTATGTCCATTCATTAATGCACAGATAGTAGTAGGGATGTCATTGAGAGGCGGTGCCGCCGGCCAGAGGCGGGACTTTTGAATGAAGGACACCCGAGGAGGGGGACGCTGAGGCAGTGGGGGGGGGGGGAGCTGAGGCAGCTTACCAATGGTATTTGTATTATGAAGCATGAGGGGTTAATGTATTGTCACTGCTGGTCACTCATCTATTAGTGATCGACCAGTGGCAGGTAATTAACCCCTTTGTGCTGCATTCGTGTAACCAGTATCAGTGTTAATTAACACTGGTTACACTGATACTGGTTGCACTAATGCCGCACAAAGGGCTTAATTAACTGCCACTGGTCGATCACTAATAGATGAGTGACCAGCAGTGACAATACATTAACCCCTCATGCTTCATAATACAAATACCATTGGTAATTAAATTAACCTCTTGCCAACCCGTCACAGTACATATACTGTGACAGGGTGGCAGCAACAGGTGTACGTCACTACCTGTTTTTGGTGTATGCCTCTGTTCTATCCATTTTAAATTTTTTTTGGGGAAAAAGTAATTTTCGGTTTCGGTTTTCGGCCAAGGGCATCCTGCATTTTCGGTTTCGGTTTCGGCCCAAACTTTTCATTTCGGTGCATCCCTAAATGCTATGAAAGGTCCAGTGTTGGGGGTAACTAGTTACAAAGTAACTGATTACAGTAACTACATTACTTTTTTTGGTAACGAAGTAAAGTAACTAGTTACCAGACTTGTATAAAGTACTCGAAATTTCTACTTGAGTAAAAGTACAAGTGCTCGATCAAAAAGTGACTTGAGTAGAAGTGGAAGTGCTCACAGAAAAAGTTACTTAAGTAGAAGTACTAAAGTATTCAACATTTTTTTTACTTAAGTATTGCAAGTAGTTTTTTCAAAAAAATTGCTACTTAAGTACTAAAAGTAAAAAGTACCAGTAGTTTTGAAAAAAAATTTCTACTCAAGTACTGAAAGTAGAAGTACAAGTACTGTGTTATGTAGTTATTAAAGAAAAAAGTCAAAAGTTTGAACATCATATTGTTTTTTATTATTTCAAATGATTAATTCAAATGATTAACCTGTGTTTGTTAGTAGTTTCTTGATGCACTTTAAGCGCTGTAGCACCATTTATTTGTTTCAGATTTTCTTTTTATTGGAAAGATTTGGTATAGCAGCTTTTATTATACACAGCCTTTATTTTCGTATGCGCTGATTTACAAATGACATTATACACATTTTTTTGAGCTTTATGCAACCTGCCATCTACTATTCTGGCAGTGGTAATTTTTTTAAAAGTAACGAGTAACTATGCAGCACAAAAAAAAATACTTGAGTAGAAGTATCAAAATCATCGAAAAAATGTAGTGAAGTAAAAGTAGAAGTAGGAGAAAAAAATTCTGCTCTAGGAAAGTACAGATACCACATTTCGGTACTTAAGTACAGTACTTAAGTAGTTCTACTTCGTTACTATACATCTCTGCTAGTTACAATACTAATATTGGTAACTACTCTACTTTACTAGGCTATAGGAACGCGCTTTCCTGCGTTACCCAATCCGTGCAATACAATCCTTATTTCGAAGAATAGAGAGGGATGAAGTTTAAGACTTTTTGTTGCACTTTATGTTTTATTCTGTTTTTTCAGGTTTTGTTCTCATGTTTCCCAAAACCTGTGTTTATACAATAAACTCTATGCAGAAAGAATGTCATGTATCTTCTTCTACACGGTCACTTAAGAAAGAGGAAAGTAAAGTAATAAGTAGTGAAGTTACTTTTCAAATCCAGTATCTAGTAAAGTAATCTCATTACAATTTACAGAAGTAACTAGTAACTAGTTACATTTTTTGAGTAACTACCCCAACACTGGAAAGGTCATTAGTCCATTGTTATACTGCCTTAAAAGTGTCTACATAGTTTGATACAAAGTTACCCCCTGCTTAGTTTGAACAATTAATATCCCAGGGTCAGTTCTCCATTTCAGCCATATACTACAATATAATTTTTATATACTTGAAGCCATGTTATGCTGGGTACCCATGTGTTTGAGTCTGTTGGTTATTATTGTTTAAATAAGTTTTATTATATGAATCAATAAAGCCGTGACCCTGTTTTTCCATTAACTAAACAATTTTTGTGTCATTCTTTATGTTGTAAGAAATGGTATTATCAGGAAGAAGGTTATTTAGTTTGCATAAAGGAGAATATTATACTTCCTTGTCACAGTAAATTAATGCATGTTATTTCTAAAGAAAAGACCTTCAATGAACACCTAACTATTTAAGTATTCCCAGAAAACCTATGTAGAAAGATGTAACGTAGCACTTCAGTAGCTACCACAAGCACTAGCACTAGCTTGGCATTTCATTTTTTGCACACGAAATTGTAGGAACTAAAGCCCAATTCCAATCATAACATAGCAGGAATGAGCATTCCTACTACACAATTTTGGCATTGCGATTTTCACACGATTCTGCGTGTTGCATTAGAAAGCCCGTTAACTTGAATGAGCTGCCCCATGTGTGTTTGACACCCAAAAAAAGCACCTGCTCCTTTTGGGGCAGCAAGCTTCACATGATTTGTGAAGGTGTGGTTTCCTGCGTGATCCTGTCATGCGACAATCGCGACAGAAAAACCTCAACTTTGGGGATCTATTGAAGGATAATGGCACCAAAACGCATGCAGTGCGTTGTGCTGTGATTGCAACGCAATTTGGGCTTGGGGGCAGAATTGTAATGATTCTGCCCGCAATTCCAAATTGTGAGATGTGAACAGGGTCTAAAGCAGTGGCTCTCCACTCCTGTCCTCAGAACCCACTAACAAGCCAGGTTTTAAGTATTACCTTGGGGAGATGCAGACTAGAATACTGCAATCACTGAGCAGCAAATGATATCACCTGTGATGTATTTTGTTTATCTTGCAAACCTGGCCTGTTATGCCTCGTACACACGCAACGATTATCGGCCGACCGATCGGCCGACTTTTGTCCAGTGTTGTTGTGTTGGTTGAAATGTGCTCTAGACTGCACACGAATTTTCTGGGCTAACAAAAATCTACTTCAGAAGTGATGTCATGTGCTGGTTTACTTTCCGTGTGTTTTTTCTTCTCTGAGCATGCCCAGTCTTGCTCATCAGATTTTTGTCTGCCGAAATCTGTACTGACTGCACGTAAATCGGCCGTTGTGTTGACGGCCAACAAAAATTTTATAGCATGCACACGATTTTATTCGGCCGAAAAGTCGGAGTCGGTTGTCGAAAGCATCATACTAACAAGCCGAAAATCGGCCGATCGGACGTTGGCCGGAAATTCACGGCCAACTATCGATGCGTGTGTACGAGGCATTAGTGGGTCCTGAGGACAGGAGTTAAGAGCCACTGGTCTAAAGCCTACAATTACCTTTTAAAACAATTTCAAAATATGGACAAGGGCCTTTTTACTTACCATCATTGTTGTGTCCCTTGTGCTGCTGTCTTCTAGTTCTGTAGAAATCTTCCTTTTCCAATGCCCTCATGACCTCCACCACCTTAAAGTGATACTAAACACACACTGTTTAATTTACATTGTCCCTTCTATTTTTGTAAATGGATGATGGCACTGTAATTATTTTAAATTAAAAAACAAAACATCTAAGTACCTTTTTTCTATGTGATATACAGCTGTCACATGACCCGGCTCTCTCCCAGCCTGTCTGCAGGGAAACATAAGCAGCAGGAGCTTCTTGTCCTTTGCTGTTTGTCACATGTTCAAGATAAATTAAAAAAAACAGCCTTTGGAATACAGAGTATAAATATGTAATTTATATCAATAAACTCTTTTAAATCCTCATACAAATTGTCATTGATCTTGTGCAGCAGGTGCTCATTCCCGTGCAGCATGTGCTCATTCTTATGCACATGTGCAGAATCGTGAGCATAGAAGCCTAACAAGAAAAGTTAGGACTAGAATGCGCACTTGGACGCGCAATAGAACATACATGCAGGCACCTGCGCGTACACGTAGGCATGCACACACATCTGCAGATTGTGGCACCCAGCAACCTTGTTAATATGACAGTCTGCCTGGCCTCAGTGCTGGATTGTCTTCCTAGTTCTTAAACGTCTGCTAACCTTGTTCCCGACACGGCTACTTCTGACACCTCTCTTGGATCACCCCTGCCTGTTATGTCTGTTGCTCCCTTGTGTTACTGATCTTGGCTTGGATTTCTGACTATGTCTCCGCTTCCTAATTTGGTACCCCGCTGCCAGCAGGTTACTAACTTGTGCTTGTTCCTGACCTTGAACTTGATCCTGACCCTGTACCTGTCTGCTTGGCTGCTGCTGAACATAGCTTGTGACCAGACCCAATACCATCACTGAAAGGGCTCCTGTGTCTCCAAGCTACAACTCACTACTACAGCTTTCTGGAACTTGTGCCCTTCCACTGCCCTAGCAGTGCCTGTCTCCACTACCAGGGGTGCTTGGACAGGAATCAGGGCTTTGCACAAGAGGCCACCCTCATCATCACAAGCTCCACAGTCAGGTACATGACACAAACATATATTTGAAATTAAATATTTAATATTTTGTGTAAATAGCATAAGAATGTGGATAGATTTCTGCCAGTCACAGGCTGTCACGCCCCTCCAGGTTTTTTGCAGTATACAGAAAATTAATCTCATAGTGACTGAGTGAATATGAACAATATGTATAACACCATTTATTGATAGTTTTTATGATGTGGGTTTAATGACACTTTAATCTTCAGTTGTAATGGGGATTAGTAGTTGTGATTAGCTGTCACAGGCGTTCATTAAGAGTGCCTAACTAAACCCCCCTTTTCTTCCTAGCCCTTTCCATCCCTTAGAAGCCATACTATAGATTCTATGAAAGAAACAAAATCTATGAATGGAGGGTGGGTGTATAATTGAATGGTCCACCTCCTTCATTCATAGATTGTTTTTCATCCATAGAAGCTGTAGTATGGCTTCTCTAAATTGAGAAGGGCAGCATAGTCAAGCACTCTTGGTAAGTGCCTGCCATAGCTCCTTATTTCTGTTATCCCCCCCCCCCCCCCTACACTAGAAGATGACGGCAACAGGGAAGGTGGGATATTAGAGGAGGAAGATTACTATTTACTACTCAACTAGAAGACAACAGTTGTAAGTTATGTCTCTTGTGCTTATTTTGCATTTGTAAATATATAAATCCGTCTTCTGCTAAACTTTACTAACCTAAATCTCCCTTGTAAGAGGGGCTTCATGGTTGGCTGAATTTGGTCCCCACCCCTGCCCCTGTCCTGGTAGAACTCTATCTCTTCTGCTGAGGCTAAACCATCTGCCATTTTGTGCCCCACTCCATGCCAGAGGCCTCCACATGACATTCTTGGTTATTGACATTTTCATGCCCAAAGGAAGTGATATCCACATATATAGCAGTTTTACTACTTTACTGAGGAAATCCAGGAAATGGCAAAACAGTCATATCACATTGACATACATTCTGGAGTCACTTTACATTACACAGTCAATCACATTTAGTGGACGCTATGCAGTAGTCACATGTAAAAGCATAAGCAGCATCTCGGCAGTCATCTCCCTGATAGTGTCTCCTCTACCTGGGGTCATTAGTACTCACAGGACTGTGGTCTCTGTAGTCACCTCCACGCTAGGTACCCTCCTGGGACCCTCCAGGGAAGCAGCCTCATATAGGGAACTCTCGGCTTGTCCTAAAAAGCAATTTGCAATCCACGCTAGCCCCCACTTCCAAAAGGGACAAAAAGACTACAGCTGGCTTTTCCTGAGTGCATGTTACTTCTCCCAGCCTCCTGTCCTATCCAGGGCCCACACATGCTGGCTACATCTACATAGGTGTGGGGTGTTTAGCTCCCATGCCCCAAGTGCATGAAGACTTATATATGGGCACAGACTCACCCATGACATTACTACAGGAGGGCTTCATCACTACCTCACTTGCTTACAACGTTCCTCTTTACAGGGTAAAATGGAAAAAGAGCCATCTTGTAGCCAACCAGTTAGCTGCGCCTGCCTACATTCTCTTACCCAAGGTACTATAATGGGTAAATACGTATAATTTTAAATAGTGCTTCAAGCTGTCTTTGTACACATCATTTGTATTCTTCTACAGCATTCAGACTTGAAGAGGAAGGAGCAGTTATGAAAGCCAAACAAGCTTTACTAAACTGCAAAAGTTCATTGCACCTAACAAATGTAGCATAGACCCCAGACTGAGCTGGCTGTTTTATCCCAGGTTCCATCCCTGTGAGGCACATTACAACCAGGCACACATAAGTTCATAGTCTCACAACTCTATGTCTTTTTGTAGTTTAATTCTGATTGAACTTGGGCAGGGTGCAGAGTGAGCATTGGAATGCTCCAAATTTGGCACAAACGGTAATGGAGGACACTTTCTGACTGTGACTGTCTCTTAGGGTAAAACCCCTCTGAAGACAAGAACTACAGTAAATGAACTACCAAAATTAACTACAGCTCAGGGGACTACAATGCAGGAGAAAGAAATCCATGAGTCGGCAAATCTGAAGCAGTTTCCCAAAAGTTAGCAAGGACAGTCTCTGAGTCATCTTTTTGGGCTTGTACTCACTGTGCCCCGGGAACTTTAATGCTTTCCTGCAGAACCAGACAGCTTCTGTACTGTTTGCCTCTAGGTCAGATCCTCTATGGACTTCCTGCAAACTGCTCCCAGGAACTCTTCTTTAGCTGGGACCCAGATGGCCTCTGCTTCTCTTTAACTAATTGACCCTGGAGGGCCACAACCTTTGGGCTGGGTCTTCCCCCATAAGGCAAAATCCCTACTGTTCCAGGCCCCAGTGAATAAATACATATCTCAGCCCCCTACTGGCCATTCTTCCTGCCAGGGTTTGGCTTTGGCTATTAGCCCGCAATCAAATTTTATTACCATGACCTAATAAATGCTATGAAAGGTGATTTAGCTCATTGCTGTTCTGCCTTTAACAGTGTCTACATAGCTTAGACTGAAATTATCATTTGATTTGTTTGAGCAGACAACATCTCACGGCCAGTTTCTGAATGCAGCTGTAGGAAGATCCTTTATTATGACATGATGGTGTGAACCTGGAGGCTATTGGACTGTATTGATATAAAACATGCACTGTCTTTGGTGGGGTGCAGCATCAGTTGAAGTCTGAAATGAGTGTAGTGAATTTTACCTTGACAGTTGATAATGGTGGCTATTGGATGACCTCGGCGGGCTTGGATAATTGGTTTGTCTCATTCCTGTAAACCGATAAACTTGCAGGAGAACTTGTTTTTTTTTTAAAACAATAGACTTACTGGCAGGATCACCAGATGAAATTATAAGACAACTGGAGCCTATGGGTGAAACATTATCTTCCCACCAACTTTGATGATTCTTTTCTCCTACCCTAATTATTAACCCAATTACCTGACCAACATACTTTTTTGGCATCTCCCCTCCAGATGATCTCTGGGATACCCCCCCTCCCCCTTAACCCCTCTCATTTACCCCACCTATTATGCCCCTTTTCCTCCTCCACTTTTTCCTATTCTTTCCTTTTTTTTCCTCCTCCTCTACTATTGCTACTTAATTTTTTTTTGTTACTCCCCACCATCTATATACAGACGATTCAAATTTCCCCCATGTTAACTTAGAGAGGTCAGGAAACTCCTTGTCCAGTTCCCCCAGCCCCTCCTATGTGTAAGACACCCTGTGTCTTTTAGGGGCACATGGTGACCTAGAACCCCAGTCGGGTTTGCACTAACCAGACTCACTGTACAACCACACCAGACTCAGCATTTCGTGTTACCCTGGTTATCCTGGGGTATATGTGTGATTTGGGTTACAAGAATGAAGGGGCTCTTTCACTTAGGACAGTCATTTTTATGAACAACATTCCTCAAGAAATATATGAAGATAAATTGGTTCAACCTTTTCAGGCTGCTTGTAGGAGTTTATCTCATAGACAATTGCTGGATAGTTTGAGGTGGGGTGGGGTTTATTATTGTTAGGTGCCTGTATCCCATTGTTCTATTGTTTCTGTCTGCCTTGGGATCTACCTATAATGTGACATATATGTGTATGTGTTGTCTTGACTACGGGGACCGTCACATTGGTGGCAAGCGGTGGGCTAGTGCTTCCTTCCTGTGAACACATCAAAACCACCACCAGGATTCAAGATCAGGATAGCAGACTTCAGTCCCCTCAGCATAGATGTGGACATGGCATCAGAGTTCCAGGGGCTACTGCAGATCACCCTTTCAGTAATCTCCAGGACTGTGTCTGCGGATCAATACCTGGAGATCAGGCAGCAGATTTGGGTGGAGGTCTGGACTGGAGCCCTCCAGGTTGCTGGTATGCACCAGGACAAGTGCTTTCCAACCCCAGGGCAATGGGCCAGTGACCAACTGGAGTTGCGGAAGGATTTCCTGGGAGAGCGGCCTCAGAAGTAATTGGTATCGGAGTTGGACAGACTGGTCCAGCAGGAGATAGAGCTGAACAATCGGTGTTAGGGTCTGCAATGGCACGCAGAGTAGGAATATTTAGGAGAGATAACAGAATGCTCTCTGGAGGGATATGACTTTGGAGGCCCTGGATTGCTGTGGGAGAGCCTTACAGATGTGTTTGTGTTTGACAATGAAGGGGAACCTACCCTTGAGGACCTGCGAGAATACAGAGAGGATATGCTTGGTCTCGCAGGGGTCTCAGAGCTTAAACTTGATCTAGAATACTTGCTAAGGAAAGAAGGCACCTTGAAAGGGCATACAGGGAACTGCTAGAACACATTCAGCAGCATGCCTTAGAATTGGTAGCGAAAACTCCAGAGATTGCCATTCCCAAAGCTGAAGTGCTGACAACAGGGCAGAGCTCTGCTAGCCTCTGCCCAGCACCGATAACATCTTCTGGGTTCCACAGACAGGAGATGGTGAATCTTGATCCCCAGACCACCAGAGACTGGGAATTTAATAGACTGTTCTGCTGAGGAGGAACAACCCAGTGAGCTGCCAGCAGAAGAGCTGGCTTCAGAGCATGTTGACCTCTTCATACAACAATCGGCGGCCCTGAAGGATTTGTGCAAGGCCACCGACGTTTCACTTTACTTCCCAGTGGAACAGCTGGCAGCAGGGCAGAACACTACTGGCCTCTGCCCACAACAATCAACTCCACAGGAGCTCCAGGGAGAGAATGCAATTGGCACCTCACAACTGCAGCTTGAGCTGATATCAGTGGATGGGACTGTGGTTTCCACTGACAGCAACCCAGCAGAAGTGCTTGCAACAGGGCAGAGTGCTGCTGGCCTCTGCCCTCAACTAACAGAAGATGGATTTCCTGTGGAAGTGAATGGGTTTTCATTCTCCACTGACACAACCTCAGAAAAAGGTCTGGCATCAGGCAGGAGGACATGAGCCTTGCTCTGCAAACACTGGGGGATTTTCATCTAGAAAAATTGGATGAGACTATGGTCTCCACCTGGATACCCCAGGAATGCTGGGCAGTCAGCCCAGATCCCCATCAGCATGATAGAGTGAGCCCGGCCACCCTGTCTTCTCTCCAGCAGGTGAAAGGACTCAGAGGAGAAAGGCCAGTTTACACTTCTCCCCATCAGTGGGTATGTTCTCCGAGAGAGGCAGGAGTTGGCTGGGTGAGTAACGCTCTGTTCCAGACAATTTGTTTGGGGTACTGTGTGGGTATGGGCATTGGAAGACTGGAACTACAAACTGACTTTGAAGTCAACCCATTTGGGGTCTTCTTCTGTGTTATTCTCCTGCCGAAAGGGGAGATATGTGACGGGAGTAAATTTGGGCAAGGGGGCTTGTGGAGCCCAGATTATCTTAGAGAGGTCGGGAAACTCCTTGTCCAGCTCCCCCGGCCCCTCCTATGTGTAAGTCACTGTCACGTACCTGGTAGGTAGAGCCTGAATGTTCAGAGGAAGGCCTCTCTTACACCTCTGACTCAGAGCCCCTGATACAGTAAACAGGAGGCGCAGAGTGCAGAGTCGCACGAGTGCCAGTGGACATGTAGGCTGCAGGACTGCTGGTAGCGTAGCGTAGAGTTCCAGAAGGAGGCAGGTGTCCTGGGAGAGGTTGGACCAATGTAGCAACCAGGGAGCCTCAGGGAATACTGGAAGGTAAGCAGAGTCAGACAAGCCGGGTCATACACAGAGAGGTCAGATCAGGTACAAGTGGAGAGACTGGAGAATGGTCAAAGAGCAGGTTGGGGTCGGTGCAGGCAGAGAACTGGAGTAGTCAGAGGCAAGCCAGGTCAAGATTTCAGGAACAACATAGGTAACAGGAAGCAGGACTGGCACTGAACGCTGTAGACGAGACAGTACTGATCCTGGAAGCAGATCCAGCTTAAATAGCCCTTTTGGTGCCTAAATTGTCATGAGGTGCGCCGCGCACATTGGCATGCGCACTCAAGTTCGCATTCTGGTGCTTTCGCGTTTACCAATTAGCGCGCGCTAACGCGTTGGCGTTAGCTAAGTGCACTTCTTCCATGGGAGATTTGAGGGGCAGGACCTTGCCTGCGGTTGCCAACTTGTCTTCTGGAAGGACCCTCCTGACAGTCACCCTGTGTCCTTTAGGGGCACAGGGTGACTGAGAACCCCAGTCGGTTCTGCACTAACCAGACTTACTGTACAACCACATCGGACTTAGCATTTCATGTTACCCCGGTTATCCTGGGCTCTATATGTGTGGTTTGGGTTGAAATAATGAAGGGGCTCTTTCACTTAGGACAGTAATGTTTATGAACAATATCCCTCAAGAAATATATGAAGATAAATTGGTTCAACCTTTTAAGGCTGCTTTTAGGAGTAGACCATTGCTAGATAGTTTGAGGTGGGGTGGGGGTTTGTTATTGTTATGTGCCTGTATCCCATTGTTTTATTGTTTCTGTCTGCCTTGTGATTAACATACTATAGGACATGTATGTGGATTAGCTGCTAGAGGGGAGGGGGGTTGTCCCAGAGTGTATATCTGTTTGTGCCTGTGTTCTTATGCTTCTTACCACCCTACACTGATGTCTCTACAAGTGACTGGGTGGGCTAAGGGATCTTGGATCGTGCTGGTACCAGGCAAGGGAAGCCTATATGGCGGACATACTCTTCTTGAGTAAAGGGTCCGTCACACCCCAGATGCTACAACTGTAATGATTTTTCAGCCTCTATCCCCCAAGTTTTGTGCACAGTAACCCTCTTGTTGATCACAGTTGCTCACATGGCCTTGTCCATGCCAGAAGCCGAACACTGCTTTTCCTAACCTCTTTACCATAATTACCCTAAGCTGCCTTTGCCTCCTCCCATTCCTACTCTTTCAATTTATTTACCATGTAATTTAGTGGCAACCTCTTACTGTTATGTGTTTTTTTACATTATATTCATTACAGACTTTGATAGTAAACTTTTTTTCAAGGCCTCCTGGCTTTCTAAAGTCCTACTTTGTTCTGAAGTCTCAGCGCTATGCATTTAAATGTACTAGATTATATGCCCTTATCTTATAATGTCTGTATATGTTTGGATATTTTGTCCAAATTTTTTTTTTCCTTTTTCTTAAAAAAACCTTGAACATGGAAAATAGAAGACAAATAGGCCTAAAAAAGAAAATTCATACAAAACTTACATCTTTGAATCGGCAAGCTGCAATAAAATAAATGTTTGCTTTTGAATTTATTACTGCTTTGGCTCAATTGCTATTTGTATGCTCCTCAGCTGTAATGTATGAGCCATTGAGTCGATTATCCTCGAGTCACAAGAAAATGTTATTATCAGGAAGTTTATTCAGTCTGAATAAAGGATGATACAATACTTCCGTGTTACAGTAAATTAATGCATGTTATTTCTAATGAAAAGACCTTCAATGAACACCTGACTGTTTAAGTATTCCCAGAAAATCTATATAGAAAGATGTACAATAGCCATTCAGCAGCTGCTGCGAAATATAGTTTGGAATTTAAATTGTTGTTTATGAGATGATAGGGACCTAAAGCATATAAATCTGTCTTCTAATAAAAGTTACTAATCTAAACCCCACTCTTTACCCCAGATACTAAATATATTTTTAAATAGTGCCTCATTCTGTCTTTTGCACACACCTCTTGTAATCTTTTACAGCTTTCAGAATGAGAGAAGAAGGGGCATTTGAAAGCCTATTAAGCTTTACCATACTGCCAAAATCCACTGTTAACCCTGTCACTATGATAACAAAGATAGCAAATATTACTAATGTGTACCTTGTGGCTCATTCCAGCAACCACTACAGCACTAATGTGTCCTGCAGTGGTGTAGCAGCTGGCAGGAGGAACCACAGAGTCCAGGGAAGAACACTGTAGCCAACACTCCCAGATACCAGAGCAACTCAAACATAACTCCTGCTGGAAAGGTATGGAAGACCAATATTTTATCTAGTTGTGTATTCATTAAAACGCCTATATTTATTTTTAAATAGTCTGTACACCTTGTGCACACTTCTACAACCAGACTGGGAAAGGAAAGGGCAGTTAAGAAATGAAAAGAAGCTTTACTATACTCTGCTGCAATCTATTGTATGTGTAGCACCCTCCTAGATAGGTGCTAGGTAAAGGCATTGTTTTGCTCCATCTGCTTATCAGTGGAGCCTAATCAGTAGTTTTGCCTGTTACATGTGTCCATGTGGGATTCACTTGGTCTGAGGGAGTGTCCTTACGGTATCCAATAGGGGAGCCTGTTGGACAGTGGAGGAAACCCAGCCAGTGACACACAGGCTTTTGTGACTATCCCAGTGGGAAGGAACAAGAATGGTGCATCCTGGTATAGGCTATAAAAGCCAGGGGCACATGTGACAGGGCGTCTTTGGGTGGGAAGGCAGGTCCCAGGAGGAGGGTGATGTTAGACTCTCCTCCTGTCAGCAAGGAAGGTGGTCACGGGCAGTCAGCCTAGTGAACAGGAGTGTGGTGCTGAGCCAGAAGGTCCAGGATACTGACAGTGGAGCTGAAGGCAGAGTGACCCAGGGAAAAACAGTGTCCGTGAGTATTGGGAAGCTTGCCAGGGGTCTGCCCAGGAAAGGGGACCCCTCTAGGGGAGAGTCAGTGGACAGGGGCTAGCACACACCGCAAGTAGAGAAAGGGGGTGCCAAGGTAGGACCGTGAAAGTTCAACACAACAGGAACACATTTACTATCTTCACTGCAGTATCAAGGTGAAGCAGCGACCTTGCCGCATTCTACAGTTAGAACATTTGTGCATAGTTCAAGTTGGAGTATCCCACTCATCCCTTCTCCCATCCAAGTTCAAATAAAATACAAAAAAACAACATCCCCCTGGACTGATTGAGCCAAAGACTTAAAGTGCTAAAAATTTACAAGTTGTTGCTGAGGGTAACCCAGGGGAATCCGTTCTCAGATGCTCCCAAGGGGGCAGTGCTACATATGTAATAAGTGGGACTTACTGACAAAGTTAGTGCCACCATTCACAATGCACACACAGCTCTGACTGAAGTATGTTGCTTTAACTACAAAATGAAAACAATGGTCAGTGCTTTCTAGGCTCTAGAATGGGTGTCTGATATAGAAACACATTTGAGAAAAAAAATGGCAGTTAGGACATTAAACACATCTGTATTTAGTTGTTTGCCTATACTTTCACTTTAACCACTTGATTCCCAGGCCTTTTTCTGATACTTTTGTTTACATGTAAAAATCAGTATTTTTTGCTAAAAAATTAGTTAGAACCCCCAAACTTTACTTTTTTTTTAAAGCAGAGGCCATAGAGAATAAACTGGTACATTTTGCAATTTTGTATGTCACACAGTATTTGTGCAGTGGTTTTTCAAATGCATTTTTTTGGGAAAAAATACACAATATATAACCCATTTTTTGTTGTAAAATAAATGCTGAGTAAATGGATACCAAACATGTCATGCTTTCAAATTGCACACGCCCGTGCAACAATGTAAATTTAACTATCCATAAGCGACGCTTTAAAAGCCTTTACATATTACCCCTTTACATTTATAGAGGAGATCTAGTGCTAGAATTACTGCCCATGCATGGTCTGACATTCATGGTGAGACCTCACATGTGTGGGACGATCGCTGTTTGAGTGCATGCAGGACCAGCGTTTTTGCATGCAGGACCAGCGTGTAGGGGGCACTTTACATTTTTTTTGTTTATTGTTTATTTATTTATTTATTTATTTATTTATTTACAGTGTTACTTTTTTTTATCACTTCTATTGCTGTCACAAAGAAAAAAGTACACATCTTTGTGACAGCAATAGGCATGTGACAGGTACTCTGGGGTCTATAAGACTCCAAGTCCTACCTCTGCCTTTAAAAGCATTCAAAACAGCAAGATCAGTGTTTTTGAATGCTTTTGATTTTTTAAAAATGGCGCCCTTGACATCCGGGTAAACTGGAATTCATGTCAGGTCATTGCTTCCAGATTACCATGGCGGAGAGCCAATCAAAGCCAATGCCAGTTTTGTTCGGCTGTCCAGCCAAACGGTGGGACACTAGAGCCTGAGCAAGCCATGGAAGGTGGCGGGGGGGGGGGGGGGGCACCCATCCCACTGCTTGTAAAGGCAATCCAGCAGCTAGCTAGCCGCTAGGATTGCTTTTGCAAAAGAGCCAAACGCTAGCTCTAAAAAAAAACTGTACTATGGTGATCATCCTTACTTCTTGAAGTCAAGTGATGTTCGGGTACGTCGCTGGTGGGGAACCTGTCATATTACAGCCTTGGCTCCTACCATTGTCTGACTCCTGTAAGCAGAACAAAGCAAATATCTGCAGCATCACACCCTGTGGTGTGACTTCCCTGGAAAAAAAATTGAATGAGACAAGTTTACAAAGACATTTTTGCACTTATTAGCAAGATGACATTTTACCTGCTGGGTGGAATGGCTTTTGAATTTGGCCTGGGGTTCTTTATGAAGTGAGACACATTGATTACAAAAGACTGTGACCACCAGACTCCATTTCAGTCTGTAATCCTGTTCAGTATGTTCAAATTATAATCAAGCAACATAGATAAGATAATGACTAAGGAAAAAAATTAGATCCATTAGCAGATAGTTCATTTGGTTTAACTTATTGGTACCAACTGTTTCTATACCGTGTTACATAATAAAGCGTTTTTTTTTTATCACAGTGATCTGTAATATCTATGGAAGACATATCTATCTGTGAACATAATACATGTAAAAAGATAATGATTTTCAAAGTTTGTAGAGGTTGTTCATAACCACTGTGTGTGATATGTGTTTGCCCTTATGCATGTGCACACCAGTTGAGGAAGAGGCACTGTATGTGGAGGCTGAGGGTTGATGGACAGAGAAAGCACAAAGGATTTATGAGCATTAAGCCATGGTGACAGGAGCTCCTAACAGCTGGGAGCAGGGTGGTCTTGTAGAATTTCCAAACCCTTAATTATGCAGAAGGATGCAATTGATTGATAATCCTAAAAAAAAGGGATGGGCCTGCAAGGAAAGTCACACTTACCTGCAGCCGACAAATGAATACAACCTAAGTAGATCTTGTCTCCCTCCTCCACATATTTTCACTGTCACAACTTCATTGGTGGTGTTTTACTTTGCCAAACAAATATGGTGCCTGATTGATGCCCTCGACAAATTTGGTTAACTGGTATGTCTGTCCTGAACCTATGGTTAGTACAGGCCTTGATGCATGTTATGTTGGGTGCCCACAGTGATAGATGTCACTGGTTTTGGTCATCATGTTCAAGTTATCAGTCTGTAGGCTCTTTTTGTTAGAACTTGTTTTCCTATATGGATCAAAAAATCTGTGGCCTTTCCCTTCCATTTAATTTTTTTTTTTTTTTTTAGCGTTATTCTTTGTGGTATGATTGGGCAAGGTTTATTCCATGTGGTCAATTGCTTTGCCAACAGAGAAAGTTGTAAAAAGGTCAAGGATGAAGAAAGATCTGGACAGGGACAGAGTGCGCTTGAGGTTGCATGGGGTAAATGTTTTAAGTGACACTCTGGTGCAAGAGGAAACTCTATGGACTCTGATGTAACAGGAATGCTGGGGACTCTGATGTAAAGGGGGGACTCTAAAGAAAGGGGGCCTCTTTGCACTCTGATGTAAGGGGGAGCGCTGGGGACTCGCAGACTCTGATGTAAGGGGGAACACTGAGGACCCGTATGTAAGGAGAAACACTGAGGACTCTAAAGTAAGGGGGGACCCTAATGTAAGGAGATAATACTGAGGACTCTAATATTAAGGAGGAACTCTGCAGAATTTGATGTAAAAGGGAACTCTGATGTAAGGGAGCGCCATGGTCTGGAATCAGGTTCATAAACCAGTAGCTACAGCAGTAGAGAGGTTCACACAGACCAGCAGGGTAACTACATGAGCAGGTCTCCCAAGTGGATAATGTAGGCTCACTCGAGAAGCAGGGCTTAAGCACTAGCCAGAGCTCCTGAGGCTGGAGATGGGTTTTTCTGAATGCTAGCACTAAGTTGTGGTCCTCGGGATCGCCTAAGTTGTGGTCCTCAGGATCGCCCCACCAGAAGGCGAGCAAGCCAGGGTCTGGCAGCAGATGTAGCAGGTAGGGATCAAGGAGATGCATAGTCAGGAAACAAGCTAAAGGTCAGTAACAAGTGGTTGAAGGTTGGGATCAAGCAGAAGCAGTGTCAAGAAACATGCAAAAGTAACAAGTGTTAGTGAAGATAAGGAAGTCAGCAGGAGCGTAAGGAGCAAGATATTGGCTGGAGAAGAGCACAATAATCTGGCAAAAATTAAGTGTTACTCCATTGCCCCTTTGAAGATGTCCCATCAGACAAAACATGTAGGGTGGAGCCTAGCATTGATGCCATCATGCCCATAAGGAAAGCCAATGGGTGCTTCCTGTTATGCTTTTGGATTTTGTTTGTTCGTGAGTATATTTAGTTTTTTTTTTGTTTTAGAATGTACTTCACTATCGGCATTTCCTTGCACTTTCTGTGTGGTTTGAATGACACCTGGTGTATGAAGAAGCATCCCTTAGAAAGGATCTGAGTCCACTATTTTCGGACTGAGATGGCAGAAAGGCTCTTGGACTAAGGCATATATAGGGGTTATCATCCATTTATCCATCCTGGGTTTTATCCAGTAAAAAGCGTTGTCAGACCTCGCTATGTCTGAGGTCTAAGAATCTGGTAAGCTGCTGCTTGTTCTTTCATGATGGCTGGTGCACTTTACTAGTGTGAAGAATATAACTTCATCTCACAGTGGAATCTAAGATTTTGGGACTATTTATATTTACTATATTATGTTTGCACATAATTTGTGAATGGTATATTCAAAGGGGGAGTGCAACAAAATAATTTGTTTAGTAGCTGGCTCTTCCCTAATAGCGCCAAGGTTTCCTGTCCCAGCAAGCACCATCCCAATTACTCCGGCTACAATAACACAGTCTAGGAGATATCTTTTGAAGCTTTATTGCTTGAAAACTTTACACAGGAGTAGAGTTGGGGCATGGTATACTACAAATGCTCAGTAAATTCAACAACAACAAAATTCAGTCTTCTCCTTGGGTAACTATGAATATTGAAGGTCTAAGGTCTCACAACAAGTATCTATGGCATCTGGTTACCTTACACCACTGCACAACTACTGGTAGTCAATGCAATTTGCAGAACACTGCACAGTCACACGGATCAATTTAGGGTCTTTACTCACAAGTTCCTAGGACAGCTGCCAACTTCCAGCTTATTCCGGAAGCCTCTGATTCACTCTTCCCATTGATTTCGGACACCATTCTGCTTTGATTAACTGCAGTGGTCTGGGCATGGATCTATTCAGGAAAAAACATTGTGGATGATATGGGATACCATGCAACACAAACTGACACCTAACAGGTGTCACACAAGCACATAGAGAAACCTTTGGTAGACCTGGAAAAAAGCAGGTAAGGCTTATTTGTCTGATGAACCTGTCAGCGTCAGCTGCGGGAGCAAGTGACGGGGAGCGCACCACGGAGGTCGTGAACCCAACGGCTGACAGCTGAGGGATGATGGTTCAGAGGAGCAGCTACACAGGGTAGCAACCACGGTCCTGGACAGGGAGCTGTAGCATGAGATTCCCCAGGGTGTGGAGTCTAAGAACCAGCAGGTTTTTACCAGAGCCTTTGATGGTGAGGATGGACTTGACTGCAGCTGACTCCAGGTCGTGGCCCCCAGGGTCTCCCAAGTCACGCTCACGTCTGGCTCTGGTGGATGGAGAGGAAGCCGCAGTACAGGGCCACAAGGGATAGTCAGGAGAACAAGCCAAAGGTCGGGACAACAAGCAGACAGGGATGGTCAGGTGAACAAGCCAAAGTCGGTACAATGAGATCAGTTGTAGAACACACGGCAAGAAACACACAAGGAAGTCTTTACACAATTATTGCTCGGACAAGGCTGGTTTGCAGTGCTCGGGTTAATATAGTGTTTCCTGTTAGAGTCTGGGGTAGAGCCATGCAGAGAGAAGATCACTTAAACACACAGGTGTGAGAGCATGGTCCCTAAACCTGATACACAGACCGGAGAGGTAAGCAGACAGTCAGGGTATGAAACATTAATGCAAATTAATGACAGAACCTAATACCAAAATTATAATAGTTCTCCTTGACATTTTTTCGTGCACACTCAGCCATAGTCCTAAACATAGTTTCTAACGAAACTTGCATGAAAAAGAAAGATATGTGAATAAAACCAGGAGCTCGCAAACTTTTCCTTCACACAAAGCATGCACAGGAAAGGGTGTGTAGCTCAAACAGAGGCTGAAATGAGATGCTGTAGAATTGGGTTCAGAAGCAGTGTGATGAAAATAACTTCAAAGCATATAAAATGGAAGGGAAACTTGCAAGCAGGTTATTACCAAACAGACGTGTGCCTGAAATTCTGCAATCCATAACAGAGCCATTTTTATTCATGCATTTGTAAATGCAGGTAGACTGCGGACAATCTGCAATGTATTTCAGAAAACAAAGCAAATAGGAGGATTTTTGTTATAGACATAAACAATCATCCAGCAGTCGAACTGTGAAGGCAGCTTAGCATGAAATGTAAACCAGAGTGAATTCCCTGATTTGTAATTCAGAGGGGGGCAACCATGCCAGCATTTGTAGGAAGAATAACCATGTTATAATAGAACGCTATCTATTTTTGTTTGGGCAGATGTGGAAGGATATGGTCCCACATTGGCACCAGAGCAAGACCCTGTGTTTTGCTACCGCCGCAGATGCTGCTTAGAAGAATGGGCTCTCTGTTCTTTTGAATTGTCCCTGTGAATGACCTCAAACCCTCTTACACACCAGGTGAAGCAAAAACAGTATTGCGCTACTATTAAGAGCACAAATATAAATCCCTGCATGCACTATAGTTTGGTATCAGGATGCAAACACCAGACCGGTTAGTGAACAAGCTAAGCAATATATTATTATAGAGTTAAATAAGATGCCAATATGTACATAAATGAACAAGTAGAGAGTAAGCCAAACTCAATTTACTAGACAATGAAGTCACTATATTATAGCAGCTTAGAATAGGGATCTGCATGGTTGGATTGATTTATACCTGATAATCTACATATCAGCATTAAGCAAGTGCATAGTTAAAAAATAATGTCAATGATGATCAACACGGCAATAACTTTTCTGCAACCAGTAGACTATAATTGTACATAGACTATAAGTGCACTGTGTACGAATAGCTAAACTAGGATCCAGAACTCTCTACAGGGGTACCTCTTACTATGCAAGTAAAGTTTTTGTAGAGCAGGTATCTGAGCAGACAGTCTTTTGCCCTAGTTCTTCAGCTGGCTAGTGTAGGGGCCCAGTCTTTATGGTGGTGCACATGAGTAAAGTCCCATTAAAATCTGCATGTAGCAACTAATGCTACTAGTTACACAGCCAGTCTCTATTTGCTTAGTCTCTGCTGGCAGCAACAGGTTAATGGCCACATTGATCCTGCTGTTCAGGTGTCAACTAACTTCCTGGTTTGTCTGGGGCAACTCCGGTCCTCAGCACCCTGGTTAAGAGTGCTCTGATCTCTGGTTTAGGCTACAGGCTTGTGGCAGGCTGATGTGTACACAGGTTTAGCGCATACAGCATGTGCACACAGGGAGTCTTGCAAAGAGAGAGAGAATGTCAGCTCTTAAGATGGGAAAATGTAGCCCCTTTTCCACCTCACAACAGCCTCTCTTTGGCAATTGCTGTTCCTCAGAGCATTAGCTGTCATAGCAGAGTTCCCTTTTCAAACTACATCTCCTATGGTTAACTGCTACCAACATTAAAGTCTCTTGTGCTCCTTCTGCTTGTCAGATCCCCCTGGTGGTTGAAGGTGAGCTAGTGTTAATCCATTCAGACTGATAATCTGGGATGGGGGGGGGGGGCACAGAGAGCAACTGCAGCACAGTGGCCTGAACATGTTCTCTTCTCTCGGTAGCCAAGCACCTGGTTGTACTCGTAAGACCTGGTTAACTGTGGGACACCTCGAATGTCGATCCTGGAGGGCCATATAGGATTAAAATGGAAAACATCATACACACATACTAGATGTTTCCAGGGCTGCAGTCTCTGTGAGTATTCTCAAGCTATGCCTTACATCACTCAGCGTGCTCTTCTGAACATTGACATGTGGGACTAAATCCTCTCCTTCTTCATATACAGATGGACCTGCACCCTTGGGTCTCACAGGACAATGCGGAAGACCTCACATATTCTCCTCCAGGAATTCAGTCCTCTCTGGCTTCTTTTCAGGGCCTAGAATAAGGGAGACTTTTTTCTTTCAATGTGGCTTCGAGCGGCCGCATTGCTGGATCCTGGGACAGGTGAGTGTGTGTTTATTACCCACTTGCCGACCGCCTGCCGCATATATATTGTGCGTGCGACCGCACCTACTAGGCAGCGGGGATGCCGATCCACGGGACACCCGCGATTGCTCCCCGCTGAGAGAGAAGGATGGTCTGCTGATGTAAACACAGCCGACTGTTGTTCTCTATGAAATGATCACAGAGAGCCTGTGATCTTCCTATATAGGATCACAGGTCTCTGTGTTCATTTCACAAGTCCCTTCCCCATACAGTTAGAAAACATTCCGCTAGGCTCTAACTTAACCCTTTGATCACGCCTAGGTTAACCCCTTCCCTGCCAGTGTCATTATTACAGTAACAGTGTATATTTTTAGCACTGATTACTGTAGTAATTTCACTGGTCCCCCCAAAAGTGTCACAAATGTCAGTTAGGGGTCCGATCTGTCCCGCCGCAATGTCGCAGTCCCGCTAAAAATCGCAGATCGCCGCCATTACTAGTAAAAAATAAAAATGACATAAATCTTTCCCCTAGTTTATAGACGCAATAACTTTTGCAAAAAGCAATCAAAATACGCTTATTGTTTTTTTTTATTACCAAAAACATGTAGCAGAATACAAATTGGCCTAAAAGGATGAAAAAAATAGATTTTTTAATTTTTTTATTTTTCTTTAGGGAATGTTCGCACAGGTGATCAAATACCACCAAAAGAAAGCTCTATTTCTGGGGGAAAAAGGACATCAATTTTATGTAGGTACAGCATTACACGACCACGCAATAGTCCGTTAAAGTAACGCAGTGCCGAATCGCAAAATATGGCCTGGTCATTAAGGGGGCAAATCCTACCAGTCCAGAAGTGGTTAAAAGTCAGCAGCTACACTTCTTGTAGCTGCTGACTTTTAATAAAAACAGAAAAGGCTGGAACTCCGCTTTAAGTGAAATCTTATAAAACAATAGGATCGGCTGACGGTTGCTGTCCATGGTGCTGAAACGTGTATAAATACAAAGGGGGGAGATTTACTAATTCTGGTGCAGCTGTGCATGGCAGCCATTTAGCTTCTAACTTCAGCCTATTCAATTAAGTTTTGGCAAAAAAAACAGGAAGCTAATTGGTTTATCTGCACAGCTGCACCAGATTTTGCACTTGGTTTTGGTAAATAACCCCAAGCTTAAGTACCATGCATAGAGAATGCTGGCAGAATGTCATTTTTATAAAGGGTTAGTTTACTTTACCAAAAAACTTGCCTAAGCAAGTAAGTTACAACCTGTAGATAAAAACTGTACAGCTTTAGCCAAAGTTAAATAATGCCCTTTGTATAGGTGTATGGCCTATACCTATAGCAAAGGCTTTATTCACCATTATTCGAAGCTGCATGGTTGGTTTTTTATCTCTTAGGCAGTTTTTCCGCAAAGGTAAGCTAACACGCTCATTTTATATGTATATATAATTTTTTTAATAAAATAGGTAAAAAAAAAAAGAATATGCCCTACCCCAAAAAAAAAATAAAAAAATAGATATGCTGAATTAAAACATGTTTTGCACTCTCCATAGTCAAAAGACCCACAGCTGCAAAACTAATAAACACTTTATTCACACATTTCCCACTCCAAACTAAGGAAAAGTTTGAATATTTCGCAGGGCGAAAAAGCTGTTGAATTGCAAACCAATCTACAGTCACTGTAGATGGCTCATGGTATCAATCAGGCTGTTTTATCAGTGCCAATGCAGGCAAATGTAAGCATGTTTTATTTGGTTTTATTGCTTAAACATTAACCACTTCTGGACCGGAAGATTTTCCCCCTAATGACCAGGTCATTTGTTGTGATTTGGCACTATGTTGATTTAACTGACAATTGCGTGATCCTGCGACGCTGTACCCTTTTTTCCCCCACAAATAGAGCTTTCTTTTGGTTGTATTTGATCACCTCTGTGATTTTTATTTTTTGTGCTATTAACAAATAAATAGCGACAATTCAGAAAAAAAAAACAATATTTTTCACTTTCTGCTATATAACATTCCCAATTAAAAAAAAAAAAATGTAAAAATCAATTTTTTCATCATTTTAGGACAATTTGTATTCTGCTACATATTGTTGGTAAAAATAAGCATAGAAACATAGAAACATAGAATGTGTCGGCAGATAAGAACCATTTGGCCCATCTAGTCTGCCCAATATATCTGAATCCTATGAATAGTCCCTGGCCCTATCTTATATGAAGGATAGCCTTATGCCTATCCCATGCATGCTTAAACTCCTTCACTGTGTTTGCAGCTACCACTTCTGCAGGAAGGTTATTCCATGCATCCACTACTCTCTCAGTAAAGTAATACTTCCTCATATTACTTTTAAACCTTTGCCCCTCTAATTTAAAACTGTGTCCTCTTGTGGTAGGTACCACTGTGGTACTCAGCAGAAGTGGCCCAAATCATTAAAAATAAAAAGCTAGCATTTTGTAATTATAAAAAAACCCAGAGCAATGAAGATAAGGAAATCTACAAGATTAGGCAGAAAGAGGCCAAGCAAGTTATAAGAACTTCTAAAGCGCAGGCAGAAGAAAAACTAGCTCAGTCTATGAAAAAGGGGGATAAGACATTCTTCAGATATATAAATGAAAAAAGGAAATTAAAACGAGGAATAACTAAATTAAAAACAAAGGATGGAAGGTATGTAGAAGAGAATAAAGGGCTAGCCGACTGCCTTAATGAATACTTCTGTTCAGTTTTTACAGAAGAAAAAGAAGGAGAAGGACCTCCACTTGAAAGGATGACTAATGAATCATTTGATGCATGTGTCTTTACAGAGGAAGACGTTCTAAGCATATTTTGATATTATGGTTTGCGCAAAAGTTATCTACAAACTAGGGGAAAGATTTATATCATTTTCTTTATTTATTTATTTATTTATATATATATATATATATATATAATTTTTTTTTTTACTAGTAATGGCGGTGATCAATAATTTTTAGCGGGACTACGACATTGCAGCAGACAGATCGGACCACTAACTGACATTTTTGACACTTTTGGGGGACCAGTGGCATTTACTACAGTAATCAGTGCTAAAAATATGCACTGTTACTGTACTAATGACACTGACAGGAAAGGGGTTAACTCAGGGGCGATCAAAGGGTTAAATGTAAGCCTAGGGGGTGTTTTCTAACTGTGGGGGGGGGCTTATGGAATGAACACAGGCACCTGTGTTCCTAAATAGGAGGAACACAGGAGCTCTGTGTTGATTCTTGACAGAACAACCGGGAGCAATTGCGGGTGCCCGGTGGCAATTGCGGCCGCTCGCCCCATGAATCAACTTTCTCGCTGCCCCCAGGATCACTGCTGAAAACGTGTGGCGTAACGCGTAGGGCCGCTAGACCGGAAGTGACGCATATACGCGGAAGTGAGGACCACGATCTTCCCTGTTTACAAACTGAAGGCGCATTGTTTGAGCGTTATATGTAAGTGTTTTTAATCTATGTTAATAAAGTTTGGATTATATGGCAATATTGCACTATTGTGAGCCTTTCATTTGAGATTCGCTGGCCACCTGGAGATTATGGGATCCTGATCCATTTAAGGCATACTGAGCACCATCCTTGATTGGAAAATAAGGAAAGAGAGGCGAGGAGCCCTCAGTATTTATCCCAAGGCGCATGATCTGATATATGGAGGTGAGCTATTAGCACACCCAGAGGGGTACACGAGTGAGAAGAAGCACCCCACTAATTTAACACGGTGTTAGGTGGAGGGTGTATACCTCGATGAAGTTTTTTTATCACCTGGATATAGTATTGAAATATCTGCATTTCATCTTTTGAACTTGTTTGGGTCACCTGCGGCACTTTATAAAGGACTGTGTGATTTTATACACTTTTTTGTTCTAATGCACTGAGCACTTTACCTTGTCACCCTATTAATTGTATGTATTTACACTATTTCAATGAGCTAAGAGTGTGAGTTCTATATTTTTTTACCATATTTATTACACTAAGGCACCTTACACCTGATTTATTTATATACAAACGAACATTACTATTAATTTTTTCTTATTTATTAGGTATCTAAGCATTTACAAATAATATTTACTATTTATAATATTCACCAATTCACATTTAATCTGCACCTATGTATTTATTCAGAGAGTAATTAATTCACTTCCCAGAAGCGCGGTATCCCCCACCTCTTAATATTAGCTGTACACTGCATGGTTTTCAGTATCGGTACGTGCAGCATCTAGGAAGTGTTCATATAGATTATATAAATTCCCCAGACAGCGCGAGACTCATACCACAATACATATAACTAATGACTCCACTGTTAAGTGGGATTTGGGGTGCACCCGCTCCTGATGAAGTGGAATAGATACACGATACGCGTCAAGCTTACTAATGTGCATCCTTCAAACATCCAAAATGTTAACACTTGGATTCTATACATGGCAATAACCATTATTATACATTTCTCTCCAATGCACATCCTATGCATGATTTGTCAAATATTATGTTCTCTATTGCAATGTTTGCACCATGCATTCACAGTTATGTCATATACTATGATGATATGGATCAGTAAATTGCTTTTTTGTACGTATGACTCTACTGTTTATCAGCCAACCGTTCTCACACACCACATACAAAGTCCCGCCCTTTTCCCCCCCTTCCCGTTGTTCTTGTCAGTAACATTTAGCAAATCGGCTACATTAGTTTATGGATCTTAGATCACACATTATACATTACACTCATTATTACCTTTGTTACCCCCCCCTCCTCATATATTCACAAGTTCTGTCAGTAGAGAAGGCATTAATCCTGTTTTCCTGCAAAGCAAGAACATGGATCAATGCCTTCCCCTTGCAAAAGCACCCCCCACACAGTGAAAAAACACTGGTTAGGCACACAGTTCCTAGTCAGTGTCATTAGGACAGTGACAGTACATTTTTTTGCACTGATCACCGCATTAGTGTCACTGGTCACCAAGAAGTGTCAAAAGTGTCAGTTAGTGTCCCGACTGTCTGCCGCAATATCACAGTCCCGCTATAAGTAGCTGATCACCACCATTACTAGTAAAAAAAAAATAAATAAAAATATCCCACAGTTTGTAGTCGCTATAACTTTTGCGCAAAACAATTAATATACACTTATTGGGATTTTTTTAACCAAAAATAGGTATCAGAATACATATTAGCCTAAACTGATGAAGAAATTGTGTTTTTTTTTTCCCCAATTTTTTTATTGGATATGTTTTATAGCAGAAAGTACAAAAATATTGTTTTTGTTTTTTTTTGTTTTTTTTTTTTTCAAAATTGTCGCTCTTTTTTTTTTTTATAGAGCAAAAAATAAGTAATCAAACATTACCAAAAGAAAACATTATTTGTGGGTAAAAAGGACATACATTCCTTACAAAAATGGCCCGGTCATGAAGGGGGGGGTTATTCTTTCAAAGGTCGAGTGGTTAAGCATGATTTTTTACTGGATGGTGTGTGCATGTTTATTTTGGTGGAGGACACACTGAAGAACACAAAGATTTAAAGATTAATTGGAGAGACTGTCATAAGTGTATTATTCATATGGACTGATTTAAACATTGCTTCACTGATTTCACCTTATTCGCCTTAAGCCCTCATTCCCATCGGGCCGATTTGACATGCGATTTGACATGTTAAATCACATGCCAAATTGGAGCCTATTGCCGGCAACGGCACCGCCCGAATCGGTGTGACGCCGCACTGATTCCCAAAAGTAGTTCATGCACTACTTTTGGCGAATTCAGGGGCAATTTCAATGGACATCTGTGCATGAACCTGCACAGATGTCTCTCAAATTGCACCTGAAATGCCGGTTTCAAACTCACCCTCAGTGTGAATGTGGGCTAGAGCAGAGTTCCAGCCTTCAAAAAAACAAAAAAACACCCCGCGATGGTCGCATCTTACATAATACATTCCGGCATATTTAATAAAGGAACACTTTTTTGTTAGATAGTTGTGGAAATTACTCACTGTCCCCTCCTAAGTAAGCAAGTTCCCATCCTCAGTGTGGGCATCTGAAGCCCACTTTTAGCTCCTTTCGGGATACCCGATCTCATGCATGCGCCTTGCAAACACAGCGAGGAGGACTTGTATTGCAGAGGCTGCCCACATATGGGATTGATGACACATATATCCCAGGAACCCACAGGGCAGCCAGATATGATGTAACTATCCGTGGCGAAGTACAGCGGAAGTCCACCTGTGTAATGGCAAAAACAGAAATAAGATCTGAAAAAAAAAAAATTGTGATCAGCAACGCGGGGGCAAACTTTAAAAATCAGGTGGAACTCCTTTATCACAATGAGGAATATTTATCATTGATTCGACAATACATTCACACATTTTTCAACCGAGATTCAATGTTACTCTTTCACTATCACAATGATTTTTGTCCATTTTGAAAGGTGATTCTCCCAACATTAACCAAGTGAAAAATCCATCAAACAGCATTTCCCGGGTAAAAGAAAATGCATAATTTTTACAAAAACTTTTGCCACAGTGTATTAAAATGATAAGCTGCCTCCCCATTGTAAATAAATACACGAATTATAAATCAAAACCAATAGGGGGTGCTACATAAAAATATATCAATCTCAAATGTCCTTACTAGCAACAGAATTCCAATACGAAATGTGAACTACCAACTCTCTTGATTACCAATCTCTCCAAAAAGACATATCTGTATACCAAGTGTATATTGTATATACACATACAATATACCATACATAGATGTGTGCAAAATACAGAAAGCAATACATAAGTGAAAAGCAGTAATAGGAAGCAATATGAGTAATCAAATCCTGGTTTAAAAATGGGTGAATTCATTCTCTATTCACTGATAGATACCCATCATTTCTACAAGTATTGAGTGCTAACTAGGGTTGAGCGAACACCTAGATGTCCGTGTTCGACGGGTTCGGCCGAACTTTAAAAAAAAGTCCGGGTCCGTGTCCCGGACTTTTACCGAACTTTTCCCGGACACCGAACCCCATTGAAGTCAATGGGGACCCGAACTTTAAGGCACTAAAATGGCTCTAAAACACCAAAGGAAAGGGCTAGAGTGCTGCAAATGGCAGCAAAACGTAATTAAGAGCATGGCAAGTGCTCTGCAAACAAATGTGGATAGGGAAATAACTTAAAACAACAAAAAAAAAACAGAAAAATAAAACAATGTTCTTCTTCATCTCTGAAGGACGAGGCCCATATGGAGTAGGAGGGAGGTTGAGGTGGTGGTGGATGTGGCGGTGACATAGGCGTGCGCACAGGGTGTGCTGGGTGTGCCTGGGCACACCCTAATCACCTAGGGCACATAGCATTGCCAGTGAGGAGATGGGAAAGATCTCCCTGGGACCTGCTCTGCTCTATTTCTCCTTGCCTACAGGTACATGGCCCCGATACATTACTCTCCCTGCTGGCAAACACATGCATGTGTATTTCAACTTTGGGGTGCACACCTTAATGCAATAGGCTGCGCACACCTATGGGCGGTGTAGGTGGAAGCGGCGGTGGAGGAGGACCAGGGCCGGATTAACAGCATCATGGGCTTGGTGCTGAGGATTTTGAAGGGCCTTAAGGGCCGTGCCTTGCCATGCACCCAGAGGAGGAAGGGTGCAGCCATGCATGCCTAATTCAACATGGGATGCTGTCTCTGAAGCCCATAAACACATCCATGCATCGCCAACTGTCCCTCCTTGTCCGGCCTTCACGCTGTGTGGGGAGGTTCTGAGGGTGCTGCCTGGGGAAGCGAGCATAGAAGCCAGACTTCTGTGTTTACAAGTGACAGAAGAGCGGTAACAGTGAATATGGCCAACCCGGGGCCTATATAAAAGGTAGGGGCCTGGAGCTGCAGCTCCAATAGCCCCTACATTAATCTGGCCCTGAGGAGGAGGACGAGGTAGCCAACACTGCTTCTTTTCAAAAATTTTAAATGAGGGTACACCCCAAAAGAGTGAGAAAGAGCAAAAATGGAACAATGGGTGGGTAAGGTCGGTATCCATTGCTATTCTGCATAAGGTACGGAAAAGTCCCGTGGGATCCATGCCTGGTTCATTTTAATGAACGTGAGCTTGTCCACATTGTCTCTGGACAGGCGGCTGCGCTTGTCTGTTATAACGCCCCCAGCCGTGCTAAATACCCGTTCAGATAATACACTGGCTGCAGGGCACGCCAGCACCTCCAAGGCGTAAAGGGCAAGCTCAGGCCATGTGCCCAATTTGGAGACCCAGAAGTTGAAGGGGGCAGACCCGTCATTCACTACATGTAGGCGTGTGCACACATACTGCTCCACCATGTTGGTAAAATGCTGCCTCCTGCTAAGACGTTCCATCTGAGCTGCTGGTGCTGCTGTTTGTTGTGGCGTGCTGACAAAGCTTTTCCACATTTCGGCCATGCTAACCCTGCCTTCTGAGGTGCTGGCGGTGCCCTGGTTGCGTTGGCGACCTCCTCCTCCTCCTCCTCTGCCTTGTGCTTCCACTGTGGCCCCGCTGTCAGATGGGAATGCCAGCAGCATGGCGTCTACCAGCGTGCGCTTGTACTCGCGCATCTTGCGATCGCGCTCCAGTGAGTGAATTAAGGACGGTACGTTGTCCTTGTAACGGGGATCCAGCAGCGTGGCCACCCAGTAATCAGCACAAGTTAGAATGTGGGCAACTCGGCGGTCGTTGTGGAGACACTGCAGCATGTAATCGCTCATGTGTGCCAGGCTGCCCAGAGGCGACGAAAGGCTGTCCTCTGTGGGAGGTGTATCGTCCGTGTCCTCTGTATCCCCCCAGCCACGCACCAGTGATGGCCATGAGCTGGCCTGGGTGCCACCCTGCTGTGAACATGGTTCCATCTCCTCCTCCAGCTCCTCCTCCTCCTCATCCTCCTCATCCTCCAGAACTGTGCCCCTGCTGGACAATTGCGTCCCTGGCGTTTGCGTGTGCAGGAACCCACCCTCGGAGCCCCTTGCGAATGACTGCCCTGAAAGCCTTGGAAATGTTACCTCTTCATCCTCCTCCTCCTCCTCATCCTGTGCCACATCCTCTTCCATCATCGCCCGAATTGTTTTTTCAAGGAGGCATAGAAGTGGGATAGTTAAGCTGAGAACGGCGTCATTGCCACTGGCCATGTTGGTGGAGTACTCAAAACAGCGCAACAAGGCACACAGGTCTCGCATGGAGGCCCAGTTATTGGTGGTGAAGTGGTGCTGTTCCGCAGAGCGACTCACGCGTGCGTGCTGCAGCTGAAACTCCACTATGGCCTGCTGCTGCTCGCACAGTCTTTCCAGCATGTGCAAGGTGGAGTTCCACCTTGTGGGCACGTCACATATGAGGCGGTGAGCGGGAAGGCCGAAGTTACGCTGCAGCGCTGCCAGGCGAGCAGCAGCAGGGTGAGAACGCCGAAAGTGCGCACAAACGGCCCGCACTTTCTGCAGCAGCTCTGACATATCGGGGTAGTTTTTAAGGAACCTCTGCACCACCAAATTCAGCACATGCGCCAGGCAAGGGATGTGCGTCAAACCGGCTAGGCCCAGAGCTGCTATGAGATTTCGCCCGTTATCACACACCACCAGGCCGGGCTTGAGGCTCGCTGGCAGCAACCACTCATTTGTCTGCTGTTCCATGCTCCTCCACAACTCCTGCGCGGTGTGTGGTTTGTCCCCCAAACAGGCAAGTTGTAAAACTGCCTGCTGTCGTTTACCCCTGGCCGTGCTGAAGTTGGTGGTGAAGGTGTTACGCTGTCCGGATGAGGAGGCGGTAGAGGATGAGGAAGCGGAGTAGGAGGAGTTACGAACAGGAGGCAAACTGAAGCGCCCTGCAATCCTCGGTGGTGGAAGGACATGCGCCAAATTGCTATCCGCCTCAGGCCCATCCGCCACTGCATTTACCCAGTGTGCCGTTAGGGAGATATAACGCCCCTGACCGTGCTTACTGGTCCACGTATCCGTAGTTAGGTGGACCTTGGCACAGATGGCGTTGCGCAGTGCACACCTGATATTTTCCCCCACTTGGTTGTGCAGGGAAGGGATGGCTTGCCTGGAAAAGTAGTGGCGGCTGGGCACGACGTACTGTGGGACAGCCACCGACATAAGGTTTTTAAAACTGTGCGTCTCCACCAGACGGAATGACAGCATTTCAAAGGCCAATAATTTTGAAATGCTGGCATTCAGGGCCAGGGATCGCGGGTGGGTAGGGGGGTACTTCCTCTTCCTCTCAAGTGTTTGGGAGATGGAAAGCTGAACGCTTCCACGGGACATTGTGGAGATGGTTGTTGGTGACCCAGGTGGTGGTGTTGCTGACAGATCGTCTGTTTGCGGGGTGGCAGGTGCCGGTATCACTACAGATGTGGCTGGAGCGGCCGAGACTGCAGCAGAAGAGGAAGCAGGATGAGCCAGAGACGTTTCTTGGTTTTGAAGGTGTGTACTCCACTGCAGCTCGTGCTTTGCACTTAGATGCCTGATCATGCAGGTTGTGCTCAGGTTGAGAAGGTTCATGCCTCGCTTCAAGCTCTGATTGCACAGGGTGCAAACCACTCGTGTCCTGTCATCAGCACATTTTCTAAAGAACTTCCACGCTAGAGAACTCCTTTGAGCTGACTTTGGTGCGCTCGTTCCCTTGCTGCGTTGGGCAGTAGCGGGCGTAGTGTCTAGGGCACGGCCGCTCCGCTTCTGCACCCTGCTCCCTCTTCTGCTGTGCTGGTGGCTCTGTGCGACCACCGCCTCTTCCTCCAAACTACTCAGGTCACCTGCATGACGTTCATTCCATGTGGGGTCGAGGACCTCATCGTCCTCCACATCATCTTCCACCCAGTCTTCACCCCTGCCCTCCTTGTCGGTCTCCACAATGCTGAACGCCGCAGCAGTTGGCACCTGCGTTTCGTCATCATCGGAGACGTGCTGCGATGATCCTTGCATGTACTCATCTTGAGAAATAAGTGGTTGGGCATCGCTGCACTCAATCTCTTCCACTTCTGGGGCAGGGCTAGGTGGATGGCCCTGGGAAACCCTGCTGACAGAGTCCTCAAAAAGAATAAGAGACTGCTGTATGGCTTGGGGCTCAGACTGCTGGCCTGATTTGCAAGGGGGTGAGGTGAAAGACGGTTGGACATTGGCTGCAGGTGCCAACTCTGACCTTTCTGCAGTAGACTGGGTGGGAGACAATGTGAAGGAACTGGAGGCACTGTCAGCAGCAAACCAATCTACTATCGCCTCAACTTGTTCTGGCCTCATCACTTCTAGGGGCGTTTGATGCCCTACCAAATACTGATGCAGGTTCTGTCGCCTACTCACACTTGAGGAAGGTGTTTCACTTGTGCGTGTAGCTGGCACAGATCGACCATGTCCTCTCCTTGCAACAGGAGCTCTACCAGCAGCACCACGACCCAGGCCACGGCCCTTATTTGACGGTCTCCTCATATTTCTGTAATTTAAGATCTTGCCCCAGAAAGGTTTTTATTGAATAGCGGAATAGAAAATATGATCCAAAAAAAGTGTATGTATATCACACGTACACAACCACACTAGGCCCCAATTACTATTGTTTGTACCCCTAAAAGGCTAGATGAGGAGTAGGGGGAGTATGGAACAGGCAGCACCCTCAAACCTTCAGAAGTATGAGATAAACCCCAACAACTTGGAAAGGTGGATCTCTCTCACACGTACCGACACAGACTATCCCGCAATTCAATTGATCCTCAAAGGTTTTTATTGAATAGCGGAATAGGAAATATGATCAAAAAAAGTGTATGTATCTCGCACGTACACAACCACACTAGGCCCCAATTACTATTGTTTGTACCCCTAAAAGGCTAGATGAGGAGTAGGGGGGGTATGGAACAGGCAGCACCCTCAAACCTTCAGAAGTATGAGATGAACCCCAACAACTTGGAAAGGTGGATCTCTCTCACACGTACCGACACAGACTATCCCGCAATTCAATTGATCCTCAAAGGTTTTTATTGAATAGCGGAATAGGAAATATGATCAAAAAAAGTGTATGTATCTCGCACGTACACAACCACACTAGGCCCCAATTACTATTGTTTGTACCCCTAAAAGGCTAGATGAGGAGTAGGGGGGGTATGGAACAGGCAGCACCCTCAAACCTTCAGAAGTATGAGATGAACCCCAACAACTTGGAAAGGTGGATCTCTCTCACACGTACCAACACAGACTATCCCCCAATTTAACTGATCCCCAAAGGTTTTTGATTAAATAGCGGAATAGAAAATATGATCCAAAAAAAGTGTATGTATATCACACGTACACAACCACACTAGGCCCCAATTACTATTGTTTGTACCCCTAAAAGGCTAGATGAGGAGTAGGGGGAGTATGGAACAGGCAGCACCCTCAAACCTTCAGAAGTATGAGATGAACCCCAACAACTTGGAAAGGTGGATCTCTCTCACACGTACCGACACAGACTATCCCGCAATTCAATTGATCCTCAAAGGTTTTTATTGAATAGCGGAATAGGAAATATGATCAAAAAAAGTGTATGTATCTCGCACGTACACAACCACACTAGGCCCCAATTACTATTGTTTGTACCCCTAAAAGGCTAGATGAGGAGTAGGGGGAGTATGGAACAGGCAGCACCCTCAAACCTTCAGAAGTATGAGATGAACCCCAACAACTTGGAAAGGTGGATCTCTCTCACACGTACCGACACAGACTATCCCGCAATTCAATTGATCCTCAAAGGTTTTTATTGAATAGCGGAATAGGAAATATGATCAAAAAAAGTGTATGTATCTTGCACGTACACAACCACACTAGGCCCCAATTACTATTGTTTGTACCCCTAAAAGGCTAGATGAGGAGTAGGGGGGGTATGGAACAGGCAGCACCCTCAAACCTTCAGAAGTATGAGATGAACCCCAACAACTTGGAAAGGTGGATCTCTCTCACACGTACCAACACAGACTATCCCCCAATTTAACTGATCCCCAAAGGTTTTTGATTAAATAGCGGAATAGAAAATATGATCCAAAAAAAGTGTATGTATATCACACGTACACAACCACACTAGGCCCCAATTACTATTGTTTGTACCCCTAAAAGGCTAGGAGTAGGGGGAGTATGGAACAGGCAGCACCCTCAAACCTTCAGAAGTATGAGATGAACCCCAACAACTTGGAAAGGTGGATCTCTCTCACACGTACCAACACAGACTATCCCCCAATTTAACTGATCCCCAAAGGTTTTTGATTAAATAGCGGAATAGAAAATATGATCCCAAAAAAGTGTATGTATATCACACGTACACAACCACACTAGGCCCCAATTACTATTGTTTGTACCCCTAAAAGGCTAGGAGTAGGGGGAGTATGGAACAGGCAGCACCCTCAAACCTTCAGAAGTATGAGATGAACCCCAACAACTTGGAAAGGTGGATCTCTCTCACACGTACCAACACAGACTATCCCCCAATTTAACTGATCCCCAAAGGTTTTTGATTAAATAGCGGAATAGAAAATATGATCCCAAAAAAGTGTATGTATATCACACGTACACAACCACACTAGGCCCCAATTACTATTGTTTGTACCCCTAAAAGGCTAGGAGTAGGGGGAGTATGGAACAGGCAGCACCCTCAAACCTTCAGAAGTATGAGATGAACCCCAACAACTTGGAAAGGTGGATCTCTCTCACACGTACCAACACAGACTATCCCCCAATTTAACTGATCCCCAAAGGTTTTTGATTAAATAGCGGAATAGAAAATATGATCCCAAAAAAGTGTATGTATATCACACGTACACAACCACACTAGGCCCCAATTACTATTGTTTGTACCCCTAAAAGGCTAGGAGTAGGGGGAGTATGGAACAGGCAGCACCCTCAAACCTTCAGAAGTATGAGATGAACCCCAACAACTTGGAAAGGTGGATCTCTCTCACACGTACCAACACAGACTATCCCCCAATTTAACTGATTCCCAAAGGTTTTTGATTAAATAGCGGAATAGAAAATATGATCCCAAAAAAGTGTATGTATATCACACGTACACAACCACACTAGGCCCCAATTACTATTGTTTGTACCCCTAAAAGGCTAGATGAGGAGTAGGGGGAGTATGGAACAGGCAGCACCCTCAAACCTTCAGAAGTATGAGATTGTGTTCACTGTACCCCACAAAGATTGAGTTCACTGCACCCCACAATGATTGTGTTCACTGCACCCCACAAAGATTGTGTTCACTGCACCTCACAAAGATTGTGTTCACTGTACCCCCCAAAGATTGTGTTCACTGCACCCCACAAAGATTCTGTTCACTGTACCCCACAAAGATTGTGTTCACTGCACCCCAAAAAGATTGTGTTCACTGCACCCCAAAAAGGATGTTGTTCACTGCACCCCAAAAAGGATGTTGTTCACTCCACCCCAAAAAGATTGTGTTCACTGCACCCCACAAAGATTGTGTTCACTGCACCCCAAAAAGATTGTGTTCACTGCACCCCAAAAATGATTTTGTTCACTGCACCCCAAAAAGGATTTTGTTCACTGCACCCCAAAAAGGATGTTGTTCACTCCACCCCAAAAAGATTGTGTTCACTGCACCCCAAAAAGATTGTGTTCACTGCACCCCACAAAGTATTTTGTTCACTGCACCCCAAAAAGATTGTGTTCACTGCACCCCAAAAAGGATGTTGTTCACTGCACCCCAAAAAGGATTTTGTTCACTGCACCCCAAAAAGATTGTGTTCACTGCACCCCACAAAGGATTTTGTTCACTGCACCCCACAAAGATTGTGTTCACTGCACACCAAAAAGGATTGTGTTCACTGCACCCCAAAAAGATTTTGTTCACTGCACCCCAAAAAGATTGTGTTCACTGCAGCCCAAAAAGATTGTGTTCACTGCAGCCCAAAAAGATTGTGTTCACTGCAGCCCAAAAAGATTGTGTTCACTGCAGCCCAAAAAGATTGTGTTCACTGCAGCTCACACACAGAAAAATGGATGTGGATCACTGACACCTGCCTATCTCCAATCCCACACCACACAGCAATATCGATTGTAGTTTGTAGAACACAGTTTCCCTAAAATTCAGCAGACTCTGTCCCTAACAGGATTGAGAAGAGATCGTAGATCAGGATTGAGTGCAGACCCCACCCCCCACACAGCAATATCGATTGTAGTTTGTAGAAGACACTGACCCTATAATTCAGCAGACTCTATCCCTAAAATGCCTACAACTCGCCCTGCCTAAACACTCCGACCTGTCCCTCAATTCTATCCGGACACAAATGGTTTTTTCCTGCCTATCTTTCCCTAATCAGCAGCCAGCACGTTGATGTGTGCTCTGTCCCTGAATCTAAGCAGCATAATGACGCCGCTGCGGCTGCCTCGAACTTATAAAGACTTGGTCACATGCTTCAGACGGCCAATCACAGCTACTGAGACATTTGCAGGCATGGCTGGGATGGCTTAAGGCACACCAGTTAAACGATTGTTGATTGGCTGTTGAAAGCCCGCCATGAAAAGAGCGCCAAAGCATGCAAAACCCGGAAATAAAACGACCGAACACGGATTTTTACCCGAACATACAGTAAAGTGTCCGTGTCCGTGTTCGGGTACAAAAAATCCAATTATTCGGTACGAACACGAATAATACAGTCCGTGTTCGCTCAACACTAGTGCTAACATTTTCAGTTCTGAATCAGGTGAATCCAAGCTATTTCCACTGATTTTGAAGACCTGCACTGTTCTTTCACCTCTAAGTGTACCTCACTTTTGCCAAACTCCTTTATTTCCTCTTCATTCACAGGTAAGCTTTATAAATACTATAACCCATCTATTCTCAACCAGGGTTCCATAAAACCACCAGGGTTCCTTCAGAGGTTGTAGGGGGTTCCTTGAGCTATGACTGATTGACTTGCCATTTGATGGTGCCTATGTAGTTCTAGAGCCAATGCCACTTGGCAAAACTAGTTGCAGGACACCAATGATCTTTTAGCTGTCTGTAAGGGTGGCCTTATTCACTGGAAGGACAGATCCCGAAGCTGAAACTCGAATACTTTGCCCACCTAATATGAAGAGAGGACTCATTGGAAAAGACCCTGATTCTGGGAAACATGGAAGGAAAAAGGAGAAGAGGTTGATAGAAAACAAGATGGATAGATAGCATTTTCGAAACAATGAACATGAAGTTAAGCAAGCTCCGGGAGGCAGTGGAGGACAGAAAAGCCTAGCGCGCTATGGTTCATTAGGTCACGAATAGTTGGACAAGACTAAGCAACAACAACAAAGGGTAGCCTTCGGACCACAATTGTAAGGGTGGCATTCTTTCCATTGGCCACCAATGTAAGGAGGAGGGGGGGTCTCACTGACACCTGATGAATTGGTTTTAACGAGGGTTCCCTGAGACCTTAGAAATATTTCAAGGGTTCAAGGGTTCCTCTAATCAGGGGCTGACTGGCAACTTTTGGCCCAGGTACAAGTACAATACAGAGGCCCATGGTGCAGGCACTTGGCGCCCCTCCCACTCTCCCTCTTTCTGGCCTCCTTCTGACCCCCATTACAGGCTGAAGCTCTGCTCCAGGTACTCTCTACCGAATGTCCGAATCCGGGTTCCCAACCTGGCCAGCAGGGGGGCGGTTGAGGGGAGCTGGGACAGCTCGGTTTGGGCTGAGGTTTTGGGGGTGAGTCTTCAGTGGGGCATGGAACCGGCGTCTGCTCAGACACAGTTTACACCATCCATGCTGGGAGGGGGGGGGGGGGGCTGTGCTCTGTCCTTGTCTTCATCTTGCACTCAGTAGGTTAGAAGCAGGGACTTTTTACTTCTCTTCAACAGGAATCATTTAAGCATGTCTGGGGCAGAAGCAGTGCAGCCTTTTTTACAGGGCATCACAGTGGCCCAGGGGGCAATTGCCTCTCTGCCCCTTGGTCCAGTCCTCCCCTGCCTCTAATGTAAAAATGTTGAGAAAGGCTGCTATAACCGGTATAACCCATGCAGCCAATCCAGGGCAATGGCTGTTTTTTAATCCAGCGTGGTTCAAAATATACCCACATGTGCTTTATTATATATCGAGAAACATCTGATTTGACTTGCTCTGACCATCTCTCCAGCAATACAACATAGGGTTGCCATTCTGTTCAGCAGGCACAGGTCTTCTCTAGCTCAGTGTAAAAGTTTTATGGAGCTGGAAAAAAAGTTTTATGGAGCTGGAAACCTCTATTTGACTCCAAAAGAGCAGCTTTTTGACTCTTTCTCATTACGGCACAATAGTATGTGTAGCCGGGAGATAGACGTTTCTTGCTTCTTACAGATAATTACAAGGTGGATTGGTTGGACTTCAGTCTGCAGTTCTATACATTTTACTGCTGATACCACTCTTCCTTAGGCTGTGTTTAAGCACAGATATACTTATGCAGAATGCTGAAGATGGTAAAAAGCACCAATAATTCAGAAAGAATAGGAAATAAACGTACAAATTGCACCAAAGATGAACCGAAAGAAATATACAATTCATTGATGTTAATAGGAGGGGAATGTTTTATCCATATCTTAAAAATCCCTTTTAATGAAGTGGCAAGTCCTTGAAGTGATATATTTTGCAATATAAAAGGCTTTGTTTCCATACACAGTATCTGTTTTAGGCTAAATCATTATTAAAATATAAGCCTGGCTTCTTAGCTCTGATATGGTAACAGTGTGCTACAACTGCAAAGTTCCAGATGAAAAGAGATGACTTTGTCGTTTCCTTTTACCTCCAAACTGAGATACATAATAAAGAGACAGTGAACGATGCACAAAAGCTTGCAGTTGGTTGCAGAACTTTTACTAAACAATGCGGCATAAAATTCAGCAGAGAAATGGCTTAAAGTGGTACTTAATGCTAGGTGTTCTTTTATTCCTAAAAATACTCCAGTGCCTTTTAAGGCACCCCGGTTTCCAAACACTTACCTGTGGTCCATGTTCACCACCGCTGGGTCCTCCATGATCTGCACCGCTTCCCTATTCTTCTGGGTTGTAGAGGAGGGTAGTGAGGGCAGCAGAGTGATAGGCTTCTAATTGCTGGGAGCAGGGGCATAACTTGCCAGGCGCTGTGTGTATCTATGGGTGTATAGAGCACTGGCCAGAGGCATGCATGCACAAGTGTTTCCCAAGCAGCTGGCTAACTAAAGAGACACCCACAGGCAGGGGGTGCCAGCAATCTGGGGACCAGCCACAAAAGAACAAAGGTGGCAATTTTAGGAGGAATTATCCTTTATGGCTCGTTCACACCACCTGCTGTATTGCAACACAGTGGCTGGAGTGCAGGGCGGTCTGGTCAGGATCAGCACAGTAATAATGCACTGATCTCACGGTTTAATTTTTTTAAATTGAGATATCACACAGACATTTCAAAAAGTTTAATTGCCGACCATGCATTTTGATTTTTCATGGCGTGAAACTGCGCTAGAATAGCCACCCAACACAGTCCCGCTGTATCTGATGTGAACCAGTGTAGGCCTCCTCTTTAGAAAAAGTGGGTTTAAAGTGAATCTAAAGGCTAAAGGATTTTCAGCTTCATGCATTCTATGCATGAATGTAAAAGACCATCGGTACGCAGCTCTCCCTCCAAGCCCCCCCAATACTTATCTGAGCCTAATCTCAATCCAGTGATGTGCTGGAGCGGCTCTCTCTTTCCTCATTGTCTCAGACACAGCAGGGGGAGCCATTGGCCACTGTTAATGACAGCCAGTGAGGAGGGAGCAGGGGGAGGGGCCAAGCCCCCACTCTGTGTGTATTGTGGAATCACAGAATAGGGCTCAGGAGCGAGCAAGCACAAGTGCCCTTTTAGCAAACAGCTTCTTATGGGGGCACTCAGCAGGAGGGAGGAGCCAGGAGCTCCAGCAGGGGGGACCTCAGAAGTGGAGGAACGAGGCTGTTCTGTGCAAAACTATTGCACAGAGCAGGTAAGTATAACATTTTTTTTTTAATCACTTTAATATCACTTTAACAGAAATAGCAGAGAATTGATAAAGCAGTCAGAAAGCTAAAACGTTACAGCTTTTTATTGCGCAGGCTAGATTGCACAGACACACAATTTAGGGACTCGGAGCACTATGGGCCCCACCAACCAACTTGAAGTGTATGTAAATCCTAATAATGAACTTCTCATATTTGATTTATTTTAGTCTGCTAAATATACCATTGTGTTATGTCTGTTTGATTACCACAAAAAAAAAAAAAAAAAGAAAGAATGATTCTGACAAAGCTCCAGAGCACTCCACTTCCTCTGGTGTACTGAAATCTCAAGCAGTGTTATCAGTCCTGTCCAAATCTCTTTTAAGAACTACAGAATACCCTCCATGTTATGAAGATGAGGAGAAGGGAATGTGTTCTGTAGTCAAGCTAGTACTAGGGTGGCAATGTTGCTCCTCTATAGATACAGCCAGGGCTGCTGTTAGAAATCACGGGGCCCCGTACAGTCTACCTGGCATATTTTCACAAAAAATACACTAAAATCATTTGTAGTGGATACAAACATAACAGAGAACTGGTCTGAATTGGCCCTTAATTGTTTCTTAAATTTTAAAAAAATATATAATTTTTTTAAAAATGTTAATGTTTCAAATTATTTTACATTTTTTTTATAATTATTTATTACAATGTTTAATTATTATTTTTTTTACAACTTTTTTTTTACAGAACAGGGAAGCCTTCAGCACTGCTGGGGGGGGGGGGGTGGAGAACAGGGATGGGGATCGGTGTGGGAGAAGCAAATACAGGAATGATGCCTTGTGTCTGTGTCTCTCCCTGCAGCAGCTGAAAGCTTGCAAGAGGGGGAGAAACTGACTTTCAGCTTCTGCAGAGAGCTGCACAGGGCTTCTTTCTGTAATTGCCCCACCGATTCCTCATGCTGTTGGGCCCCCCTCTGTGCCCGGGCCCCCTACAGGAAAACTGGTGGCCCACCCCTATCAGCGGCCCTGTATACAGTACAGGGAGCTGGGTTCGCACATATACAGCCATGGTTTTAGTGCGGACATCCAGTGCAGTTCTGTTCCCCGGTTCAGGTGTGATTTAGGTGCAAATATTTACCTTAAATCGCACCTGAATCAGACCCAAAAACTTACTGAACCCTTTTTAAACTCGCACCGTTGCCGCCCCCGCACATGTGTGAACCGGCTCCATTGAAAGCCAGTTTAAATCACATGTTATACAGATTGGATGGGGTTGAAAATATATCCAGTTTGCAGATATGTGAACCTAGCCTTAGTGTTTTCATCCTAGGACAAGCAATGTGTTACTGACAGAATTACAAGGTAAAATAAAATTTAAAAAAAGCAAAAACAAATGACCAATTCCCCCATATTTAACTGGCCTTTGCAGGAAGGTGCACATGGAAGGGCAACACATGTCAAATAAAACAAAAGAAAATTCCTAGCTTAACTTATCAACCAGCCTGCAACCAACTGAATTATCCTGTCTTAACAGTATGCGTTAAAAACAGACATTTGAAAATACATACGTACTCTGCAGAGCCACTTCACGGCACACCAGTATTATATGTAGTATTAACTCTATTTGAAAACCTGTACAGTGGAAGCACATGCATTATAATGGATAGATAGAGGGCAAGTGGAGCTAGTCCATCCCTCCTTAAAGGCACAGGGGCGTACAAGACACCCAGCATATAGCACAATGGCAGAAAAGATGTCCAGTGTGTCCCCTCACCAGTACAAACAAATGGCCACTGCCCCCACCTATAAATGGCCTTCGCTGCAAGGAGCACATGGAAGGACGACACATGTCAAACAGAACCAAAGAAAACTCCCAGCTCAACTCACCAACCAGCCTGCAACTAACTGAAAAAAAAAATAGGCCTGAAAAAAGAGATCAAAAGCAACCATCTCATCTAGGGACAGGAAACCTGCAATATATTACATTGTTGTTCTTGAGTTTGGGTACACGTTATCGATTTTGTGCTAAGCCAATGCCTTCAATACTTTTGCAGCCACTGACTTGGAACAAGAATGCACATGAAAACATCAGAATAATATGAGAACCTAATCTGCATATTTGTTCTCGGTCAGTGACTCAAACAATTCACACGAGGGTCAATATGATGGGACAGGCAACTCACAAGGGGTGGTTTCAGATTTTTGCCCAATTACCCCACAGAGTAGTATGTAGCGGAGGTCCTGTTTTCTGACTGTAGAAAATGATCCATTAATCAGGAGAAAGAAGACTGCTTCCTGGGTTGAAGAGTTCTTCAGAGTCTGTGAAACTGGAATTACCTATTTTCAGAATGTTAAGAAACTCTGAGGCTGCCTTATGTGAATTAACTGTTTTGGGGTTTTTTTATTTGCTTTTTTTCCTTTTTAAATCTGTGGGTAGATTTGTACTGTCTGGACTCCACCAGCAACATTATATTAGTATAGAAAGTATCTGATCCACCAATTCAACTCCATAGCTAGGCATAGGAAGTACCTAGCAAAATAGAACAAAGTCCCATGGGGGGAAGAACAGTGAAAATACATTTTTAATGACAGTTCTTCTTTAAAAAGTCAGACCTTTACTCTCTGAAGTGACTTCCCATAATTTCCCGCCTCCCCCATTATCCTAATGGATTACCTATGTAATGGTTCCTGGCCCCTCACTTCTGGTTTTCTCCCCTAGGTAAGAATGATGTTTCTTCAGCCTCTTGAGATACAGTCATCAGGCATTCCCAGAGGCTTTAGGGGCAGTCTTCAGCACATTTGCCTGGTAAATATTGCCCACACTGCGCATGTGTCGAGATGCATCATCATCAGCCAGCAGAAAATATCCAGAATAGACAGCTGGCCTCCTGATGACATCAAAAGAGAAGATGGTAGTGCGAGGCCTGGTGTGCTAAGACAGAGCGATGGCTTATGCCAGACATTGCTGGATTTGCTGGACAAGTGAGTATTTTTTTAGGACAATCCAGCAAAAAAAAGGTAATCTGAGACAAAAAAACAGGGAGTGAACTTTAGCCATAAAATGAAGTTCTGATAGATCACTTTAAGCTGGCCCCTTTTACAAGTATAGCAATGCAAGACATTAAAAATAAGTGCCTATACTTTTAAAATCCAGTAATGCACTATCTCCCCTGCTCTGCAAATTCTCAGTCTCTCTTTGTTCTCGACACTCAGCCTAAAATCAGGGCCACTATATGCTGATCAGCTGACACCTTTAAGATTTACTGCTGCTGAAGAGAGAAGAAAGCAACAGGAATGACACAGACTGTGTGAGGGAACACAGATTAGGGAGGTAGAAAAGAAAAACAGGAGAGGTGACAGGACAAATTCTGCTTCCTGGGAGACAGAAAAAACTGAAACCTACAAAGATAGAGTCTTATCTTATCTCCCTGATTCTTTCTCCTTTTGGCAGGCTTGACAGCAGTGTAAAGCATCTGTCAGCCTTCATCTCTAACTGAACCAAGACGCACAATCAGGGCTGGAAATGTACATATTTTTTTTTAAGAAAGTGTCTGATGTATAGTTTTTTAGACCAAGAGGTGTGGGGGGGTCCCAATAGGTTAGTGACTGCTCTGGGCTTCAAAAGAATGGCGGCCTCCAGCAAGACAAAGGAGGAATGTGGCTGGAGGCAATTTACAGCACACTAAATTTGGTAGCATGATTATAAATGTTGAATGTATGTTCTTTTGTTAAAGATCAGTAATTGTTTTTCAAGCTTTTATGGGTAAAGGTAGCCAGCCTGAGCTCATTGTGTTTATTGTTATCTGGGTCCTTTAGGTTTCTCCTAAATGTTTGCTTCTACCTGCTTCTGGGGAGTGTTCTCCAGTGAATAGAGTGAGAAGTTGTGATGTATGAATATGTATTTCACCATGGTCAATCACTGGAAGGTTTGTGCCAGTGATGTAGGCTAGGGAAAGGAACAAATATTTGGGGGGGACCTTCAAGAAGGGAGGGAGTAGCTAGGAAGTGTCCACTTACAGTTTATTTACAGAGGGAACTCCACATCATGCTTCTTTGGCTTGCTGAATGGGGAAGGAAGCTGAAGAAGAGTTCTACTTGGTCAATTGCCATTCTTGGCTTAACCGCCTTAGCGGTAATCCCGAGCGTGACTCGGGGTTGATTTTTCATTGCAGGAGCGGTAACCCCGTGTCACGCTCGGGGTGGATTGCAGAGAGCGCAGCGGTGTTCTCTTACCTTCTCCTGGTGATCCAGCGATGATCTCTCATTGCTGCGACCGCCAGCCGAGAGTCCAGCCGCTCCTCCGTCCCTCCGTCGGTACGATCACTTCCTAGTTCCGTTCCCTGCAGCAGCAATGCTGCATGGGAGCGGAACTAGGGAGGGAAATTCAAAAAAAAAACGTTACACAAAACACACTTTATACTATATTATATATATATATATGCATATATATATATATGTATATATATATATATATATATATATATATATATATATGCATATATATATATATATATATATATATATATATATATATATGCATATGCATATATATATATACATATATATATATATATATATATATATATATATATATATGCATATATATATATATATATATATATATATATATATAATATGCACACACACACACATATATATATATATATATATATATATATATATATATATATATATATATATATATATATATATAAAATTATATTATTGATTCAATTATAATTCATGCGTTATATATTATATATATATGTGTGTGTATATATATATATATATATATGTATATATATATATATATATATACACACACACACACACACATATCTATATATAATATATAATGCATGAATTATAATCTAATCAATAATATAATTTTATTATATATATTATATATTAAATAATAAAATAATATTATTGATTCGATTATAATTCATGCGTTTGTGTTTCAAATTTATCACATCTGGGATGTCTACTAGAGTCTTGTTTTGGTCAGGTTTAAGTCAGTAATTACTAAGAATTGTAGGCCTATAATACATAACGCCAAATTTCCATGAAAAGAATTGTACCGCTTTTGGTATGTAATTCCTGACATAATCATACCGCCAGGGAGGTTAAAGGAGCCATTCTCGATCAGGGTTCTTTGGAACTCTAGGGTTCCTCCAGAGGTTGCTAGGGGTTTCTTGAGCTGTGACTGATTGGTCTCCCATCTGATGGTGCCTGCATAATTTAGGAGCCAATGCCGCTTGGCATAGCCAGCCGTATGATGCCATCAATCTTCTTGGCTGTCTGTAAAGGTGACATTTTGACTACCACTGTAATGGGGGCATCTTTCCCACTGATCCTTCATGAATTAGTTTTAGCAAGGGTTTCCTGAGAGCTGAAAATTATTTTAAGGGTTCCTCTGGGGTAAAAAACTTGCAGATAGGTTCACTACTAGCCTGTGAGAGGGGATGAAGATACTTGAATGTAGCTGTCCAGCTGGCCTAATTACCCTGCATTAGCCTGTGGCAAAGTCATAAAGATGCTACATCCACTGAGAAGGTACTACTGCTGCTAATAGCAGGTGTTTGCTGCTATTTTTTGGATATTTTTTACTTCCAACCTTCTATTCCCTAGATGGTTGAGCCAGAAGAATTTAGCAAAAAAAGATGATGGAAGGTGTGAAGTCTGTCTTTCAGTTGCCATTGATGGGTCAGAGAGTGTCTGAATGCAGCTACAAGACAATACACAAGTGAGAGGGCTAGGGGCCCCCTAAAAGTCTAGTACCTCCTAAGGGGATTCGTTTTGGGATCGATACTTTAAGAAGAATAAAGGGACTAAAATGCAACCCTTGCCAAGATACTTAAGGGTTGATTTACCAAAATTGGAGAGTGGCACAGCTGTGCATGATAGCCAATCGGCTTCTAACTTCAGCTTGGTCATTTAAGCTTTGACAATAAAACCTGGAAGATGATTGGTTACTATGCAGAGATGCACCAGATTTTGCACCCTCCATTTTTAGTAAATTAACCCCCATGTCACATCGGGGTTGATTTACTAATGGAAAATACACTGTGTACTTTGCAAAGTGCAGTTACACTCTGCAAGTGCAGTTGCTCCCGAGCTTGGTAAATGAGGTATGGTTTAGCTTTGCAAAGAATCCCCATTATTATCAAGGAAAATAGAAAAACAAAACAGCATTTTTGCTTGCACTTGATTGGATTATGGAAGTCAGTAGAGTTTCTGCTCATTTACTAAGCTCTGGAGCAGCTGCTATGGGAGATCAGATGAAAACGGACCACCTGTCAGTTTTCATCCGATCCTATCCGATCCAATCCTCCAGAAGGATAGAAAATAGGGTTTCCATCCGTCTGGATTTCATGGACAGGATCGCATAGCAGCGGGTGTCAGCGGAGATGTCTCCACTGACATCCGCTGCTCCATAGGGATGCATGGAGGATCCGATAAGGTCCGCCTGGAAAACTAACAGGAGGACCGGACGGGAAGCTTGTGTGAAAGGGGCCTTACTAAGTTCTGGAGCAACTGCACTTGCAGAGTGCACAGTCTATTTGCCTTTAGTAAATCAACCCCATTATCTCTGCTGATAGGAAGAATTGGCTAAAGCCCCGTACACACGCATCGATTATTGGCCGGGAATTTTCGGCCAACGTCCGATCAGCCGATTTTCGGCTTGTTAGTATGATGCTTTCCACAACCGACTCCGACTTTTCGGCCGAATAAAATCTGGTGTGCAGACTATAAAATTTTTGTTGGCCGTCAGCACAACGGCCGATTTTCCGTCAGTCAGTACAGATTTCATCAGACAAAAATCTGATGAGCAAGACTGGGCATGCTCAGAGAAGAAAAAACACACGGAAAGTAAACCAGCACATGACATCACTTCTGAAGTCGATTTTTGTTGGCTGAGAAAATTCGTGTGCAGTCTAGAGCACATTTCAACCAACACAACAACACTGGACAAAAGTCGGACAATCGGTCGGCCAATAATCGTTGCATTTGTACGAGGCTTAAGCAGAACTCTAATTATCCCTGCTCTGCAGGGACAAAGCCAGCACTGACGAGTAGCTTGAGCAGTATTTTCACCAGGTAAGTATTTTTACCCTTCTGCTACAATTTATTGTTTAACTACAGTACAGGTCCACTTTAATCCCCTCTAGTCAATCGTCCAGAAATAACAGATCCCTTAAAAAATCTTTGATATTTTTTCCCAGGCCAGGTACCATATAGACATATTCCCATGAGCATTATCCTCTCAGCTGGTTATCTTCACAGGGTGGACAAACAATACACATCAATGCAGGCTTTGTGTGCTCGGCTATTTGGAGAACATATTGCTGAATTCTTTTGATCCTAAGCTGACCGTCCATTCCGTTTCCTGCTGTTATTTGTAATTTGAAAATTTCAAATAAAGAGACAAAAAAGATGAGTTTGAAAACGAAGTAATCAAAAATAACTTTTGTTACTAGCATGGTCTCTGCTAACCCATGTGATAAAAGAATAAAAGGCAGGGAATGTATTTTTTTCAGTAAGGGTACATGCTGGTAGGTTGAATCACCTCCTGATTCTTTGATCTCTCCAGAATACCCTTTACCTGAGTTGCTCGGTCTATTTCAGCAGGCTCATAAATGTGCCCAATATTTTTCTGAATTTGTTTCATTCTGAACTCATTATCTGCTCCATTTAAACATAAGATCTTTCTTACATCAATTTCTGCCTGTAACATTTTGGTTGAACGGTTTTAGGCCCGATTTGACACATGCAATCTGAACAGCAGTTTTTCAGGTGGACCTGATTGGAAGCTCCATGTAAGGCCCCTTTCACACAGGCGGACCGTTCAGATCCGCCTGTACATTTTTTTGGCGGATCTGAACGGTCCCCCCATGCATCTCTATGGGGGATCGGATGTCAGCGGAGACATGTCCGCTGACATCCGATCCGATCTGTCAAATCTGGACGGATGGAAACCCTATTTTCCATCCGTCCAGTGGATCGGATCGGATGAGAACGGACCGACGGTCCGTTCCCATCCGATTTCCCCCATAGAGATGCATGGGGAACTGACAGCTGTGTCTCCGCACACAGCGCAGAGACACAGCTGTCATCCTTCTGCTCAGCGGGGGATCGGCGGCTCGATCCCCCGCTGAGAAAAACTGAATCCGTCCGATGGACGGATAGTGTGAAAGGAGCCTTAATCCTTGAGTGTCCACTTACATCTAATTAGCTCCATACAGGTCCAAAAAAAAAAAAAAGAATTGAAAAGCATTTTCTATTTTCCTGGACATAAATATGATACATTGGCCTTTATTTAAATGGACAAAATTCAGTTTTTATCCACCTGCCCAGAGATCCAATAAGGGCCTGTGAAGATCTGGTTGCAAAATGCAGAAAAAAACTGAAATGGGCACGAAAGTCACAAAAGTAACATCTGTCCTGTTCTGCTCTGATTCAGCAGACAATCTGTTTAATGGACCTGAGAACGGCTATGTGAAAAGCTTACTTTTTTTAACCACTTTAGCCCCGGAGGATTTGGCTGCTCAATGACCAGGCCCTATTTTGCGATTTGGCACTGCGTGACTTTAACGGACAATTGCGCGGTCGTGCAATGCTGTACCCAAACAAAATTGACGTCCTTTTTTTCCAACAAACAGAGCTTTCTTTTGGTGGTATTTGATCACCTGTGCGATTTTTATTTTTTGTGCTATAAACAAAAAAAGAGAGACAATTTTGAAAAAAAAAACAATATTTTTCAAAATTTTTTATATGAAATTCTCAAAAAAATGTAAAAATCAAAATTTTTTAACATATTTTTGGTAAAAATTTTAATTGGTTTGCGCAAAAGTTATTGCGTTTACTAACGACAGGAAAGATTTATGTCATTTTTTTTAACTAGTAATGGCGGCGATCTGCGATTTTTTTTGCTGGACTGCGACATTGCGGTGGACAGATCGGACCCGTAACTGACATTTTGACACTTTTGGGGGTACCAGTGACATTACTACAGTAATCAGTGCTATTATTGTGCACTGTTACTGTAAAAATGACACTGGCAGGGAAGGGGTTAACATTACTGGTGATCAGTGGGTTAAGTGTGTCCCTAGGGGTGTGATTCTAGCTGTCAGGGGGTGTGGCTTGTGAAGTAATCAAAAAGACATGCGATCCTATATAGCAGGATCACATAGCCTCTGTGATCACTTCAGAGAGAATGACAGACGGCTGTGTTTACATCAGCCGTCTGTCTTTCTCTCTCAGCGGTGGGAGATTGCGAGTGGCCGACGGTCATTGGAGCCGCCAGTCACACCCACTAACTCCCCGGCTAACGAGCGGGAGCGCGCCGGCGGTGGCGCACCCTCGCCCCCTACAGCCTTCTGAGCGAGCGAGTACTACGTCACTTTGCCCAGGAGCGCCTGCCTACCGCAGTGAAACTGCGGCAGGCAGGGTTAAAGTGGTTAAAATAAATTTTAACCACTTGCTAAACGGCCTACAGTAAAAAATATGTCATTACTTTGACGTTTAATACTGGGGTTATGGCAGCAGCTAGCTGCCATAACACCAGTATTATTTTTTACTTTGGCCGGTTCTGCGTTAAATAAAAGTGCCCCGGGCACTTCGGATGTCACTTCCGGTTTTCAGGCCAAAACTATTTTTTTATTTAACTTCTTTAAGACACATTTATTGCAGCAGGCAGCCTCTACTGCCTCTACTACCCCTACGTCGGTCGCGCGCCTGGTGCTTGGGGGTGAGTACGCGCCGCTGGCGGCAGGCTTCCACCCCCACTAGGCAGTGTGGTTGCCGATGCACGGGGCCGATGCCTGCGATTGCCACCGGGCAACCGAGATGGCTCCCCGCTGAGAGAGAAGGACGGGCAGCTGTTGTAAACACAACTGACCGTTCTTCTCCCTGAAATGATCACAGAGCGCCTGTGATCCTTCTATATAGGATTACAGGTCTCTATGATCATTTCACAAGCCCATCCCCCATACAGTTAGTAAACACTCCCCTAGGCTTACATTTAACTCTTTGATCCCCCACTAGGTTAATCCCTTCCCTGCCAGTGTCATTATTACAGTAACAGTACATATTTTTAGCACTGATTACTGTAGTAATGTCTCTGGTCCCCCCAAAAGTGTCAAAAATGTCAGTTAGGGGTCCGATCTGTCTGCTGCAATGCTGCATTCCTGCTAAAAATCGCAGATCCCTGCCATTACTAGAAAAAAAAATGACAAATCTTTCCCCTAGTTTGTAGACGCGATACCTTTTGCGCAAACCAATCAAAATACACTTATTACGATTTTCTTTTACCAAAAATATGTAACAGAATACAAATTGGCCTAAAAGGATGAAAAATTTAGATTTTTTAATTTTTTTGGGGAATGTTATATAGCAGAATGTGAAAAATATAGTTTTTTTTTTTTTTTTCAGAAATGTTGCTCTTTTTTTGTTTATAGCGCAAAAAATAAAAATCGCACAGGTGACATGGCAAAGGACATCAATTTTATTTAGTTACAGCGTCGCACCACTGTGCAATTTTACGTTAAAATAACGCAGTGCCGAATCGCAAAAAATGGCCTGGGCATTAAGGATGCAAATCCTTCCGGTCCAGAAGTGGTTAATAAAGTAACAATGCAAAAAAAAAATATGTTTTTTTTTTATTTTAAAGGTAAATGATAGATTGGAAGTCTTTTTGACACCAGATCTCTCAATAAAGAGGATCTGCCATCCTTATTGTAGTTACAAGGGATGTTTACATTCCTTGTAATAGGAAAAAAAGTGATAAAAAAAAAAAATAAAGGGACAGTGTAAAAATAAAAAATTAAAGGGAAATAAATAAGAAAAAAAAATGAAAGCACCCCATCCCTTTGTGCTCGCACGCAGAAGCGAACGCATATGTAAGTCACGCCCAAGGCTGGGACAAGGGATGGCCAGGAGGGGCAGCTGCCCTGGGCACAATGGTTTATTGCAGTGATGGGGGGGGGGGTTCTGACCCTAACCCTAAGGAAAGAGAAGGGGGCACAGTTTGGCATCTTTGCCCTGGGTGCTGGATGACCTTGTCCCTCCACTGGTCATGCCCACATATGCAAACGGTGTTCAAACCACACATGTGAGGTATCACTGCGATCGTTCAAGTGAGAGCAATAATTCTAGTGCAAGACCTTCTCTGTAACTCTAAACAGGTAACCTCTAGAAATTTTTAAAATATTGCCTATGGAGATTTTTAGGTACCATAGTTTGTCGCCATTCCATGAGTGTGCGCAATTTTTAAGCGTGACATGTTGGGCATCTATTTACTCAGTGTAACATCATCTTTCACATTATACGAACAAAATTGGTGTAACTATTGTGTTTTGTTTTGTTTTTAATTCATTAAATGCATTTTTATCCAAAAACATTGCGTTTGAAAGACAGCTGTGCAAATACTGTGTGACATAAAATATTGCAATGATCACCATTTTGTTCTCTAGGCTAAAAAAATATATAATGTTTGGGGGTTCTAAGTAATTTTCTGGGAAAAAAAAATACTAGTTTAAACTTGTAAACGAAAAGTTCCAGAAAAGGCTTGGTCACCAAATTGAAGCCTATAGCTAAAGGTAAAATTAAGTACCTTAGTTCTATGGCGTCTTCTCCCTGACATCTTCCGAATGACGGTCTTTGGCCATTTTGATAGGCCGGCATGGCATGACCCGCGTGTGCAGGAGTGCAGTCATCCCGGCACACAGGCAGTGTGCTGAAATGTAAACTGACCATGCACAACGTAGTGTACGCTCTACAGTGGATTGTGAGCAGGCAGGTAAGTGTATTTTATTGCAGAAGACTCTGGCAATTTAGTTTTTTTTTCAACTTTAGTTCTGTTTTAAAGTCCAATTCCCCGACAACTAAAAATGTATCCCTTGCAGCTGGGCTGCATCTGTACTGCAAGTAGGATTGCCACCTTTTCTTCAAGCCAAACCAGAACACTTTAGCGGCGCACTGCAATTTTTTTTTTGTAAAAAATGTTGTGACATTACTATTAGTGTAGGTTGGTGGAGATAGGTGGTAGGTTGGTGGAGTTGGGTGGAATTCAGACAAGGATGGGGAGGGGGGGAATGGAATGAGACTTGCAGAGAGAAGGGTGTTTGCTCTATAAGGTGAGAGATGCGAATGGAGGTGAGCCAGGAGGCAATAATCAGGGGAGGACCAGAGTCGGTGGTGAGGAGAAGGAAGAGGCTGAACGAATGGTAGAGCAGCGGTTCTGAAGTGAGATGCGGCGTTGCTAGTGGGAGTGAGAGATCGAGCAGCATGTAATGTGAATGAAAGGCAGTTAGGTTGTGTTACAGTGGGGGTGGACCATAGCATGAATGGATAAGGAGCAGAAGAGGCTCAGGAAGCAGCCAAGTGAGAAGATAAACAGTGTAGGGGGGTAGTGTAAACTAAAAGTGCCGATGGAGGGGGAGAGCTGGGGTCAGTGAGCGGCTGAAGGTGCAGAGGAAGGGGGAGAGCTGGTGGCGATGATTGGCCGAAGGTACACAGGGAGGGGGAGAGCTGGTGGCGAATGACTGAAGGTGCAGAGGAAGGACGAGAGCTGGTGGTGGCGTGCACCCAAAGGTGCAGAGGAAAGCGGAGAGTTGGTGGCGGTGAGCGGCTAAAGGTGCAGAGGGAGGGGGAGAGCTGGTGGCGGTGAGTGGCTGAAGGTGCAGAGGAAAAGGGAGAGCTGGTGGTGGTGAGCGGCTGAAGGTGCAGAGGAAGGGGGAGAGCTGGAGGCTGTTATAGGGGGTGGCTGAGATTAGGTCTGAAAAATGTGTCCAGGTTTCAGGTGGACTGAAACCCGGGACATTTGATTTAAAACCCAAACTGTCTGGGTAAATCCCAAGCAGGTGGCAACCCTAACTTCAAGGCTTAAAAGCTTACTTGCTATAACCTCCACTCCCCCAGCAGATGATGCACCCCTATGTTTGAACTGTCCCTCAGTTTCATCATGTCCGCTGCAAGTCCTGCTTTGGACTTGATGACGTCAGGACCCTGGGCCGCTGGGGCACAGGGGGAGAAGAAGCTGTGGGGATTAGTCTTGCTGCACAGAGAAGCGGAAGATTGGGTAAGTAATTCTTTTTTGCTTCCCTAGACCAAAACATCAATTAATCCTTACAGTCCATTCACAGTTCCACTGCAAGGAATGATGGGTTTTTTTGCCTGGAGTTGGGCTTTAAAACAAAATCTGAATTTACAGTGTGAAAAAAAGGTTTAACTGTAAAAGGTTTTTTACTGTACTTAAAAGTCAAATTGCCCCCAGCACCAGCTCAAAATCCAAAGGCATAGGTAGCATACTGTAGAGTCTAACTGTCAACTTTAACCTGCATTATTTTCAAGCGGTAGAAAAACGCTTAAAAAAAAACCCTGCAAGACAATAGTATAATTGTGAAATTACATACATTATGAAATACTTACCTTAGAATGAAGCACCCCCCCCCCAGTAGCACCGGTCACCGCTAAGGGAGCTGACATGTTCCCTCTGTGTTTCTTCTGGGTTCACAGGCTCCGGTGCTGTGAGTGGCTGGAGCCGCGATGACGTCACTCCCGCGCATGTGTGCAGGAGCCCTCCATTCCGGCAGCTGCATGCAGGGTGAATATCTCCTAAACCGTGCAGATTTAGGAGATATTCATTTTTATCTACAGGTAAGCACTTGCTAGCCCAAAACGATAAAATATTGCCAATGTAATGCAGCGCCCCCCCCTCTACGATTAAGGCCTGAAAAGGGTAAAACGCATCTGAGGAGCTCTCTACAGGTGAAGAACTGGAGCTGAAGCCATCTTTTTCCCATCTCAATCACATTTATGCAACAGAGAGTCGGTGTCTGTGTGCAGAAGGCCAATTTTTGTTGAAGTCTACACTCACTGAAGTGTTATATCTGCCTGAAGTCCAGCTTTAAAACTCCGAAATAACCAAATATTATTTAACCACTTGAAGACCAGCCTTTTCTGGCACTTTTTGTTTACAAGTTTAAATTAGCATTTTTTGCTTAAAAAAATATTATAACCCCCAAATATTATTGTGACAGTGTTCACCGTCAGTGGGAGTGAAAGACAGATATCTTAATCTTAATGGTTTGGATGGCTTCAGATAGGACAGTAATATTTGTCAGCAATAGCTCTCAGGAAATGTGCATGAAGATGAATGGTTTGACTTTTCAGATTGCTACATAGTGAGATGGGGTGAGGTTTGTTATTGGTAAGTGCCTGTATTCCATTTTTCTATTGTGTCTGTCTGCCTTGAGATAAACTTATTATGGGATGAACATGTGTATGTGGATTGGCTCCTAACCGGGAGGGGGGATTGTTCCACAGTGTATATCTCTTTGTGCATGTGTTTGAATAAACAGTTTGAGTTCTATTTCATAACAACAAAGAGCAGAGCCGCTCAGGTGTCAGTTCAATGGGTGGTGCTGGTCAGATCCGCCGTCCAAGCTATGAAGAATCCAAGAAAGTAGACCGCACTCAGGAAAGTAAGATGAAAACAATCAAAACTCCTTTATTCTTCTTCGGTGCAGCAGACAGACAGTACAATGCACATAACAGACATGCCGGGTTGACCCGGCACGTCTGTTATGTGCATTGTACTGTCTGTCTGCTGCACCGAAGAAGAATAAAGGAGTTTTGATTGTTTTCATCTTACTTTCCTGAGTGCGGTCTACTTTCTTGAGTTCTATTTCACCCTCAATCTAGAGTCCTGTCTCTTATTGGGGGAATCTGATACAAGGGATTGCTCTGCTCTTCATACTCACTTGACTCTCTTGTAAGAGCTTGTTCCTGTTCCTGCTGCACTCTCTGGGGAAAGAGAGGTTCACCCACTGGAACCTGGAGCCTTGTCGTAGGTCCAGGGTGGGTAGGAGACAGCGAGACCCCAACCGAGCTGCGGCGGTTCATGGGGTCTGAGGTGGTTATGGTGTCTTGTGGAGTGCTTGGAGCCCTCGGGAAGCACTAGGAGCATCCGTCAACGGAGGTACCCTGTCGGGGGACCGGTTGATCAGTTACAATTATATAATTTTTTTTAGCAGAGACCCTAGGGAATAAAATGGCAATCATCTACAAGACCCCAAATCCCTCCTTTGCACTTAAAAGCATTCAAAACGCCAAGTTTGGCTGTTTTAAATACGGACATTGTTTTTTAATCTGGGGCCTTTGAGGCTCCAGTAAACCGGAAGTTGCTTGTAATAACAGTTGAGCGGCTGATTAGCTGCATCGGTTGTTATTACAAGAAAGCTGACCTTAGACTTTAAAAAACAGTACTGGGGTGATGCCTGCAGCTGCATATCATCCCGGTACAAACACTTGAAGCAGATGGCCGCATATATGCATTACGTCAGTGTGAAGGGGTTAAAGAAGGTGTTAACTGGAAGGGCAAAGACATTTAGTGCACACAAAGTTGATTTATGTCTTTTGTGGCTGTTGAGGAATATATTTACATGAATATTTTTTTCTGCTCGGAGTTAATACTCTTCAGTGTCACTCAAAGTCTGTTGGTTGCTAGACTTGATCTGTCATACCACCTGAAAGGGTAGCCATAGATTACAAACAGGTGTACCTAATAAAGTAACCACTGATTATTTAGTCTATATGGATGGAAGGTGAAATGTATCATCATCTGTGATTTTTGTTTCTTTTTTTTTGATTAAGCAACAAATCAGCGTGTTAAGTTAAAGTGTACTGAAAACAAAGAATCAATATTCATAAGAAGTAGGGACGCTCCATCCTGTGAAATATATTCATTTAACCTGCCAGCTAAGCGTAAGTCCTCATGCGATGACTGTGCTGTAATCTATTACTGGTAGATTTGGACGCTCTCTTGTTCCGAACAGCTGCTCTTGCAGGAGATTTAGGCAGCGTCTGGCACCCTCTGTCTGCTGTGTACTGACCTGAATCCAATCATTCAGAACTCAAACAATTACACAGAAGGGGGAAAACCAGAGACAAACAGGAGAAGGCTCTAACAATGTTGCGATATAATACAGAGCGCAATATATAATATATAACAGCGTGTACCTAGTTTAACCAGTTCTGGACCAGAAGGATTTACCCCCTTACTGACCAGGCCATTTTTTGCGATACGGCATTGCGTTACTTTAACTAACTGATGCGTGGTCATGCAACGCTGTACCCAAATACAATTGATGTCCTTTTTTTCCCACAAATAGAGCTTTCTTTTGGTGGTATTTGATCACCTCTGTTACCTCAAAATATGGTAAAATAAGATTGGCGCTAATTCAAAAAGAATATGTTTTTAAATAATCCGTAAATCCCTGTGATCAAATAATATACCTTCAAAAATAATTCCGTGTAGTGGAGGTGATCAATACTTTCTAAAGGAAATCTGATTGTATAAACTATATATAGTAAAACTGACTTTCCAAAATCGAAGAAAATTGTGTTGTGTATGGTGTGAGTGATCGGCGGTATATCAGAATGAACTTCCAAAAAATGCTGTGAATTACTGTGATCGCAGTGTACACCACCAAATGCAAATAATGAATCACAAAATGCCGTGATAGTGAAAAAAATTCAAAACAAATGTCCAATAAATTGTCCAAAGTATAGTGAAAGATGAATCAATAAAAATCCGCAATGCAATCAATGGATAAAAATAGCTGAAATGAGACAGAGTGAAAAACCAAAAAAAGATATCCCTTGAAAAAGTCACGTGTGCTGTGACGCAACGCGTCGGGAGGATCCGGGTGACGTCATTCCGTGTTCACGGCCGGGACTGTTGCCACTTTGTATCGCTTTCAGTGTTCTGTTTGTTTGATTTTACCTTGATGTAAGTGTATCCGTTTTTTTCAATTAAACTGGTATAGAAGTTACTGCACCATGAGCGTTTTATTTTTTACCCCTATGAGGCTGAACTGCTCTGAATGATCGGATCTTTTGGATGATTCATTGGGTATCGGATGATTCAAGCCACACGGGAGGTTGGCGTATCTGCGGTCTGCGGCCATCCATCATCACACGTCGGCAGGAGAGGATTGGAGTCAGAAGCCGGCTGGGGAGTAAAGAATCTGTAATTCATGATTACACACACGCGCATGTAGTGTGTGCTAGAGGTGAGCGGCCACTACACACCTTATTCGTTTGAGATTGGATTGGTATAGTTTAAACGGCATACTTCACGATTGATTGACTCATTTAGTTGTTTGAAGTTTTCACTCACAGCAACAGGATTCACGTTCTTAAGCCCCGTACACACGTACCGATCGTCGGCCGAACAATCGGCCGTCTTTTGTCCAGTGCTGTTGTGTCTGTTGAAAACTGCAAAAGACTGCACACAAATTTTGTCGGCCAACAACAGCCGACTGCAGAAGTGATGTCATGTGATGGTTAACTTTCCGTGTGTTTTTTCTTCTCTGAGCATGCCCAGTCTTGCAAACCTGCTGTCTGTCGGCCGAATTCTGTACTGAATGGCGAACAATCGGCCGTTCTGGTGTCGGCATACAAACATTTTAATGCTTGCACGACAGATTCTGTTCGGCCGAAAGTGCGCTGTCGGCTGTCGGAAGCATCATACTAACAAGCCGAAAATCGGCCGATCGTTCGGCGGCCGAACAGTTTCGGCCGACAATCGGTACGTGTGTACGGGCCTTTAGGATTATATATGTTGGGACTTTTTTTGGTTTTTCACTCTGTCTCGTTTCAGCTATTTTTATCCATTGATTGCATTACGGATTTTTATTGATTCATCTTTCACTATACTTTGGACAATTTATTGGACATTTGTTTTGAATTTTTTTCACTATCACTGCATTTTGTGATTCATTATTTGCATTTGGTGGTGTACACTGCGATCACAGTAATTCACAGCATTTTTTGGAAGTTCATTCTGATATACCGCCGATCACTCACACCATACACAACACAATTTTCTTCGATTTTGGAAAGTCAGTTTTACTATATATAGTTTATACAATCAGATTTCCTTTAGAAAGTATTGATCACCTCCACTACACGGAATTATTTTTGAAGGTATATTATTTGATCACAGGGATTTACGGATTATTTAAAAACATATTCTTTTTGAATTAGCGCCGATCTTATTTTACCATATTTTATACAGTCTACGGTGGGGATGCCGATTTAGATTGGCAGCTTTTTCATTAATTTGCAGCAGCATTTTTCCATTTAGAATTTATTTACTTTTTGTGGTTAGCCTGGAATCGAACTCCTCAGGTAGCACATTGATCCTCGTTTTGTATCAATTTGATCACCTCTGCGACCTTTTTTTTTTTTTTGCATTATAAACAAAAAAAGAGCGACAATTCTGAAAGAAAAAAACAATATTTTTTACTTTCTGCTATATAACCTTCCCAATAAAAAAATTGTCATTTTAGTCCATTTGTATTCTGCTACATATTTTTGGTAAAAAAAAAAAAAAATCCCAATAAGTGTATATTGATTGGTTTGTGCAAACGTTATCGCATCTACAAACCAGGGAAAAGATTTATGTCATTTTTATTTATTTATTTATATTTTTACTAGTAATGGCAGCGATCATGAATGGAACATCCAGGACCCAGCAACAGTAGATCCCCCCCCCTCAATAGTAGATCCCCCAGCAATAATAGATCTCCCACCAGCAATAATAGACCTCCTAAGCAAGGAAAGACCTCCTCAGCAACAATAGACCCCCAAGAATCCAGGGTCAATAGACCCCTCAAGGTTTAGACTCCCCTTTGCCTTCAGAATTGCCCTTATTTTTATAGCTTTATAACCAGGTTGTTTTATATGCAGACAGCCAAGAAGTCATCAGATCTTACATAACAGATATCTGGGATCTTTCTATGTTCCCAGCCTTCATATGCCCCTCCTGCAGTGTTTATAGCGGTAAGGAGGTGTTCTATATACTGACTGCTGTGAGGAATGGTTTTTGATCATGACTTATGTGCAAGGCATTTTTGACTTTGATTCTTGTTTAAGCCTCCAGGATACAAATTTGCTGTAAACAAGATTCTTTACTTGTACCGGAGGTAACCTGAAAGCATAAAGCACTGATATTTTCCTGAACATGTATTTAGGACATGTAGTATGCTACTGAAAAAGGCAAAAAATACATGCTCTGCGTAAGATTTCTTTATGTATATATTTCTTCAAGAGAAAGAACTCATTTTCTTTAGGTCTAATAAATATGAACATTTCATATTCACCATTTGCAGCCAATTGGTGGCAAGCTTGAGGCAAGTGATGCATTTTATTCTACAGGGTTGTAGCACTACTCCCTGGGGAGCTGCTGGTGACGGGTTCCCCTGGGTTACCCATAGCAACAGTACAATAGTTCAGCGACTTCAAAGTGCCTGGCTCAGTCAAGAAACAGTCTAGGGGTTTTGGTTTTTGTGGTTTTATTGAGAACTTGGATAGGAGAAGGGAATGAGTGGGATACTCCGACTTGAATAAATTATGCAGAATTTGCTGGGACGTTTAAATGTACTTGAGTGTGGCAAGGCCGCTGCTTCACCTTGCCAATAGCGATGAAGTAGTAATAAATGAACCACTTTAGATAAGCTGTACTGTAGTGCAAAACACTCTTCAGGGCCCTTCCTGGCACCCTCTTTGTTCCTATTCTTCAGGGCTTTCTACCTGGCACCCTCTTTGTTCCTATTCTTCAGGGCTTTCTATCTGGCACCCTCTTTACTGTCATACTCTCCATGTGAGCTAGCTCCTTGATCCCCTGACTTCACTGGAGTGGTCCCCTTCCTGGGCCAGACCCTTTGGCAGGTCCCTCAGTACTCACGGACCCTGTTTTTCCCGAAAGACTCTGCAGCTCCACCGCCAGTTACACTGGATCCTCTGCAGCTCAGCTCCACACCTGGTTCACTAGGCCGACCGCCTAAGACCACCTTCCTCACTCTGCAGGAGGAGAGACAGCCGTCCACCTCATCCTGGGACTCTGCTTCTCGCCAAAGACGCCCTGTCACATGCCCCCTCTGCAGGGCCATCTTTACCGCGGGGCAAACGGGGCAACTTCCCAGGGCCCAATCTTTATTGAGGGGCCCAAAGCAGCTGCCGCTTGAACCCGCACATTGGGGCCCCCCGATGATGGTATTGCAGAGCGCACAGAGGCTGTATTCCCGAGCAAGCCAGCAGAGAGGGAGCGGGACTGGGAGCTCTACTGATGCTCTGTCCCCCGCCCCATGCATAATGTATGTTCGGATCAGAGCAGCTGTAGGGAGAGCAGTGATCGGAGTGGGAGCCCCGACCCCAGACCTCTGTATTCCCCAGCCAGTTTAGAGGGGGGCGGGGGGTCAGAGCATCAGTGGAGCTCCCAGTCCCGCTCCCTTGCTGCATCCTGTATGCTTGGATCAGAGTGGCTGTAGTTAGAGCAGTGATCGGAGTGGGAGCCCCGCCCCCAGACCTCTATTCCCCAGCCAGTTTAGAGGGGGCAGGGCCAGGAGCTCCACTGATGCTCTGACCCCATCCCCTGCAGCCTACATGCTCGGGAGTTAGCAAGTAAGATCAGAGTGGAAGTCCCATCCAGTGACCTCTGAAAGTGTATAATGAGCCACGCTGGTCAGGTATGTCCTTACACTAATAGAATGCTTGCTTTTCTAAAACCCTGAGCTGTGTTTTTCAACTGTAAAGGTGTGCATTGTTGAACGTTTTCTGACCCACTTGTGTACCATGTCCACAGCCTCTGACCCTCTCCTGTAGTATGTCCACAGCCTATGACCTCTCCTGTACCATGTCCACAGTCTCTGACCCTCTCCTGTACCATGTCCGCAGCCTCTGACCCTCTCCTGTACCATGTCCGCAGCCTCTGACCCTCTCCTGTACCATGTCCGCAGCCTCTGACCCTCTCCTGTACCATGTCCGCAGCCTCTGACCCTCTCCTGTACCATGTCCGCAGCCTCTGACCCTCTTCTGTACCATGTCCGCAGTCTCTGACCCTCTCCTGTACCATGTTCGCAGTCTCTGACCCTCTCCTGTACCATGTCCGCAGTCTCTGACCCTCTCCTGTACCATGTCCGCAGTCTCTGACCCTCTCCTGTACCATGTCCGCAGCCTCTGACCCTCTCCTGTACCATGTCCGCAGCCTCTGACCCTATCCTGTACCATGTGCTTAGCCGCTGACCATCTCCTGTAGTATGTCCGCAGCCTCTGACCATCTCCTGTACCATGTCCGCAGCCTCTGACCCTCTCCTGTAGTATGTCCGCAGCCTCTGACCATCTACTGTAGTATGTTCTGTAGCCTTTGACCATCTCCTGTACCATGTCCACAGCCTCTGACCCTCTCCCGTAGTATGTCCGCAGCCTCTGACCATCTACTGTAGTATGTCCGTAGCCTTTGACCCTCTCCTGTACCATGTCCGCAGCCTCTGACCCTCTCCTGTACTATGTCTGCAGACTCTGACCCTCTCCTGTACTATGTCCGCAGCCTCTGACCCTCTCCTGTAGTATGTCCGCAGCCTCTGACCGCCTCCTGTACCATGTCCACAGCCTCTGACCCTCTCCTGTAGTATGTCCGCAGCTTCTGACCGCCTCCTGTACCATGTCCGCAGCCTCTGACCATCTCCTGTAGTATGTCCGCAGCCTCTGACCACCTCCTGTACCATGTCCGCAGCCTCTGACCCTTTCCTGTAGTATGTCCGCAGCCTCTGACCACCTCCTGTACCATGTACGCAGCCTCTGACCCTGTCCTGTAGTATGTCCGCAGCCTCTGACCGTATCCTGTAGTATGTCCGCAGCCTCTGACCGTCTCCTGTACTATGTCCGCAGCCTCTGACCATCTCCTGTGGTATGTCCGCAGCCTCTGATCGTCTCCTGTAGTATGTCCGCAGCCTCTGACCGTCTCCTGTAGTATGTTCGCAGTCTCTGACCGTCTCCTGTAGTATGTCCGCAGCCTCTGACCGTCTCATGTAGTATGTCCGCAGCCTCTGACTCTCTCCTGTAGTATGGCTGCAGCCTCTGACCCTCTCCTATAGTATGTCCGCAGTCTCTGACCCTCTCCTGTACCATGTCCGCAGTCTCTGACCGTCTACTGTACTATGTCCGCAACCTCTGACCCTCTCCTGTGCCATGTCCGCAGTCTCTGACCGTCTACTGTACTATGTCCACAGCCTCTGACCCTCTCCTGTACCATGTCTGCAGTCTCTGACCGTCTACTGTAGTATGTCCGCAGCCTCTGACCATCTCCTGTACCATGTCCGCAGCCTCTGACCCTCTCCTGTAGTATGTCAGCAGCCTCTGACCATCTACTGTAGTATGTTCCGTAGCCTTTGACCATCTCCTGTACCATGTCCACAGCCTCTGACCCTCTCCTGTAGTATGTCCGCAGCCTCTGACCATCTACTGTAGTATGTCCGCAGCCTCTGACCGCCTCCTGTACCATGTCCGCAGCCTCTGACCCTCTCCTGTACCATGTCCGCAGCCTCTGACCATCTCCTGTAGTATGTCCGCAGCCTCTGACCATCTACTGTAGTATGTTCTGTAGTCTTTGACCATCTCCTGTACCATGTCCGCAGCCTCTGACCCTCTCCTGTATTATGTCCGCAGCCTCTGACCCTCTCCTGTACTATGTTCGCAGCCTCTGACCCTGTCCTGTAGTATGTCCACAGCCTCTGACCGCCTCGTGTACCATGTCCACAGCCTCTGACCCTCTCCTGTAGTATGTCCGCAGCTTCTGACCGCCTCCTGTACCATGTCCGCAGCCTCTGACCATCTCCTGTAGTATGTCCGCAGCCTCTGACCACCTCCTGTACCATGTCCGCAGCCTCTGACCCTTTCCTGTAGTATGTCCGCAGCCTCTGACCCTCTCCTGTACCATGTATGCAGCCTCTGACCCTCTCCTGTTGTATGTCCGCAGCCTCTGACCGTATCCTGTAGTATGTCCGCAGCCTCTGACCGTCTCCTGTACTATGTCCGCAGCCTCTGACCATCTCCTGTAGTATGTCCGCAGCCTCTGATCGTCTCCTGTAGTATGTCCGCAGCCTCTGACTGTCTCCTGTAGTATGTACGCAGTCTCTGACCGTCTCCTGTAGTATGTCCGCAGCCTCTGACCGTCTCCTGTAGTATGTCCGCAGCCTCTGACTCTCTCCTGTAGTATGGCTGCAGCCTCTGACCCTCTCCTATAGTATGTCCGCAGTCTCTGACCCTCTCCTGTACCATGTCCGCAGTCTCTGACCCTCTCCTGTACCATGTCCGCAGTCTCTGACCGTCTACTGTACTATGTCCGCAACCTCTGACCCTCTCCTGTGCCAGGTCCGCAGTCTCTGACCGTCTACTGTACTATGTCCACAGCCTCTGACCCTCTCCTGTACCATGTCTGCAGTCTCTGACCATCTACTGTAGTATGTCCGCAGCCTCTGACCATCTCCTGTACCATGTCCGCAGCCTCTGACCCTCTCCTGTAGTATGTCCGCAGCCTCTGACCATCTACTGTAGTATGTTCCGTAGCCTTTGACCATCTCCTGTACCATGTCCACAGCCTCTGACCCTCTCCTGTAGTATGTCCGCAGCTTCTGACCATCTACTGTAGTATGTCCGCAGCCTCTGACCGCCTCCTGTACCATGTCCACAGCCTCTGACCCTCTCCTGTACTATGTCCGCAGCCTCTGACTGCCTCCTGTACCATGTCCGCAGCCTCTGACCCTCTCCTGTAGTATGTCCGCAGCCTCTGACCACCTCCTGTACCATGTCCGCAGCCTCTGACCCTTTCCTGTAGTATGTCCGCAGCCTCTGACCCTCTCCTGTACCATGTCCGCAGCCTCTGACCCTCTCCTGTAGTATGTCCACAGCCTCTGACTGTATCCTGTAGTATGTCTGCAGCTTCTGACCGTCTCCTGTACTATGTCCGCAGCCTCTGACCATCTCCTGTAGTATGTCCGCAGCCTCTGATCGTCTCCTGTAGTATGTCCGCAGCCTCTGACCGTCTCCTGTAGTATGTTCGCAGTCTCTGACCGTCTCCTGTAGTATGTCCGCAGCCTCTGACCGTCTCCTGTAGTATGTCTGCAGCCTCTGACTCTCTCCTGTAGTATGTCTGCAGCCTCTGACCCTCTCCTATAGTATGTTCGCAGTCTCTGACCCTCTCCTGTACCATGTCCGCAGTCTCCAACCGTCTACTGTACTATGTCCGCAACCTCTGACCCTCTCCTGTGCCATGTCCGCAGTCTCTGACCGTCTACTGTAGTATGTCCACAGCCTCTGGCCGTCTCAGGTACCATGTCCACAGTCTCTGACCGTCTATTGTAGTATGTACGCAGCCTCTGACCCTCTCCTGTACCATGTCCGCAGTCTCTGACCGTCTACTGTAGTATGTCTGCAGTCTCTGACCATCTCCTTTAGTATGTCCGCAGTCTCTGACCGTCTCTTGTAGTATGTCTGCAGTCTCTGACTGTCTCCTGCAGTATGTCCGCAGTCTCTGACTGTCTCTTGTACTATATCTGCAGTCTCTGACTGTCACTTGTACCATATCTGCAGTCCCTGACTCTCTGCAGTCTCTGACCATCTTCTGTAGTATGTTTGCAGTCTCTGAGGCTCTCCTGTAGTATGTGTATTAATGTGCCGCTTTACTTGCGCAATTATTTGGAATTGCTCCACTGCTCAGTCAGTGGTAATATTGTGCAATTAGCTGTAGCAATCAATAATCAGTGGACAGTAGTGATGTGCTGTAATCTTTAGCAACCAATCAGTGAGCAGCAATAATGTGCAGTAACCTTTAGCAACCAATTGGCAAGCAGAAATTATGTATTGTAACCTCTAACAACCAGTCTGTGAGCAGTAAGGAAAGACTGTAACCTCTAGCAACCAACTGTAATCACTGCATGATCTGCTGCAGTAAACTGATTTTGAGTCTACCTGCTATTTTTATGTATGTCCCAAGAACAGAGGTGGGGGGGGGGGGGTTAAGAAAAATTTTCCCCAGGGCCCAATCAATATTAAAGACAGCCCTGCCCCTCTGCTTTTATGAGCAATCACAGGATGCATTACAAGAATGCCCTCCCACTGAGACTCCCATAAAAGCTAATGTGTCACTGGCTGGGTTTCCTCCATTGTCCAACAAGCTCCCTCACTGGATACAGTGGGGACACTCCCTCAGACCCAGTGAATCACACCTGGAAACATGTGACAGGCAACCCAATATATCAGGCTCCCCTCATAAGCAGAAGGAGCATATATGCATTTACCTAGCACCTACCTAACTAGGAGGGTGCTACACACTATATGGCCAAAAGTTTGTGGACACCCAGTTGTCACACCTATATGAGCTTTTTAAACATCTCATTCCAAAACCGTGGGTATGAAAGGGTAACTGAACTCTGTAAGCTGTGCCCAAAAAAAGGCCAGCTAGAGAGCAAAGGACTAGTCACCACTATTGCCTGTGGTCTCCCTTCAGCTGATCTTTTCACCATTATTTACTTACCATGCCTTGTTCTGCACTGTCTGTCTGTAAGGAGGCGACCATCTTGGTGAAAGCAGGATTTTGCTTCCTCGTGTCAGACACGACATCAGGTGGAGCATATTCAAGGAGCAGCAGGAGAGGTAGAAGATGCACAGATACAAAGAATCGATGAAGGAGAAGCAGAGAAATACACACAGTACAAGTCCCCAGGATCAGAATCCTCTACAGGCGGCAGCACAGTAATGACTTCATCAAATCTGGTGAGACTAGCCATCCATGCCTCTCTTTTAACAGCCATAAGGCTGTAGTCACAGGAGGAAATCCAGACAGGTAGGTACAATTTCAGGGTATTATTAAGACACAATTAAAGTATTTCTCTAGGCAAAATCTTTTTTTTACTTTTTGATTGCATAGAGAAGGGTTAGACGATATGTCAAGATTTGAATGCTGAAAATTATGGAGTAAGAATAAATGACCAATAGGCCCCTATAACTCACTCACTCAGCGCTATGGATATGGATGATATATTGCCACAATCAAAAAGTGTTAGAATTCAATTAAAACATATACAGCAGCTGCTATAACTAACAAAAAAAGTATTAAAAAAATGTATGTATTATTTAAATCAAGGTATTCCCTTATGAATATATAAACACTAGCAGTGCATATAGGACTCAGTCTCCAAAGTCCCCAAACTCAAACCAATGAGCCAAAACTCATCAGTAATGTCAATGATGTAGTCCTTGGTATAGTAAAGTGAATAACTCTTCAGACTGGTCCAGGGAGTCTTGCCAGAGTATTGTTTTATGAGGCGCAGTATACATGTTCTGAAGGTACGTGAGTACTACCAAGGGGGTCCACAGAGGTGCGGTGAAGGTGCACATTATCCTATACATCGAGCACTGAAGAGTTATTCACCTTACTTTACCAAGGACTACATCATTGACATTACTGATGAGTTTTGGCTCACTGGTTTGAGTTTGCTGACTTTGGAGACTGAGTCCTATATGCACTGCTTGTGTTTATATATTCATAAGGGAATACCTTGATTTGAATAATATATATACCTATTTTAATAAGATTTTAATGCTGTTGTGTCCCTATAAAGGAGACTCCACCTTCGCATTTGTGAAAGTGAAGTTAAATGCAAAATTTTAGAGTTATCCCCAGAACAAGAGATGAGAGGAAATGGGGACATCTATTCCAGGGACAACTGTTCACTTTGGAAGATTTGCATGAACTTTCTCCTACATCTTTGGGACAGGAAGTGAAGGGAACTTTCCCCCACGGTATACAGAAGGGCAAAAAATTACCCAGCAGGAGATTTAACCCCTCTCTTCTCTATCCTAAAATAACAATTTTGGCTGCATACACATTAACATTTGCCCATAGCAACACCCCCCCCCCCCCCCTCAAAACTGCATCCACTCTCCCAGCAAGGCTTAGCACAAGATTTTGGAGTGCATCAGTAGGAATTTGTAGCCATTCAGCCAAAAGAGCATTTTCAAGTTCAGGTACTGATGTTGGACAAAGATAGCTGGATTGCATGGGTTATTCCAATGAATTAAAAAGTGTTAGGTAGGGTTAAGGTCAAAGCTCTATTCCAGCCACTCCAAACTCAGCAAGCAATGCCTTTATGGCCTTGTATGCAGGGGCACAGTCATGCTGAAACAGAAAAGGCCCTTCACCAAACTGTCACCACAAGATTCAAACTGTACAATTGTCTAAAATGTCTTTGTATGATGTGGCCTTAAAGCGGAACTTCACCCCCCAGGGCATGTTGCCTCCACCCCTTCTCTCTTCCGCTGCAGACATCAGACATTTTGTTTAATTTTTTAAATGCCTGCCCCCCCCCCCCAACCCCTTCCCCCCATGCACATTTTTTTGTCTAGGCCAGGGGTCTCCAAACTTTCTAAACAAAGGGCCAGTTTACTTTACTTCAGACTTGAGGGCCACTGGAAGGAGAAATTGTCTTGGCGACAGTGGGAGTAAACAGTGCATCTTTGGCATTAGGGGAAGGAGTAGTAAGTTATTGGTGTCAGTGGGTTGAATTGTGCCTCATTGTTGGTGGCAATGGGAGGAATAGTGCCTCATTGTTGGTGTCAGTGGGAGGAATAGTACCCCATCATTGGTGTTATTTATAAGAATAGTACCCCATCATTGGTGTTATTGAGAAGAATAGTGCCCCATCGTTGTTGTTATTGAGAAGAATAATGCCCCATCGTTGGTGTCAGTGGGATGAATAGTGCCTCATTGTTGGTGTCAGTGTACAAATAGTGCCCCATCATTGGTATTAGTGGGAGGAAAAGTGCCCTGTCATTGGTGTCCATAGGAGGAATAGTGCCCCATCATTGGCGTCAGTGGAAGAATAGTATCCCATCATTGGTATTAGTGGAAGGAACAGTGCCCCATCATTGGTGTCAATGTGAAAAACAGTGCCTTGTTGTTGATGTCAGTACCCTATTGTTGGTGTTAGTGGGGGAAATACTCTCTTGCATCAGTGGGAGGAAAAGTGCCCCAAGAGCCAGATAAAGGTAAACAAAGGGCCGCCCCCTGGCACCCGGAACCTCAGTTTGGAGACCACTGGTCTAAATGAATGACGTGCTACGCCTCCTGGGATATGAACGTCTCATATCCCAGGAGGCGTAGTCCTTCAATGTGAAAGAAGAAGGAGGCATGTCAATGATGAAAATATCAGCCTCACCCGGAAGAGCCGACAGCTTATCGCGGGACAGAGGCAGATCGCAGCACGACAGCGCTGAATTTGCTGGGCGGATGAGTCCCCTAAATGTGCAGTACCTGCAACTAGGTAAGTGGGGGTTAAAAAAAAAAAAAAGAGGGGGATAGGGGGTGTAAAGTTCCTCTTTAACAGTGCCTTTTACTTGGAACTCAACAATAATATGAGGTGTGTCTACATTCTATTGACTATGTATTGTAAATTGTGAATATTCTGGATAGTCTAAGTTCTGAACATGACTCAGAGATAGGAAAAGACCCCATTCTCCTTGCAGAGATCAGGGACCAGAAGCAAGTAGGTAAAGCTGTTCCTTACCATTTGTAGACCCAATATACTCTGCAAACTAAATTTCATAGATATACCCTGTAATAAATGTTTATTTGTAAAACACAAATTTTATAGAATCTATGAAAACATTTTTAGAAGACAATCAATTTATAAGCTTGTTAACCTTTATTTTTTTTCCTTTTTATTTAAAAACTATAACAATCAAAAAGAGAATAGGAAAGCAGATCCTAACATTTTGGGCAGAAACCCTGAAAACCTGGGAAGTCAGTTTCCAAATCTCAGGGTCAAACTTCAAAGAGTCAGTCCACCCAGAACAGATACAGTATTTCTGTATTTGGTAGAAGCTGGAGAGTGAACGTGGTTGTAAAGTCTCATTTAAAAAAAAATCAAACATGTTATACTTACCTGTTCTGGGTAGTTGGTTTCCTCTTATCGGGTCCCTCTTCTGTGCTCCTGGCCCCTCCCTCCTGTCGAGTGCACCCACAGCAACCAGCTTGCTATGGGGGCACCCGAGCCAAGTCACAGCATCCTGTGTCCATTCAGACATAGAGCTGTGACCCGGCCCCATCCCCTCTCTCTCTCTCCTGATTGGCTGACTGACTTTGATTGACAGAAGAGGGAGCCAATCACGCCGTGCTGCTGTCTCAGCTAATGAGGAGGAGAGTCCCGGGCAGCTGAGATACTCATGCAACATCGCTGGATAAAGATGGGCTCAGGTAAGTATTAGGGGGGCTGAGGGGGGCTGCTGCACACAAAAGGCATTTTTATTTTAATGCATTAAGATTAAAAACCTTTTGCCTTTACAAACCCTTTAAACCCCCAGACAGTTTCCTCTCTCTCTGGAACTTTATTGGGGAGATCCCTGTGTTGAGCTACTGGCTCATGCTGTGACTATTAGGAGAGCTAGTTAATATCCCTGCTGGGTTTTTTTAATGATATCTTTGAGAATAAAAATGGAATACTTTACACGATCCTCGTGTAAGTTAATTACAAGGTCCTCTCTCGCTGTCATCTAGTACCTGTTAGGATTGTCAAGATCTACCCTTACACCTCCCTAATAGTGATGTCGCGAACCTAAAATTTGCCGTTCGCGAACGGCGAACGCGAACATCGGCAAATGTTCGCGAAAAAGGCGAACCGCCATAGACTTCAATAGGTAGGCGAATTTTAAAACCCACAGGGACTCTTTCTGGCCACAATAGTGATGGAAAAGTTGTTTCAAGGGGACTAACACCTGGACTGTGGCATGCCGGAGGGGGATCCATGGCAAAACTCCCATGGAAAATTAGGTAGTTGACGCAGAGTCGGGTTTTAATCCATAAAGGGCATAAATCACCTAACATTCCTAAATTGTTTGGAATAACGTGCTTTAAAACATCCAGTGTGTGTATACGATCAGGTATGATGTTGTATCGATCAGGTAGTGTAAGGGTTACGCCCGCTTCACAGTAACAGTCTGACCAAACTCTGCCAGACAAAACTCCCCATTGTCATGGACATGCAATAAATGTCTGGTAGTTTACCTGTTCCTCATCCTCATGTCTGCATTAAGGGCCAGACTCTTCCTTCTGGCTGCTTTTATCATCTCTCTTCCCTGTTTGGCTCCACCCCAGGCCATTCCAGGAAGTCTATATTAACCAGTGCACTGCAGGTTAGCGTTGCTGTTCCCTGTTGCTAGTTTCCTGTTTCCTGTGTGCTTGATCTACTGTTCTGTGTGCCGACTTTGGCTTGTCTCTGACTGTTCCTGTTTGGCTGTTACCCTGACCTTTGGCCTGTCCCGTGGTTACCCTTGTCTGCCTGTTACCCCGACCTCGGCTTACCCATCACCATTCCGTGTGTCCTGAGTGGCTGCTTCCCTTCTCTCCCTATGGAGCGTGACCTGGGGGACCCCAGGGGCCGTGACCTGGGCCCAGCTGCAGCCAAGTCCATCCTCACCACTAGAGGCTCTGGTGAACACCTGCTGGGTCTTAGACTCTGCACCCTGGGGAATCTTGGGCTCATGTTCCGGTCCATCCGCAGCAGTCGCTATCGGGTTCACTACCTTGCGCTGCACCCCTGCCTCCAACAGGGTGCAGTTGTCACCTGGCCACAGGTGACCTGACACCCATTTAACAGTCAGTCAGTCAGTCCATTTGCACAACCGCAAACTCCCCATTTGCACAAAGTTGGATACCAAGCTAGCCATGTCCCGTTCCTTGTCCTCACTGACGTCATTGAAGGTCTCTTCCTCCACCCAGCCATGTACAACACCAAGGGTCCCCGAAAGGTGACAACAAGCCCCCCTGGGACGCCTGCTGTGGTTGGTGTTCCACCTCCTCAAAGCCACCTTCCTCCTCTGACTTCTCTTCTTCAGACTCCTCCCTCTGCGTTGCCACAGGTCCAGCAATCGACAACGACAAGGCTGCTTCTGGTGGTGATGGGGACCACAACTCTTCCTCGGCATGCTTATCTACGGCCTGATCCAGTACTCTTCGCAGGGCACGCTCCAGAAAAAACGCATATGGGATGAGGTCGATGATGTTGCCTTGGGTTAGACTGACCAGGTTTGTCACCTCCGCAAAAGGACGCATGAGCCTACAGCCATTGTGCATGAGCATTCAGTAACGCGGTCAAAAAATACCCAGCTCCGCAGAGGCTGTCCTCTTTTTTTTAAATTAAAGAAAATTAATGTTTTTTCTATGAAAAATTATCCCGCGGATCGCTTTTGGTCTGTTCACAATGAAGCAACGACCTTATCATCTGGGGTGTGCCAACACACTCCTAGAGGTGATCGCTTCATTGTGATACACAAGCCCCTTCACCACAACAAGGTAACGATCACGAAGGGGAATTAAAAATATAAAGAATCAGCGCTCAACTCTCAATGAGGGGGACCACTCTCTCTAATTCCAATGTGTAATGAGCAAACGTGTCTTAGAATAATAAATATCTAGTGGTCAAAATCTATGAATGTGTCAATATGTCAATAAAAGTGGAAAAAAAAAGGTGTTCAAAGTGATAATAAATGAATAGATGTATACAATAATTCAGATATTCATCCAATCAAAATTAAACCAGGTGAATAGATGAGTGCAATCATAAGTGACTAATCATGCAAAACAAAATAATGTGCAACTCTTATATGATCAGATCATGAACACAACGCCTAAAAGTGTTGAACATAGGCAAAATAACCAAAATATAAACTCAAAAAAATGTAGCAATGATCTGCTAAAACGTGCATCAACAATCCATAAACTGAGTATAATCCTCAAAAAAATAAAAATAAAAATAAGAATAGTCCCAAATGAAGTGAATAAAGTGCAATGTGCCAAAAAGAAATTCTTCAATATATGGTGGTGTTTACAATCAACTCTAAAGGTGAAATGTGCTTTTCAAACACAGCAAGGTGAGTGTGTCCCGGTGAGCGCACAATCCAGACACCGAGTGCAGTGGCCGCTCACCTCCACAACACTCAGACTGAGCGTTATATATGAATATCCTGGCCACCCTTTCAACTCGTTCGCCAACTGCCTAGCGTCCTCCAGCAGCAATGGATCAAACAATGGGAGTATAGCAACATAGGAAACTCAAAGTGCCTTAATTCCTGTATTGGTGCTCAAAAAAAAAGGCTCTCATGGTGCAGAAACTTAGGGTAGTTTTTATTAAAAAAATAGTAGTGCAGGCTACTCACATTACAGAAGATATAAAAGTGCAGACAGTGTCACAAACCGCCGATGCGGTGCGATCCGAGGCTTCCGGTCACGGCCGAAGACCGGAAGTGACGTCGATACGGCTTACCCTGACGCGTTGCGCTACGAACACCCGTAGCTTTCTCCCCCTTTGAGAAAGCTATGGGTGTTCGTAGCGCAACGCGTCAGGGTAAGCCGTAATGACGTCACTTCCGGTCTTCGGCCGTGACCGGAAGCCTCAGATCGCACCGCATCGGCGGTTTGTGACACTGTCTGCACTTTTATATCTTCTGTAATGTGAGTAGCCTGCACTACTATTTTTTTAATAAAAACTACCCTACGTTTCTGCACCATGAGAGCCTCTCTTTTTGAGCACCAATACAGGAATTAAGGCACTTTGAGTTTCCTATGTTGCTATACTCCCATTGTTTGATCCATTGCTGCTGGAGGACGCTAGGCAGTTGGCGAATGAGTTGAAAGGGTGGCCAGGATATTCATATATAACGCTCAGTCTGAGTGTTGTGGAGGTGAGCGGCCACTGCACTCGGTGTCTGGATTGTGCGCTCACCGGGACACACTCACCTTGCTGTGTTTGAAAAGCACATTTCACCTTTAGAGTTGATTGTAAAGACCACCATATATTGAAGAATTTCTTTTTGGCACATTGCACTTTATTCACTTCATTTGGGACTATTCTTATTTTTATTTTTTAGAGGATTATACTCAGTTTATGGATTGTTGAAGCACGTTTTAGCAGATCATTGCTACATTTTTTTGAGTTTATATTTTGGTTATTTTGCCTATGTTCAACACTTTTAGGCGTTGTGTTCATGATCTGATCATATAAGAGTTGCACATTATTTTGTTTTGCATGATTAGTCACTTATGATTGCACTCATCTATTCACCTGGTTTAATTTTGATTGGATGATCATCTGAATTATTGTATACATCTATTCATTTATTATCACTTTGAACACCTTTTTTTTCCCACTTTTATTGACATATTGACACATTCATAGATTTTGACCACTAGATATTTATTATTCTAAGACACATTTGCTCATTACACATTGGAATTAGAGAGAGTGGTCCCCCTCATTGAGAGTTGAGCGCTGATTCTTTATATTTTTAATTACGTTGTGATTAGTGGGGACACTATCAGAATTAGCTGCTTGCTTGGAGGAGTTCCACGTCCATCATTATTATTTCTTTGATTTGGAACATCCGCCTGATCGCTTACCTCAATAGAGCGCATAAGTCTATTATTTCTGTGATCACGAAGGGGAATTGACACATGTATGTGCCTTTTTTTTGTTTTTTTGCAGCCACAGTGTAGCACCAGAGGCCAGAAAAATTAGGCATGTACACATGCATGAAAAAGTAGGTATTGTAGCAGCGGCCGGAAAAATTGAGGTTTTCAAGGCAGAAAGTGCACTAAAACATTGCGGCTTGAACCGTAGTTGGTGGCGGAGACGTCACGTAAGTCATCCGGCATGCAGAGTTTAAATACAGCACCGTGTGGACCATTTTTATCCCAAGGCATCTTATCAGGCCTTTTTTGGTCAAATGCATTCCCCACTGTCAGTCCCTTCGGGATCCATGCCTCATTCATCTTAATAAAGGTGAGGTAATCTAGACTTTTTTGACCTAGGCGACTTCTCTTCTCAGTGACAATACCTACTGCTGCGCTAAAGGTCCTTTCTGACAGGACACTTGAAGCGGGGCAGGCCAGAAGTTCAATGGCAAATTGGGATAGCTCAGGCCACAGGTCAAGCCTGCACACCCAGTAGTCAAGGGGTTCATCGCTCCTCAGAGTGTTGATATCTGCAGTTAAGGCAAGGTAGACTGCTACCTGTCGTTTGAGTCGTTCTCTGAGGGTGGACCCCGAAGGGCTGTGGCGATGCGTAGGACCAAAAAAGCTCCGCATGTCCTCCATCAACAAGACGTCTGTAAAGCGTCCTGTCCTTGCCGGCGTGGTTGTGGTAGGAGGAGGATTACTTTCACCTCTTCCCCTGTTGGATTCCCGTTGTGCTGTGACATCACCCTTATACGCTGTGTAAAGCATACTTTTCAACTTATTTTGTAGCTGCTGCATCCTTTGCGACTGCCGGTAATTCGGTAACATATCAGACACTTTCTTCTTATACCGGGGGTCTAGTAGCGTGGCCACCCAGTACAGGTCATTCTCCTTCAGCCTTTTTATACGAGGGTCCCTCAACAGGCATGACAGCATGAAAGACCCCATTTGCACAAGGTTGGATGCCGAGCTACTCATGTCCAATTCCTCGTCCTCACTGATGTCATTAAAGATGTGTTCTTCCCCCCAGCCACGTACAACACCACGGGTACCAGATAGGTGACAACGAGCACCCTGGGATGCCTGCTGTGGTTGGTGTTCCTCCTCCTCAAAGCCACATTCCTCCTCTGACTCCTCTTCCTCAGACTCCTCTTCCAGTGTTGCCGCAGGTCCAGCAAGCGATGGTAAGGCTGTTTCTGGTGGTGATGGTGACCACAACTCTTCCTCTTCCTCTTCACGCTCATCTACGGCCTGATCCAGCACTCTTCGCAGGGCACGCTCCAGGAAGAAAACATATGGGATGATGTCGCTGATGGTGCCTTCGGTGCGACTGACTAGGTTTGTCACCTGCTCAAAAGGACGCATGAGCCTACAGGCATTGCGCATGAGCGTCCAGTAACGTGGCAAAAAAATACCCAGCTCCGCAGAGGCTGTCCTAGCACCCCGGTCATACAAATACTCGTTGACCGCTTTTTCTTGTTGGAGCAGGCGGTCGAACATTAACAGTGTTGAATTCCAACGTGTCGAGCTGTCGCAAATCAAGCGCCTCACTGGCATGTTGTTTCGCCGCTGAATATCTGAAAAGTGCACCATGGCCGTGTAGGAACGCCTGAAATGGCCAAACACCTTCCTGGCCTGCTTGAGGACGTCCTGTAAGCCTGGGTACTTCTGCACAAAGCGTTGTACAATCAGATTCAACACATGTGCCATGCACGGCACATGTGTCAACCTGCCCAAATTCAATGCCGCCAACAAATTGCTTCCGTTGTCACACATCACTTTGCCAATCTCCAGTTGCGGGGTCAGCCACTGATCCACCTGTGCGTTCAGGGCGGACAGTAGTGCTGGTCCGGTGTGACTCTCTGCTTTCAGGCAAGTTCAGGGGAGCTGGGGGGGCGGTGCAGTTGGTGTGGAGCAAGACGCAACAGCAGAAGAGGACTCAGCCAAGGAGGTTAGCAAAGAGGATGGAGTAGGAGGAGTAGAGGAGGTGGCAGCAGGCCTGCCTGCAAGTCGTGGCGGTGTCACCAACTCCTCTGCAGCAGAGCCACGCATTCCATGCTTGGCAGCCGCCAGCAGGTTTACCCAATGCGCAGTGTAAGTGATATACCTGCCCTGACCGTGCTTTGCAGACTAGCTATCAGTGGTCAGATGGACCCTTGCCCCAACACTGTGTGCCAGACGTGACATGACTTCCTTTTCCACAATAGAGTACAGGTTGGGGATTGCCTTTTGTGAAAAATAATTTCGGCCGGGTACCTTCCACTGCGGTGTCCCAATAGCGACAAATTTTTTGAAGGCCTCAGACTCCACCAGCTTGTATATTAAAAGCTGGCAGGCTAAGAGTTCCGACAAGCCAGCTGTCAGACGCCGGGCAAGGGGGTGACTCTGTGAGATTGGCTTCTTACGCTCAAACATTTCCTTGACAGACACCTGACTGTGGGCAGATGAGCAGGAACTGCTGAAGGTGAGAGGCGGAGGGGCGGGTTGTTGATATGGGGCAAGGAGGACAGCAGTGGTTGACGTGGCTGAAGATGCTGGACCAGGAGGAGGATGGTGGCTTTGAGTTTGTGTGCTGCTTTTACTCATGTGTTGATCCCATAGGCGTTTGTGATGTGAGATCACGTGCCTTCGCAAAGCAGTTGTACCTAGGTGGGTGTTGGACTTCCCACGACTCAGTTTCTTTTGGCACAGGTTACAAATGGCATCGCTGATATCAGAGGCAGACACACAAAAAAATGCCACACTGCTGAGCTTTGCAATGACGGCATTCTGGTGGTGGCAACAGCTTGCGTTAATTGGCGTGCTGTCTGGCTGACCCCGGTTGCCGAATCTACATGCTGTCTGACTGTGCCACTAGCTCCTTGTGATGACCTCCCACTGCTTCCAACTCGTCTCCTCCTCCTCTCTGTCTCCCCATCTGAACTTTCCCCCTCTTCTTCTGCTCTTCGAGCAGGCACCCAGGTGACATCCACGGACACATCGTCATCATCAGCCGCTTCACTTGACAACTCAGCAAAGGCAGCAGCAGCAGGTACAACATCATCACAATGTACGTCCATGTGTATAATGCTGCCTGACTGAGACATATCCCCGTTATCTACATCCTCTGGCACTAATGGTTGCGCATCACTTATTTCTTCCAACCGATGTGTAATCTGTAATCTGTCCTCTGACAGATCAAGTGAAGCGGCTGTGGTGCTAGTGTTGGTGGTGGTGCCGGCGGGCGGGTGAGTGGTAAATTGAGAGGTGCCCGAAGTTGAGCTGGAGGAGGATGGTGCATTAAGGTTCCGAGCGAAAGCTGTAGACGATTGGGTGTCCTGTGTAAGCCAGTCAACTATGTCCTCAGAATTTTTTGAGTTCAGGGTCTGTGGCTTCTGAACACTGGGCATTATTCTAGGACCAAAGGAAATCACAGCACCACGACCACGACGGCCCTTGCGGGGTGGCCTGCCTCTGCTTGTCATTTTTTTTTAGATTTGTGGTACTATGAGTGCAAGGTGCTGTGCCACCCTATAGGAGTGTTGGGCAGTGGGTACAGTACACTCTGTGGACCTGACAGTCACTGGCAGCCCAGGCAACTGCAATTATAAAAAAATATATATATTTTTAATTTGCAAGCCGCTGTGCCACCGTATATATCAGTGGTGGGCAGTGGCACTGCAGTGGGCACAGTACACTCTGTGGACCTGACAGTCACTGGCAGCCCAGGCAACTGCAATTATAAAAAATATTTTTTTTTTCAATTTGCAACAAGCTGCTGTGCCACTGTATATATATCAGTGGTGGGCACTGCAGTGGGCACAGTACACTCTGTGGACCTGACACTCACTGCAATTATGACAGAGGTAAAAAAATTTTTTTTAAACTGCAAGATACTGTGCCTGTGCCACCCGAAATGAGTGTGGTGTGCACACAGTACAGTCTGTGGCCTCTCACACACAGCGGGCAGGCAACTGCACAATAGATATATATATATATATATATATATATATATATATATATATATATATAAAATTACTCAAATACCAGCCCTAAAAAGGGCTTTTTGGGGACAATATATATATATATATATATATACATATATATATATATATATATACAGTATATATATATATATATATATATATATATATATATATATATATATACTAAAATACCAGCCCTAAAAAGGGCTTTTTGGGGACAATATATATATATATATATATATATATATACAGTATATCAAAAAAAATTACTCAAATACCAGCCCTAAGAAGGGCTTTTTGGGGTGCTGTCAGGATGCTGTCCTTACAGCAGGAGTGGACCAAGAACACTGACTAACAAGACGGGGAACACTGACTAACAACTGTCCCTAGCTATTAACAGCAGCAGCACTCTCCCTGCTCTCACTAACACACTGCTTTAGAATGAATCTAAGATGGATGCTCCCCTTGCTTTTTTATTGGAGGTGGGAGGGTGTGGGAGGGAGGTATGCTGATTGGCTGGAATGTGTCTGCTGACTGTGAGGTTCAGGGTCAAAGTTTGCCTCAATGATGAATTATAGGGGGCGGACCGAACATTGCATATGTTCGCCCGCAGCGGCGGACGCGAACTGTTCGCCGGGAACTGTCCGCCGGCAAACAGTTCGGTACATCTCTACTCCCTAACCTGTTTCATAGGATGTAGGCAAATGAGAACAATTTTCCACACTTGATCAGACCTGCCGTAAAGTCAAAAACAGTATTGGACAAGAATATATACAATGATATATACCATTAACCACTTCAGCTCCGGAAGGATTTACTCCCTTAATGACCAGGCCACTTTTTGCGATTCGGCACTGCGTTACTTTAACAATTGTGCGGTCGTGCGACGCTGTACCCAAATACAATTGACTGCTTTTTTCCCACAAATAGCGGTTGGTGGTATTTGATCACCTCTGCGGTTTTTAGATTTTGCGCTATAAACAAAAAAGAGAGTGACAATTGTGAAAAAAAAACAATATTTTTTACTTTCTGCTATAAAACATTCCCAATAAAAAATTTGTAAAATTTTTTATCAGTTTAGGGCAATTTGTATTCTGCTACATATATTTGCTAAAAAAAATCCCAAAAAGCGTATTTTAATTAGTTTGTGCAAAAGTTATAGCGTTTACAAACTACGGGATAGATTTTTGGACTTCTTTTTTTTCTTATTAGTAATAGCAGCAATTTTTAGTGGGACTGCGACATTGCGGCAGACAGATCGGACCCCTAACTGACATTTTTGACACTTTTTGAGGACCAGTGACATTAATATAGTAATCATTGCTAAATAATATGCACTGTTTTATTGTATAATATGTAATATAATATGTACAAATAATATGCACTGTATTTATGACACTGGTAGGGAAGGGTTTAATACTGGAGGTGATCAAAGGGGTTAAATGTATACCTATTTGTTCTTACTGACTGTGGGGGGGGGGGGCTCTGTGACAGGCAAAGAGAGATCGGGATTTTAGCTTAGCTGAAACACATGATCAGTCTGTGCCTGTGTGGCAGAAGAGCCGCCTGCTTTGTTTACACAGGCAGGTGGCTCTTCTGTCAGTCTAGCCAAAGATAGTGGGAGGCCGGCGATGATCGTGCCGCGCTCCTCCCACGGTCTGGCTCCTGCTGTGTCCAATCACAGTGGGAGCGCGGCTCCGGCCGCGCGCGCACATCGCCGTGACTGCGTGCACATAATCACGTAGATCTACGTGATTATGCGCAGCCGAGTCGCCCTGCCACAGTAAATCTGTGTGGGGCGGTTGGCAAGCGGATAATGTCCTGCACGGCCCATCTCAACAAACCAGTTGCTGATATTTCCAAATACTCCCAGACACTTATCTTATATATATTTTGCTGCAAAAGGCTGACCTCCAGTTTTGACAGTGTAGCAGGGCAACCCATCAACATGGGACCCAAAAGCTAGTGGAGATCACTAGAGTAGCGGTATCTACGGCAGTGACTTCCAGCTTCCACGGACATCCCACAGGTATGGTATATGCATAGTCAGGGCCGGGACAAGGGGTGGGCAGGAGGGACCGTTGCTCTGGGTGCAATGGTTTATTGCAGAGATGGGGGGCACCTTGACCCTAACCCTAAGGGAAGAGGGGGCGCAGTTTGGAATCCTTGCCCTGGGCAAGGGATGACCTTGTCCCGGCACTGTGTAAAGTTACCTTGGTCCAAGCTGAATTAATGTAACTTCATAAAAAATGCCAGAGCTTTGTCCCCCTTTGAAATATTTTTATAGGTTTCAGTAAAGATATTTAACAGATTATGTAAGAAATGCCTTACCTCAATAAGCAGGAGAGTGTTATGACGGAGCTTGTAAGATTTTATACTGATCTTTATTCGTCGCGAGTCACGTATGACCAGGGGGAATTGTGTGATTATTTGAGTACCCTCTCTCTTCCAAAACTCACAGAAGAACAAAGGGACAGGCTGGATGCTCCCATAACTGAGGAAGAGCTGGTTGAGGCAATGGCCCTCTTTCCGGGAGCTAAGGCACCTGGGGATGATGGCCTCCCCATTGAAGTCTACCAACACTTCTCGGGGCTGCTTCTGCCGAGATTGCTGGAGGTGTTTCGAGCCGCTAAGGAAGCAGGATCACTGCTAGAATCCATGTCCAGGGCTAGCATTGCATTATTGCTCAAGCCGGATAAACCTCCCACGGATCCGGGATCCTACAGACCCATCTCGCTGCTCCAGGCGGATCTTAAACTACTGGCCAAAGTATTAGCCCGGCGGGTAAACTCAGTTATCACTCACACTATCCATGAAGACCAGGCGGGATTCATGGCCAATCTGTCCACTGCCCTTAACCTTTGTTGATTGTTTGTCGCGATCCAAACGCCTGCAGATAACATGGGAGAGAGGGCGCTACTGTCGTTGGACGCCAATAAGGCGTTTGACGGCGTGGAATGGGGGTATCTCTGGCCGGTAATGGATGTTTTTGGTTTTGGCCCTGTTTTTATGTCCTGGGTAAAGTTGTAGTATCATCAGCCATGGGCGTCCATACAGGAGGGGGGCAGGGTTTCAGCCAGCTTTAGCTTGGGTAGGGGGACGAGGCAGGGGTGCCCGCTCTCGCTGCTCCTGTTCGCCATAGTCATTAAACCGTTTGCGACGCGCACCCGAGATCGGAATCAAATTGTAGGTTTTAAGTACGGGCCCCTTCAGGACAAAATCCTACCTTATGCAGATGACATGCTCCTGACGCTGGGGGACACGGATGACTCCCTGAGGGAAGTCATGAATGTGATTTCCGAGTTCGGTCGCTTTTCTGGACTCACCATCAACTGGGCCAAATCAGCACTCTTGCAGTTGGATAGGGACGACACCTCGTCCTTGGGATCCCTCTGCCCAGTCCCAGTGGTCCATAAATTTAAATATCTAGGGGTGGTAATTTCCGCGGACCTGACACAATACAGTCTACTTAATATCAGTCCCCTCTTAACGAGATTTCCTGACAAAATCAGGAATAAACTTTGGCTCTCCCTGGCGGGGAGGGCGAATCTTATTAAGATGATCTTAATGCCACAACTGTTATGCTTTCTCCATAACTCCCCAATTGTCATTACATTGAAAACCTTTCGGATTTTGAACACCCTCTTCAGGTCCCTGCTGTGGAAGGGAAAGCCGGCCAGGATACGCCTGGAACAACTGCAGAAGCCCCGGGATGGGGGGGGGGGTCCTTGCTCTCCCCAATCCGTGGTTATACTATCTGGCCGCTCAATTGCAGCACTTGGTGGGCGCGGTCTCGGGGACGCGGTTGGGTGCAGCGCTAGCTGTCATGCAAAGGTTTACCGGCGCGAGCGGGATACCGGAGGGTCTGGAGGCTCAGCTGTTTACCAAACCCGATAGGAGATACCCTATGTATCGTCTCCTTCAAAAGGTGTGGGATAAGACTAGGCAATTGCAGCAGGTTTTGGGATATACTAAATTTAGCCCGATTTGGGGTAATCGCTCTTACCCTGAGTTATGTAAGTTATGTACAGCCTGCCACAGGACAGCTGGAACTGTCCCCTACCCCTGTCTTCTACCTCATGCAACAGTTCACAGACACTAAAGGGTTCATATCCAGTTGTTATGCTTCCCTATTGAGCATATTTCTAGAAAAATACCCCGGCGGGGCTTGCGATCAGTGGAGCTCTGACGTGGGGGAGATCCCGGGTGAGCAGTGGGAGAAGGCTTTGGAGGCGGTGCGTATCTGTTCCCTGAATGTGTCTCACCAAGTCTCTCAGTTATATATCCTACTCAGAGTTCATCATACCACTTTGAAACTCCATTCTATGGGTCTCCGGACAGATGACCGCTGTGGTCGCTGTCGGAGAGAGGTTGGGGACCTGATTCACTTGATCTGGCGATGCCCGAAGTTGCATAGGTACTGGTCAGCGGTGCTCACTGCAATTAATAGGGCCCTGGGGGTGGACATCCCTGGTGACCCTAAGCACTGTATTTTGGGCATGTTAGACCTTGTGGTGGAGGACAGATTTTTGAGGGAGGCTGCCTCTCGAGCCTTGTTCCAGGCCCGCCTGCTTATCCTAAGACATTGGATAGCACCAGAACCTCCTACCTACAGGATGTGGCTGGAGCAGATGGGAGGGACTCCCGTATGGAAAAAGTTATATACCAGCACAGGGGTTCCCCACAAAAGTTTTCTAAAATATGGGGAGTTTGGCTTAACTGCCCGGGTATGGCCCCTAATGACCTTATTTTGGATCATCTGTTGTCTTAACTCAAGGTAATTCATGAGAGGTAATCTCAGTTTCATTGCCTGGGGGTGGCGGGGCGGGCATTGGAGCACTTTTCACATGTATGGTATGTTTTGTGCTGTGTGAACTAGATTGACTATGTACAGTATTTGTTAACCTTGGTACAAGCAATGTTCTATATATGGGGATGGGGAATTGTGTTTTCTCTCTTATAGCAATTGTGCAATGTTTCAGTGTTTGTTGTATTGGTGTGAGTTTTCTCAATAACACTTTTCTCTGATTTAAAAAAAAAAAAAAAAGAAATGCCTTACCTGGAATTCTTCTTTAAATATAACAGAAAATAAGGAACAATCCTCAGTTTATAAATGCAGATAGAAAAACGCAAAGCTTGGGCTAACTTAGGATACTTACAGAGCTGCAGACCCTCAAACCACCAGCATTTGTCTGTGCGTAGCTCATGTAATATATGCTCATCACAGCTCACCGTACATCTTATCTCTATGGTAATCTCAACTGCAGTACACTCTGCAGAGCACATCACACAATAATATATAAGTTTACTGGTGTTTTTCTTCTTTTTTTTTTATTTTAGCAGAGTTCTCGTAAAAGGTTTCTAAATCACTGATTTCAAAACAGCTGTGCAGATATGAACAGCAGGCTCAGCTCTGTATAATTAAAGCAACCCTTTCCATCTGTAAAAGAATCATGAGATGACTGTTTGAATGAAGAATAGGTGCCCTCAGGTGAAATGAATAAATTCACAAGGGCCTTGAGACCCTTTAAATCCACTGAACTCTAAAATGTAATCCTCAACCTTATCAAGGGTTAGGGTTCTTAGGGTAACCGCTACACTGATGCATTTGCTTATGTCTATTTTTTGAGGAATTGGTAAAAATCTGTTTGATCTTTTAAACTCGGATTGCTATGTGCTTTAGATTTATAAACCATTTGATTTGTGTTTGGAGAATCTGTCAATCAGAGTCCGCTCTCCTTACCAAGTGTCTCATTCAGTATTTCCTGCCATCTGACAAAGGGAGTGCTTGTTGCGTAATAATAAATTTACAGTAACAATAGAGGCCACGTTGCAAAATTGCCCTGTTTACATATAGAGGTATCCTTTTTATATGTTATATTTTCCTTACTCTATTTATTGTGAGTTCATATGGTGTATGATAGCTATATACCATATATCTCATGTATGTATGTATGTATATATATTTTAGCATGAGAGCCCCCTTTTTTTCTTGTGTGTAATAATTATTTCTCATTGTTTTATGTTTTTTTGTTATCATTTTGAGAATTAATATTTTTGTTTTATAGTTATTGTACTTACTTCGATATGTTATTGTTCTTTTTTTTTCTTTTTTGCTTAAGGGTCCTTTCACACGGGTGGTCGGTATGTCCGTTTTTCATCCCATTTTTTTTGCGGATGAAAAACGGACATAATGCATGTCAATGGGATTGCAGATGTCAGCAGATGACTATCCGCTGACATCCGATTTGCGTCCTTTCCTATCAGTTCCGTTTTTTGGAACGGAAGAGAACCCTATTTTTCTTCGTTTAAAAATACGGAACGAACGCAAAAACTGATGTCAATGGTGTCATCCGCAATCCCATTGACATACATTATCTCTGTTTATCATCCGCAAACAGATTGGATGATAAACGGACATAAGGACCGGATGACACAAGTGTCACCCGTGTCCGTAAACATTTTTTTAAAAAAAGTGCCGGAGCGGATCAAAAAACGGTCCGCCCTGTGTGAAAGGACCCTAAGGATTTTTAAATCTAGGAAGGAGGAAGGAGTCTGCAGTTTTCACTTCGGGGTGCTGGTTCCTGTAGTTGCTATGTTATCCAAGTGCAAAGAGGTTGGGTGCAACCTACTGGTGGTTCTGGTAAGGGGTTAAAATATTATTGGTAGGATGACTCACTGGAGAAGTTATGGCCATCCATTTTTGGGGGATAGCCATCAAATTCTCACCCTTTCTTTTTTTTTTTTTTTTTTCCGTCTCTGCAGTTAAACCAACTGAATAAAAAATGTGCGGACCAGGGGGAAGGTACCTTCATTTCTCTTTTGTGGCCAGGGATTAACATCTTTATTTTAAATGGTGCAATATTTAATTAAGTGGGGGGGGGGGCATACAGATATTATGCGCATGACATAGAATATTACATACACAGTGTATATTATAAATTTGTTGGTGATCTGATGCGTATCACACACACACACATACACATATATATATATATATATATATATACATGCACACACACACACACACACACACACTTTATTACCAAAAGTATTGGGACATCTGCCTTTGCACGCACATGAACTTTAATGACATCCCAGTCTTAGCCCATAGGGTTCAATATTGAGTTGGCCCACCCTTTGCAGCTATAACAGCTTCAACTCTTCTGGGAAGGCTGTCCAAAGGGTTTAGGAGTGTGTCTATGGGAGTGTTTGACCATTCTTCCAGAAGCGCATTCGTGAGGTCAGGCACTGATGTTAAGGCCTGGCTTGCAGTCTCTACTCTAATTCACCCCAAAGGTGTTCTATCAGGTTGAGTTTTGGACTCTGTGCAGGCCAGTCAAGTTCCTCCACCCCAAACATGCTTACCTATGTCTTTATGGACCTTGCTTTGTGCATTGGTCCAAATTATTTGGTAGAGGGGGAATTATGGTGTGGGGTTATTTTTCAGGCTTGGCTTAGTTCCAGTGAAGGGAACTCTTAAGGCATTTGTATACTGTACCAGGACATTTTGGACAATTTCATGCTCCCAACTTTGTGGGAACAGTTTGGGGATGGCCCTTCCTGTTCCAACATGACTGCACACCAGTGCACAATGCAAGGTCCATAAATACATGGATGAGTGAGTTTGGGGTGAAGGAACTTGATATATGTATATATATATATATATATATATATATATATATATATATATATATATACATACAGTGCATTGCGAAAGTATTCGGCCCCCTTGAACTTTTCAACCTTTTGCCACATTTCAGGTTCAAACATAAAGATATAAAACTGTAATTTTTTTTGAAGAATCAACAACAAGTGGGACACAATCATGAAGTGGAACAAAATTTATTGGATAATTTAAACTTTTTTAACAAATAAAAAACTGAAAAATTGGGCGTGCAAAATTATTCAGCTCCCTTAAGTTAATACTTTGTAGCACCACCTTTTGCTGCGATTACAGCTGTAAGTCACTTGGGGTATGTCTCTATCAGTTTTGCACATCGAGAGACTGAAATTTTTGCCCATTCCTCCTTGCAAAACAGCTCGAGCTCAGTGAGATTGGATGGAGAGCGTTTGTGAACAGCAGTTTTCAGTTCTTTCCCCAGATTCTCGATTGGATTCAGGTCTGGACTTTGACTTGGCCATTCTAACACCTGGATATGTTTATTTGTGAACCATTCCATTGTAGATTTTGCTTTATGTTTTGGATCATTGTCTTGTTGGAAGACAAATCTCCGTCCCAGTCTCAGGTCTTTTGCAGACTCCATCAGGTTTTCTTCCAGAATGCTCCATCCACCTTCCCATCAATTTTAACCATCTTCCCACTGTCCCTGGTGAAGAAAAGCAGGCCCAAACCACGATGCTGCCAAAGGTGCAGCATCATGGCTGCAAAAGGTCGAAAAGTTCAAGGGGGCCGAATACTTTCGTAATGCACTGTGTATATATATATATCTATATATATATATATATATATATATAGATATATATATATATACATACACAGTATGACACTTTGCTACAATCTAAATTAATGAGTGTACAGCTAGTATATTAGTGTAAGTTTGCTGTCCCCTCAAAATAACTCAACACACAGCCATTAATGTCTCAACCGCTGGCAACAAAAGTGAGTACACCCCTAAGTGGAAATGTCCAAATCGGGCCAAAAGTGTCAATATTTTGTGTGGCCCCCATTATTTTCCAGTGCTGCCTTAACCCTCTTGGGTATAGAGTTCACCAGAGCTTCACAGGTTACCACTGTAGTCCTCTTCCACTCCTCCATGATGACATCACGGAGCTAGTGGATGTTAGAGACCTTGTGCTCCTCCACCTTCTTTTTGAGGATGCCCCACCGATGCTCAATAGGGTTTAGGTTTAGAGACATGCTTGCCCAGTCCATCACTTTTACCCTCAGCTTCTTCAGAAAGGCAGTGGTCATCTTGGAGGTGTGTTTTGGGTGGTTATCATGTTGGAATACTGCCCTGTGGCCCAGTATGTGAAGGGAGGGGATCATGCTCTGCTTCAGTATGTCACAGTACATGTTGGCATTCATGGTTCCCTCAATGAACTGTAGCTCGCCAGTGCTGGCAGCATCCATGCAGCCCCAGACCATGACACTCCCACCACCATGCATGACTGTAGGCAAGACACACTTGTCTTTGTACTCCTCACCTTGTTGCCGCCACACATGCTTGACACCATCTGAACCATATAAGTTTATCTTGGTCTCATCAGACCTCAGGACATGGTTCCAGCAATCCATGTCCTTAGTCTGCTTGTCTTCAGCAAACTTTTTGCGGGTTTTCTTGTGCATCATCTTTATAAGAGGCTTCCTTCTGGGACGACAGCCATGCAGAGCAATTTGATACAGTGTGCGAAGTATGGTCGGAACACTGACAGACGGAACCCCCCACCCCCCACCCCTTCAACCTCTTTAGCAATGCTGGCAACACGCTCACATCTATTTCCCAAAGACAACCTCTGCATATGATGCTGAGCAAGTGCACTTAACTTCTTTGGTCGACCATGGCGAGGCCTGTTATTTGTGGAACCTGTCATGTTAAGCCGCTGTATGGTCTTGGCCACCGTGCTGCAGCTAAGTCTCAGGGTCTTGGCAATCTTCTTATAGCCTAGGCCATCTTTATGTAGAGCAACAATTTTTTTTTTTTAGATCCTCAGAGAGTTCTTTGCCATGAGGTGCCACGTTGACCTTCCAGTGACCAGTATGAGAGAGTGAGAGTGATAACACCAAATTTAACACACCTGCTCCCCAATCACACCTGAGACCTTGTAACACTAACGAGTCACATGACGCCGGGGAGGGAAAATGGCTAGTTGGGCCCTATTTGGACAATTTCACTTAGGGGTGTACCCTGCTTTTGTTGACAGCAGTTTAGACAGTAATGGCCGTGTATTGAGTTATTTTTTGGGGACAGCAAATTTACACTTTTATACAAGCTGTATACTCACTACTTTACATTGTAGCAAAGTGTCATTTCTTCAGTGTTGTCACATCAAAAGGTATAATAAAATATTTAAAGAAATGTGAGGGGTGTACTCACTTTTGTGAGATACTGTAAGATTGCCGGCCAATCAAGACGCGCAGCGCAAATGGCACAGTGCGTACCCGGCTGTGAAGCCACAAATTGTCACAGCCGGGGGGCCCACACCAGTGATGCTGCCGAGACCAGAGGGAGAGGATCGAGGCTTCGGGCGGCCGCATCGCTGGACTGGGGGACAGGTGAGTGTGTGTTTATTAAAAGTCAGCAGCTACACTATTTGTACCTGCTGACTTTTAATAAACACAGAAAAGGCTGGAACTCCGCTTTAAGTCTTTAAAAGGGATGCCAGCACTTAAGTGATTAATAATTCTAACAGTGCATCTAACAGTACATGTAGTATTCACTCTTTTCTATATTTATAGTCCCTAGACTAAATTAGCATTAGACCCTTAAAATATGGGGGTGGTGGGGGCACATGTGATTTTTGTGAGCTGACCAGAGACCATCTTTAGTAACTCTACACAGTGAATTAGCCGCCCCCGCACTCACTTATATGGGGAGTCACGAAAGCTGATTATCGTATTGTATAAATTTATGGCCCAGAACAGAATGTTCCCTTTACTTATGTAAATGTGAGTGCCTGGTGCATTAGCCGGACTTGGTTACTGTATTTAGATAAATGTATTTGTAATTCACATCATTATGGAGCTCTGTGTGCAGAGATGGTGTCTTTGTCATCAAATTGTACCTAAATACACAAAGCTGCTAATTACACTTTCTATATTCCAAGATTAATGTTTTCCTAGACAATCTACCAAGTCATATAACTTTTTCTAGATTTCTTTTTCTGCTAAGCAAAAAGGGTGAGAGCTCTAAATTGTATTCTCCAAATTAAATCCTTCTTTGATGTTTAACTTTATTAAAAGGTCATGTGACATCATTCTTAATATCCGTAAAGAACATTAAAAAAAAGAGGTGGGATTTTGTTCTCGCATAGATAACATGTAAGTATTACATCCTAATGCACTGAAGACTTCAATATTTTTTAAGCCTGCTTTCAAAGTAGGACTAAGGGCTTTTTTGAAAACCCAGCAAATGATACTAAAATGAAAGGTGGAGTAACACATATTTTTTGCTGTTATACAACTGTGCTCACATAGCCGAAACAATTCAACTGTGGCCAGAGGAAATCGCATGGATCCAGAGCCTGCTACAATCAGCAAGTGTAGATAACAAAAATAAACAGGTCCATGATGTCTAGTTTATATTTTGTCATATTATATAAAGCTCTCATCCCTAGAGGAACCACTGGCAGTAAACCAGGCCCCCTTTACCTGTTCAGGGGCTGCAAGGAGCAGATACCATTTCTAGAGCACCCCAACAAACACAGAAAATGTTTTGTAGTACTTGAACACAGCCAGGTAGAGGATCGAGAGTCCGGGATGCTCCAAAACACACGCAGGTGTTAGAGGACAGATTCTCAGGCAAAGTCCCTCAGTAGCAGCCTTAAGGCTCCTTCCACACGGGGTGGGCTCCGTTGGAGTCTGCTTGCTCAGCGGGGAATCTTTCCGCTGATCCCCGCTGATCAGGTGGATGATTGGTCCGTGTCTACTTAGCTTATGAAGAGTGGATACAGACACAGCCCGCTCTCCTTTATGGGCGGTCGGATGTAAACAGACTGCCTGTCCATTTACACCTGACTGCCTTCCGATCCACCAGACAGATGGGGAACAGATCCCCATCCATCTGTTTTTAGTGGATTGCACATTACACATGTCCATTTACACCTGCCACTCCATAGAGGAAATTGAAAGGGTCCGATAGGGTCGGCTTGGAAAAACCGACAGGCGGACCCAATTGGTCCCTATTGTGAAAGGGGCCTAAGTTTTGCTGGAGATAAAGAGGCAGCCAGGTAGTCTGAGACGCTATAGGAGCAGTCACAGCCCTTGTAGCAACCTTTGGCATCTAACCCTCAAAGAACAGGCACACCCGGTAGTGTTCTCCAGCAAATTATCTGTAGCGCTACTGCCTTAGAAGCCGCTGAGTATTATGGTTACCCTGTTCCCTACTGAGTATTCCCCCTGCTGACACCACCAACTTACCTTGACCAGATGACTCCCTGGCTGTCATACAAAGGATAAACACGTACACATCAATGGGATAAATGCTTAACTTATTAGTGTCACAGAAATGGCAAAACAGGCAAAACTATTGGCTAAATATTTCAAATGGCAAAACACCACAGAGTAAAGGCAATATAACACAATATAGTCTCACATAAACCATGCCCACCCACCCTGCACAACTGAAGAATTCAACTTTCGCTCCAAAACCAAGAGAATTTCCCCAAGTGAGCAAAGAGTAATAAACCAAGATACAGACTAGCTCACATGTGGCTCTCAGTGAGAAGAGAAAGGGTTAACTCTCAGGAATTTAGACAAAAATATATCCCATAAGGTCTCGTATGTTAAAAGATTTTCTGTCGGCTAGTTGGGGCCCATACAGTGGTGCACTATAAAGGTGAAGTCTCTTCGAGAAGACACAGAGTTGCCCAAGGGATTTTAACATAGCCAACAGAGTTCTCCTTTAATAGGCCTGGGGATTAAAAAGAGGTATGTCCCTTTAACTGTGGAGCTGAAATTAAAAAGCTAATCTCCCCCTTGGATAGATGGGACCTGGGATGAAGTGAGTGCAGGATTCCTGCCTGGCAGGGACAGTAAAATCTGTGGTTTGGTATCCTGCAGACAGGGTATAAATAGATAAATGTGGTAAGATTCAGCACTGAAACTAGTTGTGAAAATATGGACTTTGTAGGCACATATATAAAAATATCAAAATGTATTCATAAAAAAAAGGGACATACAATTAAAAAAAGAGAAAGAAATTATAAATAGTTACATGAACATAGTATAAAAACCATATACCCTAATAGTAACTACGGTCATGCGGCCAAATCCTCTAAGGGGATAGGGATAAATACCAAAACCCCTCAGGGGATATCGGCGTGGCCGTAATGCCTTACAGTGGTATTAGCAGCGTTAGCTCGACATGTTTCGCGATGCTGCTTCTTCAGGAGCATAACTCATCACACTGAACTTTGTAAAGGATGGTAGATAAGGATGGTCGGTGCGTACAGTGTGATGACCACAAGATGGCAGTATATTACCAACAATACAGAGGCCAAATAAACAATGGCTTAAGGAAATTAAAGTATACCAAAAGACAAAACTTTTTTTTTTAGTTTTGTATAAAGTGAAGAGGGATTAGAACACCTGTCAGTTTTTATTGCTGTCTGTGCCTCCTTGAAGGAGATTCACCCTCTTTATCTATCATGTTTACCATTGTCATTGAAAGGGAAAATAAAAGAAAAAACTCAAATTTTGGGTTGTCCCCAGAAATGTAATAGAGGGAAAATCTTCCAATGGAGACACTAGTTCTGGTGATCTGGGGGTCCCCAAGGATTTCCCTTTATTTGCAGGGTATTCCTCTCACTTCCTGTTAGATTATGAGACAGGAAGTGAAGGAAAATCTCCCCAAGAGACACAGATGGTGAAAAAAAGAGTCCTAACGGGCTATAACCCTTCCCTGCACTATCAAAAATTAAAAAAAAAGTTTGCATATAGTTCTACTTTAACCATGTAAATTCTCAGTTCACAGTAATTGGAACATTAACTATAACTATACTTTGTGTAATATCTCCTATACAACAGCACAACAGCTTTCTTTGATGCTGTGTCAACAATGCTGACCAGCTCTTGAATTCAGAGCCGAGTTGTCATTCACATTACAGAATGAAAAAAATATTTCAAGGGCCTGGGCACATCCTAATCACCCAGTGTGGTGCAGATCCTCCCTGTTTAGACCCCTTATATTGCACCAAAACCCCCTAATAAGGCTCCTATAAAAATTGTTAAAATATATTTTTAAAAAAATTGTTCAACAAATAATAAAAATAACAACATTGAAAATAAAAACTTCTGACACCATCCACTGCCTTATTGACACCATCCATTGCTCTACTGACACTGTCAGTATATACAGTATCTCACAAAAGTGAGTACACCCCTTACATTTTTGTAATATAATATTTTATTATATCTTTTCATGTGACAACATTGAAGAAATGACACTTTGCTACAATGTAAAGTAGTGAGTGTAAGGCTTGTATAACAGTGTAAATTTGCTGTCCCCTCAAAACAATTCAACACACAGCCATTAATGTCTAAACAGTTGGTAACAAAAGTGAGTACACCTCTAAGTGAAAGTGTCTAAATTGGGCCCAATTAGCCATTTTTCCTCCCCGGTGTCATGTGACTTGTTAGTGCTACAAGGTCTCTGGTGTGAATGGGGAGCAGGTGTGTTAAATTTAGTGTCACTCTCACTCTCTCATACTGGTCACTGGAATTTCAACATGGCACCTCATTGCAAAGAACTCTCTGAGGATCTGAAAAAAAGAATTGTTGCTCTACATAAAGATGGCCTATGCTATAGGAAGATTGTCAAGACCCTGAAACTGAGCTGCAGAATGGTGGTCAAGTTCATACAGCGGTTTAACAGGACAGGTTTCCCTCAGAACAGGCCTCGCCATAGTCGACCAAAGGAGTTGAGTGCACGTGCTCAGCGTCATATCCAGAGGTGTCTTTGGGAAATAGTAGACGTATGAGTGCTGCCAACATTGCTGCAGAAGTTGAAGGGGTGGGGGGTCATCCTGTCAGTGCTCAGACCATACGCCTCACACTGCATCAAATTGGTCTGCATGGCTGTCGTCCCAGAAGGAAGCCTCTTCTAAAGATTATGCACAAGAAAGCCCACAGTTTGCTGAAGACAAGCAGACTAAGGACAAGGATTACTGGAACCATGTCATGTGGTGTGATCAGACCAATATTTGGTTCAGATGGTGTCAAGCGTGTGTGGCAGCAGCCAGGTGAGGAGTACAAAGACAAGTGTGTCCTGCCTACAGCCAAGCATGATGGTGGGAGTGTCATGGTCTGGGGCTGCATGAGTACTGCTGGCACTGGGGAGCAACAGTTTTTTAAGGGAACCATGAATGTCAACATGTACTGTGACATACTGAAGCAGAGCATGATCCCCTCCCTTCAGAGACTGGGCCGCAGGGCAGTATTCCAACATGATAATGACCCCAAACACACCTCCAATATGACCCCTGCCTTGCAAAAGAAGCTGAGGGTAAAGGTGATGGACTGGCCAAGACCTAAACCCTATTGAGCATCTGTGGAGGAGGGCAAGATTCACCAGCTCCGTATTGTCATCATAGAGGAGTGGAAGAGGGCTCCAGTGGCATTCTGTGAAGCTCTGGTGAACTCCATGCCCAAGAGGGTTAAGGCAGTGCTGGAAAATAATGGTGGTCACACAAAATATTGACACTTTGGGCCCAATTTGGACATTTTTGGCTAGGGGTGTACTCACTTTTGTTGCCAGCGGTTTAGACATTAATGGCTGTGTGTTGAGTTATTTTGAGGGGATAGCAAATTTACACTGTTATACAAGCTGTACACTCACTACTTTACATTGTAGCAAAGTGTAATTTCTTCAGTGTTGTCACATGAAAAGATATAATAAAATATTTACAAAAATGTAAGGGGTGTACTCACTTTTGTGAGATACTGTATATACATGCACACTCATGCATATGTGTTTGAGCTTTGGGGTGCACACCCTATAGCAATAGTCTGGGTGTACCTATGGTCAGGGCAATCAGCATTGGCATTGCTGATTTCCAAACTAGTAGCTTGTACATCAGCACCTGACCACATCTAGTCCTGCCCACTGCTTTCTGGACCGGCAGCACTGTCTCTGCTGCTGAAACCGTTCCTGACGTATAGTTCATTAATGTAGTGGGAGGAGCTGAGGTGCGCGCCAAATGTACTTGAGACATCGAGTGTCTTGCTGATCTCTCCTCCCAGTGGCCGAGCATAGTTGCGGCAGCGATTTCTCAGAATAGACATCAATAATAGAAAAAAGTTCTACTTTTGTATTTACTGTGAGAAAAATTGAGAGCGTCCTGGAGTTCAGCTTTAATACAATACCAAAACAAAGAGCTGAGATATAACGAGTTGATAAATAGCGTCAGAATGTAACAATCACAGCGACTAACAATATGATGCAGCTGCAGTGTTTTTCCATCTTTTGTAAAGAAACAATTAGCTTGGAGACATGAAAAAAAGCCTTCGAAACTAAAGCGATGGTTCAGTCATTCCGGCAGTAATGAGTTTTGATTATTTCTTTATTAGCAGGCTATGCACCGGTCATTGTTCACCCAGTCTCTCCACAGATTTCACTAAACTCCAATGATGATTCTGCCACTTGAAGATATTTAGATTCATAATGTCATAAATCAACCTGGAAGATTTAAATTGTGAAGCATCGAGCGAGCAGTGGTAATCTTATAGCTATTATATAGCCATGAATTCAGGATTTATTTAGTGTCATGCCAGAAAAGACATTTTTTTTTTCTAGCCAGCTGCTGAATTAAGAAACAATTAAAAAGTTTATTTTAAAACTTTACGCATAATAAAAAGAAACACAATATTGTTATGCATTTATTGAAAGAAACTCAGAGAAAAAATTTCAATGAATAAATCCATTCTTACAGTAGAGCCCCCGAACTGCAAGGGTTAAATGCTAGGGGAGCATTGTAGAGGGTCATATCACTTACCTTACACCCAGCCTCATCCTTGGGCAACCCTGTGTGGTACGGTGAGGAGACTGGAGTGCGGTCGTAGCATGCAGGGCAGGCTGCGGTGAAATGGTTGTGGCACTAAGAGAGCCTGCTGGAGTATTCACTCCTTAAAGTGGAGTTCCACCCTATTTTTATACTTACCTCCATCTTCTCGCTCCGGGTCACCTGAAAAAGAAATGGATAATCGCATATTTTTTTTTTTTTTACTTACCTCGTAGCGAAGAAAATATACTTACCTTACTTCCTTCTTCCTCCTTCCTCGGCCGCGGCCCGTCGTCACTTCCTGGCTCTGCAATGATTCCTGGGAGCTGAACGTCATAGCTCCCAGGAATCATTGCGCCTGCACCGGCCCCGACGTCAGTTCCGGGTCGCGCGCGTCATCCCCTTCTAAACAGCTTCTGGGCATGCCCAGAAGCTGTGGAGGGGTGACGCGCGCGACCCGGAAGTGACGTCGGGGCCGGCGCAGAGCATCGTGGGACCACAGAAGGCGGAAGAAGACGCCGAAGAGGACGCGCTGGCTTCAAGCTGCCCACATCTGAGATGGCAGCGCTGGACAAGACGTTTGCAAGGTAAGTATTTCGTCTTGCAGGTAAGTGCAACCCGGGACAGATCAGAGGCTAGCCATTGTGGAATGCACTAGCCCTGACTGTCCCGGGGGTATTAAAAAAAAAAAAAAAAAATCCAGGGTGGAACTCCGCTTTAAAGTGTTAATAAAACATAAATGTATCATAGTAGGGATTACTAATTCATTGATGTGGTGGCTGCTTTAGTTTTCTATGTAGCCGAGAGCGGACTACCATTATCTGACACTGCAGACTTACTTTCTGCTCTCAGACTGTCTCTATAATCACCTAGTGTTGGTCTCAGGTTTCATGCATCATACTCTTGAGACTAGAAGAAAGGCATCGTGGGAACTGTAGGCTTCTACAAGGATATTACTGCACTGCTGAACTGTTTAAGAACTGTACTTCCCAGCAGGCCATGGGCTCCAGGTAAGAATTGTAGGAAAGACTATAAAGGGATCTGCTGAACAGGCCCACGCGCTCTTGCTTCCCAGAATCCATTGTGTGTGCTGCAGAGGGAGCAGACTGCGGCCTACTGCGCCACTGAGACAGTAGAGCGCAGCCATCCTCTCCCACAGCAAGGAGAGTTGCCTGTTCTTCCTGGACTCATAAGAAGGACATCAGGATTGGTGAAAGAGCACCTGCTCAGAGTCCAGTTACCAGTTGGTACAGTTTCTCTTAGATACTTAACACAGACACTCTACATCTGGATCAGTTAGTGGATCATTGATAATCAGAACCAGCTATCCTGCATTGCCAGTCTCACACTGTGCTACACTGGGGAATCATTTGTTCTTTGAGTTCCAATTGCCAGTGAAGATCTTAGCAAGGCCTTGCAAATTGAACATTGCTATATCAATGCCCTTAAAGGGGACACGTTACTGGTATCTAGATTACCTAATCTCTCATTAGGATACAGGTATTATAGGCTGGCCCGGGGCTCCCCTTTGGTAAAAATGTTTCTTATAGCAATTTATAGCTTTCTGAGAGAATTATTCACTTACTGCAAGATACAGTATATATTTAGTGTATTGTTCTTTCAGAGGCAGGTGGGAGTAATCACACTCTCAACTCAGAAAACTCTGAACAGACCATCACAGCCAATCACTGCTTCACTCAAGCAGCCTAAGTAGAGGAGGGCGCTACACATTTATTGCTTTATCATAATTTCTTAGATTGTTGGCTCTTGGTCCTTTATGATAGTGGTGACCAGATCAAATAAGATCAATCTTCTTAAAAGAAATAAATAAAATCCAACAGGGGTTCCAACTGTTCCACATGCTATACAAAAAAAAACCCCAAAAAAATGGCTTTTGATTCACTGTAGAGAAGAGAATGTAACAGCTAAATGTTTCTGTATATATTCAGACTTTTAAACTCTCTACCAAAATGAAACGTTGCTAAGAGTTATGGAAGAGCTAAAACGTATAAAGATTAGAGTGATTATGATTATTTTATTTCAGTTTAGCTTAGCAAAGACTGATCCAAAATCTTAGAATGTAACCCAGTTTCCAAACTCTTCTTAGAACTTTTTATCCGTGATAATTGCATAACATAGTTTCAATTATAATTGTAGAAAGAAACGTAGTTGTTTGGATTCTACCATGCCTAAACCAGAACATATGCAGGCATATTCAGTTGACAGTGTGCTTCAGTATTACTCTTCAGTCTTTACTTTGTAGTAAGGTGACCAGATTGTTAAAATGAAATCCGGGGACATATTTATTTTTTTTATTGGCAAATGATAAACTTTTTTATAAGCATATTTTTCTCAAAATATATATGCAGTGTATGTGGTATGTGTTTATGGGATGATTGTATGATACATACAGTGAGTAATGAGATTAAAAAAAAAGATACTTCTTAGAATATTTTGATATATGACTACCAAAAACTTTTCAATGCATATATTGCATTTTATTCTTACCAAAGAATTTTGGTTCAAAATTAACAATAAAAATTAACAAATCAGAACAGTAAAAGATTGCATGTAATAAAATGTAGGATACCTTCGAAAATAAATTTTAAAATATTAATAGCTAACTCTTATAAGACTACAAATGTTAAACTAAGAGTTAGGCACCATAACGACTTTATCGAAATGAAGTTTTTATGGTGTCAGGAGGTTCCTGGGCGATGTCTTGCCCTATGGGATTAAACCATTCTTGAACGGTTTAACCCCAAAATCTGTGTTCCAGTGTCGATCTTCCAGTGGCTCCTCTGATTGGCTGAAAGCAGTCAGCTGATGCTCTCAGCCAACCAGTGTCTCCCATTCATAAAACTGTCTTGAAAAAGGTATGTTTTTTAAGGAATGACTTAAAGTGTCAGCTGATTGTCCAAAGACTGCGGTGTCTTGTCCCATTTGGTCAGAATCTCCTTTTGCAGGGACCTTGTATGAAACTGCCTCGAAGGTAGATACAATCAGGCCCAGCACCCCCATGCAAGTCTGGAGGGATGACCATTTGTTGGACAGCAGGAGGCAAATTGCAGCCTGCAATTTTTGGAGTTTGTCCAGAGGAACGAGCACTCTGGCTACAGCCGAGTCAAGAATCAGGCCTAAATAGTCAAGCTTTGTGGCCAGAAACAGGGCAGACTTCTGAAAATTCAGAATCCAGCCGAACTCCTGCAGGGTTCATATTGTGATCTCCAGGTTCTCCACCAGAGCAGATGGAGACTCCGCTTGCAGCAGGAGATCGTCCAAATGGCTCAATACCACGATTCCCCGTTGGCGTAGCAAAGCTAGCACCGAAGCCAACACTTTTGTGAGGACCCGAGGAGCGGAGGCGAGACCAAAGAGTAACCCCACAAACTGATAATGCTCCTCTCCCACAGCAAAGCAGAGAAAACGCTGGCAACTGGCACATATTGGAATGTGCAGGTAAGCATCCTTGATGTTAATAGAGGCAACAAAATCCCCGAAGCAGGGATGCCAATGCCATCACCATTCGAATGGACTCCATTCTTAACTTCCGTACCCGCACAAGGCAGTTTAGCGCCTTGAGGTCCTGGATTGGACGCACTATGCCTCCTTTCCTGGGGACTGTGAACAGGTTTGACTAAAAATCCTAAAAACGTTCCAAAGTCAGAACTGGGACAATCACCCCTTGAAGGAACAGATCTTGTACAGCCCCAAACAGACCCTGTAACCAGTCTGCAGGCAGGCGCAGGTTGGAAGGAAAAAACCTTGCAGGGGACAAGAGCGAAATTCTATCTTGCAACCAGACTGAATAACTTTGTGGACCCACTTGTCTTGCACCAGGGAAATCCACAGGTCCAGAAACCAGCGAAGACGTCCGCCACAGCTGATACAGGTGAGGGCTAAGGAAGCCTTGTCCATGGGTCTGGAGAAGTCGGCTCTCAGGTTGCCAGGCCAGGTTCGTTTGGAGCAGCCAGAGGATGCCCTGAAACTCCTTGTCAGTCGACCCTGAGGGACGAAAAGACTTCTTATTAGCCGAGAAGGAAGGTCCACATCTATGACAAGGTTCCTTACTCTTAGTAGACTGTGAAGAAAGGTACTCTTCCCCCCTGTGAGACCTTTTATGATGTCATCCAGGGTAGCTCCAAACAGACAATATCCTTGAAAGGAAAGATCAGTCAAGGCCTTCTTAGAAGTCTGGTCCGCAGACCAGCATTTAAGCCAAAAGACATGCCAAAGGTCCACCGCCAAAACAGAGAGGCGAGCCATCAGGGGTGCTGCATCCAAGTAGAAATCACAGATAAACTGCAACCCCAGGCCTCATTGCCGAACCCGCTAATGTGTACATAATGCGGGTCACAGCCTCTGCTTTCCGGTCAACTGGATCCTTGAAGGCTGGGGACTCTTCCACTGGAATCATGGTTGCCGTGTTTAATCTGGAAACCGGAGGGTCCACCACCGGTGCCACAGTCAGCTTCTTAAGAAGGGACTCCTCAAAGGGGCAATGCCTAGTAAAGCGCTTAGGAACCCCACGGGGACACTTTGGTCATTCCCACTATTTAGCGACAATTCTGTCAATTCTGACAATTCTGTGTGGAAAGGAAACACCTTGGCCGCTCTGGTTAGCTTGTGAGTGCCAAAGGGTACCTGCGCCTCCGTCGCAGCTTCAGCCATGTCCTCCATCTTCAGGGTCTCACGCACAGATACAATCAGTGCATCTACCAGCGCCTTTTTGTGTGCGGTCACTGTCATGGAGGAATCCTCCTCACTATCAGAGGATTCCAGCCGTTTGGTCGCAGACCCAGCAGGGTGACCCGTGTCCGTGACAGATGAGGCAGGGGAAGGAGGTGGGGGCACTTTTTGCTCGCCCGCCACCTTCAAGCCGCCTCCACCCAGCTCACAAGGGACCGCCATCAGTGCATGGATGGATGGTTGGGACCTTGAGGGCCCGCAGCCTCAGAGAGGGGATCAGGTGGGGAAACGTGTGCCAAGGACTCCATGAGTCACCAGGGTGACCCTACAAAAGTGTAACACGCTGCTAAGGGACAACCCCCACTGCGCTGGCAGCACCACCCGGTCACCAAGCACAAGGCACAGAGCGATACTGAGCAGAAAGGGAGAGGATCCCACCAGACTCACAGGCACCTGCAAGCACCAGGAAATTCTGCACTACACGAGCGGCAATCAGGAAGCTAAATAATCGAGGAGTCAACACCACGCACGCTTGCTGGCCAGACTGGGGTGACCACTGGATCTAGATTATCCAGCCTGTTGCCCAGTCCAGCAGTTGATAGGAGATCTCACAGGCAAAATCCAGGAGGAAAAAAATTTCTATCTAAAAATTTTTGCCAGGACCAAAGAACCCAGCAAGTAACTAGGTCCTTACTCCTGACTAGGGATGATCGAACTTTTGAAAAGTTCGGTTCGGCCAGAACATCCGAACTTCCCGAAAGTTTGGACCGGATTTCAGAACCCCATTGAAATCAATGGGACCCGAACTTCGGTAATCAAAGAACACAATTTTTAAGCCCTAAAACCCAATAAATGCCCCTAAAAAGTCCTTAGGGTTTTGGGTCATGCCCCATTAACTATTAATCACACAAAAAAAAGTTCTTAAAAATTGTCATTTTTGATAAAAAAGCCAATTATTGAAAAAAAAAAAAAAAAAAAAGAGAGATTTTTTGATTTTGACTTTGGATTTAGTATCTGGGGGGTCTAAAAAGTGTACATGTGAAGTTTCAGCTCTGTAGCATGTCCAGAACCATAAAAAAAAGATTGTTTGTATTAGAACACTTTCAGCACAGGAGTTTTCACACCTTGCCGGTTTAATAGAAGGCATTTTTTTGGGTTCTTTGCAGTCAGGAAAAACATCTGAACTTGTGTATAGTGGTACTGTGCACAAGTTCTGATGTTTTGCCTGCCTCCAAAAACCCCCAAAAAATGCCAGTAAAAACACACCTGGGCATTTTTTTTTGACGCTAGCGTTTTTTTGGCATTTTTTGGGGTTCTTTTGAGGCAGGCAAAACATCTGAACTTGTGTATAGTTGTGTATATACACACATACATATATTTATATACACACCTAGACATATATAGGTGTGATAGTAGCAGAAATATATGCTTGCGCTAATGAAATCATTTACAGTAATATATTTCTGCTACTATCACACCTATATATGGCTAGGTGTCTATATACATATAATTATGTGTGTATATATACCACTATACACAAGTTCAGATGTTTTGCCTGCCTCAAAAGAACCCCAGAAAATGCCAAAAAAAACGCTAGCGTCAAAGAAAATGCCCAGGTGTGTTTTTGCTGGCATTTTTTGGGAGTTTTTGGAGGCAGGCAAAACATCAGAACTTGTGCACAGTACCACTATACACAAGTTCAGATGTTTTTCCTGACTGCAAAGAACCCAAAAAAATGCCTGCTTTGAAACCGGCAAGGTGTGAAAACCGAGAAGAGAAGCCAACCCCCTGAGCTGAAATCTTTTTTTTTTATGGTTCTGGACATGCTACAGAGCTGAAACTTCACATGTACACTTTTTAGACCCCCCAGATCTGAAATCCAAAGTAAAAATCAAAAAATCTCTCTTTTTTTTTTAATTTTTTCAATAATTGGCTTTTTTATCAAAAATGACAATTTTTAAGAACTTCTTTTGTGTGATTTCGTATCTGGGGGGTCTAAAAGGTGTACCTGTGAAGTTTCAGCTCTGTAGCATGTCCAGAACCATTAAAAAAAAGGATTGTTTGTATTAGAACACTTTCAGCTCAGGGGGTGGGCTTCTCTTCTCGGTTTTCACACCTTGCCGGTTTCAAAGCAGGCATTTTTTTGGGTTCTTTGCAGTCAGGAAAAACATCTGAACTTGTGTATAGTGGTACTGTGCACAAGTTCTGGTGTTTTGCCTGCCTCCAAAAACCCCCAAAAAATGCCAGCAAAAACACACCTGGGCATTTTTTTTTTTGACGCTAGCGTTTTTTTTGGCATTTTTTGGGGTTCTTTTGAGGCAGGCAAAACATCTGAACTTGTGTATAGTGGTATATATACACACATAATTATATGTATATAGACACCTAGCCATATATAGGTGTGATAGTAGCAGAAATATATTACTGTAAATGATTTCATTAGCGCAAGCATATATTTCTGCTACTATCACACCTATATATGTCTAGGTGTGTATATAAATATATGTATGTGTGTATATACACCACTATACACAAGTTCAGATGTTTTGCCTGCCTCCAAAACCCCCCAAAAAATGCCAGCAAAAACACACCTGGGCATTTTTTTTTTACGCTAGCGTTTTTTTGGCATTTTTTTGGGTTCTTTTGAGGCAGGCAAAACATCTGAATTTGTGTATAGTGGTATATATACACACATAATTATATGTATATAGACACCTAGCCATATATAGGTGTGATAGTAGCAGAAATATATTACTGTAAATGATTTCATTAGCGCAAGCATATATTTCTGCTACTATCACACCTATATATGTCTAGGGGTATATATACAGACATATATGTTTATATATATAAGCCCTATACACATGTTCAGATGTCATGTCTGACATCAAACATGTCCTCAAAAAAGCACTGGCAGTGGCAGCCCCTGCAGCATGAAAAATGCTTGGCTGGTGAGAAGCCATATTCCTGTCCCGAAGCAACTCAGAGAAATTATCATTTCTCTATAGCGGTCACCCTGCTATGGAAGGGTTTTGTCACTCTTCCATAGCAGTCACTGTCAGTTAACCCTACACTACACTACGGTCCCTTTACACTTAACACTTTCCCTACAGAAACTAAATTTTTGAAGCTAACTTAAGTGTAAAGGAGCACTCTAACTACACTAGATATCCCTTTCCTCGCACTAAAAATAGCTAAATGACACTTTGTAACACATTAGAACAGAACAGCATTCCACTCTCTTCCATGTCCCGTACAAGAATGCTAGGAATTTGGCGGGGCGATCTTATATACTGGGGGGCGTATTCACTAATGATTGGTCTAGGGACCCCCTAGTCACTCCAATCACATTCCTAGCATTCTCCTGCCCCCTCAATTGGCTTTTGCTAATGGTTCTGGTCCAATCACGGGCTTTTAAAGCCCATTTCCTGAAGCATTGCATTTTGGTCGGTTCTGGTTGCCGAATTCCAAACTTTTTGGGCAAAAAGTTCTAAATTCGGCCGAACCTCGAACACCCAATGTTCGGGCCGAACCAATGGTGGACCCGAACCGTTCGATCATCCCTACTCCTGACTAGACAGAAAACAAACTGAGTGACTATAGCAGAGAGAGGGATCATACCCCCTAGGACTGCCCATGGGTGTAGCCAGAAGTTTTTTTGCCTAATGTCCTACTCCTGTAGGGGGCAGCATAACCCAATGGTCAAGAATGACAGGAGCTGTGTCCGTCAATGAACGAGAGAGAGAAACTTTTTAGTCCCAAACACAAATTTAAAAAAAAAAAACTTCACAGCTGTGGTATTTGGTTGAATATAATAATTTGTTGATGCACTCAACTGCTAGAAACATTTATGCAGTACAGATAGTACTGTAGCTCTCAATCAGAAGCGTTTCTCTTTTATTTTTATATCTTATTCATGATGATCTCCATCTTATCTCTAAGCTGCCAAGTTGTTCAATTTAGTGTACGTCAATTTCTAACCCATAAAATGAATGACAGCATACTTGTGAAATATCCCGGAATCTCCCAAGTTCTTCCTGGCAGTTGGACACCTGTGAAAACTTTACTGAACAGTTCATAGGTTTGATGTAACAGGAAAGCCAACTTTCTGACAGCACTGTCAAACAAGGATGAAACAGCACAGAAGACAAAAGTTACTGTCATCACTTAGAAGGCGTTAAAAAAATGTTGCTTAAACTTTTATTTCCCTGTGACATTAAAGGGTTTGCACAGGCGGATGCCACTGGGCTGGTAAAATGAAACTTTGTCTGTCTTCATTGGTGGTGAGCCTCACTCAACTGATGTCTTTGCTGACTACATGCAATAATAAACATATGCAGTCATGTGAAATGCTTAAATGTAGGGGGAGCTAGGTTTCTTTACTCTGTGACTCTGGACAAACGAAATCCCAGCTTTAAGTTGGGCAGACCCCCTACAGTAGACTTCCCCTTACTCTTGGAGCGCCCCCACCTTCTGCTTTTTTATTTTGGGTATTCATACTTTTTTTTGGAACGGTCGAGCCATGTGATGTGTTGGGGTCCTCTTCCTGTGGTGTGAGCTGATCTATGATGCAGAGCAGTTAGTGATGTCAGGTGCAGGTTTTCCCACTGTCCTGTAGGTGGCACTGTGCCATTATTACAGAGGGAGGAGTCTTTTAGGGGAATCGTCCCCTTGTGAACTCTGCCAGGGTTTTGGAGAAGCCAGCTGTCTGATTGGACACTGCAACCTCTAAGGCTGCCATCCTGACTAGGAACCTTATATACTGTATAGGGCGGTGATGGTGAACCTTGGCAGCCCACATGTTTTGGAACTACATTTCCCATGATGCTCATGCACTCTGCAGTGTAGTTGAGTGTCATGGGACATAGAGTTCCAAAACATGTGGGGTGCCAAGGCTCACCATCACTGGTATAGGGTCTCCTACATCATTTTGGTGCACCTGGAGCGAATGGTAGGTCTGGGCAAGAGACCCTGCTGGCTAGAGAAAGTGATTGGCGCAGGGAGAGGTTCCTGGCGAGTAGGGTCAGAACAGGGACAATAACTGCAGACAGAAAATATCCTGATTTCTAGAATAGCCACATGGGGCTCTTCTTAGTAGCTTTATTGTGGCAGTACTTGGAAAGCTTCTAAAACGGCGGATAAATAGCCTTTCAAGACAAAATGGTAGATTCTGTGGTACTACAGAGACCATGACAGTTCAGCTGAGCATTTGAGGCCCACACCTTCTTCCTCATATTTTCCTCTCCAGCCTCCCAAGAACTAGCGAGAAAACAGATAACGAGAATACAGATAAGCGTGAAGGCCGAGGCCAGGGATGTAATTGCAGCACACAGATGTATGGGAATCATCGGTAGGGGTGGATATGTGTTGTATTGCTGCCAAGTTAGTTAGGGAAATATGTATCTGTGACGTAACTGCTGTTTCATATATGTGATGCTTTTTTACTCACTTAGCAAGCGGGCATGAGCCGGGCTAAGCCATTTTCCCTGGCGAATAAAAAGGTTTGATTCCGAAGCCTGAGTCCAGGAAATTCATTCATGGGTTTCAATTTATTTGCTGCAACGGTAGAGTGCCGTCCAGTACATCGCAAACCGCCACCACTCAAGTGGAAGCCTTTCTTTGGTACTGCAGGTCTCGAGCCTGGTAATACTGTGAAATTCCTGTTGCTGCATTGCCAAATATCAGTGCGTACAAGAGTTCCCATCATTCATTAGGTTCAACCTATATATGCAATAAATACCAAATTTACCAAAGAAATACAACAATCAAGCAGTGTGTGTGTGGTCTGTCTCTGACTGGGTACCATGGGCCTGAGGCCCACCTCCATGCTGTATCATTTTCCTGTGAATCGAGGTGCATCCCTAACAGTGGCGGATCCAGAGGGCTAGCTGGGGTGGCAATTGACACCCCAGACAAAGTCCTTGCCACCCCGCTCGCTGAAAACATTTCCCATTAATTAGCTGTCACAGCTGTGCTCAGGGGCGGACTGACAATTCGGGCATATCGGGCTTTGTTGCCATCATCCGGAGCAGACACATGGTGTGCCTGCTGGATAGAGAAGCGATCCGGTCTTGGAGGGCTCTCCAAGGAGGAAAGAGGGCAGGAGAACAATATGCAGCGGCTCGGAACGTATGGACTTGTCTGCCTCACTGTAGTACTACTGAGCTGGAGGAATCTAGGGTAATATGAGGGGGGGTGTGTGTGTGGGAGGTGATAGGGGAGGAATACCCTCTGAGACTCGGAGCTGAAATGGGAACCCCGCCCCCGGACCTCTGAGCGCCCTGCCCCCGGACCTCACAGGACAGCAGGTGGTGAGACAGGCTGGCTAGGTAGGTCCTTCTCCGAATTGACTGCTTTTGGATTTTTATTCTAACCCTGACCTGCTTACCAACATTATAGCTGTGTACATTGCTAAATTGACAAAATGTGTGAAGTTACCTGCACTCAGGAATGTGTATTAATAAATGTGCTCAAAATCAATAGTGTGCTAATCTGAGCTGCTGCTGGCAAAAAAAGGGGATACCTTTAACAGAGATTTTAAATATGACTATCAGCGCTGCCCTATATGCAAAATTATAAGAATATATCACTCTAGTGCTATCAACAGTCCCAATGTGCAATGAGAAGGTGCAAAAAAAACAAAGTGCCAAGTGCTAGGGGCTCCACTGTGTGCTCCTCTCTCTTCACCCCACTTACCTGATCGCCAGAGATATAGCACCCACAAGACCACCTTCTATGTATGAAGCCTTATGCTGCTGAGACCTCTCTCCTCTAGGACTCCGGATGGCAAGTAGGTGGGTGCACACAGGAACACAGCAAGGGTGATATTCCACTGGATTCCACGAGGAAGTAAACGTGGTTACCTGATTTTAAGCTTGTAAGTGCATCACCTATTTGGCACTTTATGTTTTTTTGCACCTTCTCATTGCACAAGGACTTTTTGGGACTGTTGATAGCACTAGAGTGACATATTCTTATAATTATTATATTTCCTGCAGAGAATCACTAGGCACCTTAATGAATATTTTGCACCTTATTTTTGTGACTGTATCCAAGGGCTTTGCGGGACTAGAGATAGCACAAGAATTGCACAGTATTTATTTATATATTTTTTTTAGAGTATCACTTGGCACTTTATATACTTTTATACATTTTATATATGTGATTCTATGATCATGATGACACTTTGATGATTTATTGCATGATATTTGTTATATCATTTATGCACCAAGAGCACTTTGTATTTTGCATATAGGGCAGCACTGATAGTCATATGTAAAATCTGTGTACATTGCTGTAAGGTAGAATTTTAAAATGGTTACTTAGCTGGTCACCTCCTGTACTAGATCCGCAGTCTCTGGTCATCTCCTGTACTAGATCCACAGTCTCTGGTCATCTCCTGTACTAGATCCGCAGTCTCTGGTCATCTCCTGTACTAGATCCGCAGTCTCTGGTCACCTCCTGTACTAGATCCGCAGTCTCTGGTCATCTCCTGTACTAGATCCGCAGTCTCTGGTCATCTCCTGTACTAGATCCGCAGTCTCTGGTCATCTCCTGTACTAGATCCGCAGTCTCTGGTCATCTCCTGTACTAGATCCGCAGTCTCTGGTCATCTCCTGTACTAGATCCGCAGTCTCTGGTCATCTCCTGTACTAGATCCGCAGTCTCTGGTCATCTCCTGTACTAGATCTGCAGTCTCTGGTCACCTCCTGTACTAGATCCACAGTCTCTGGTCATCTCCTGTACTAGATCCGCTGTCTCTCACTATCACCTGTAGTACTTCTGCAGTCTCTGATTATCTTCTCTTGTAGTATGTCTGCTGTCTCTGATCACCTCCTGTAGTATGTCCATCAGTGAGCAGTAAGGATATGCTGTAACCTCTGGCAACCAATTGCAATTGCTGCCTGATCTGCTGCAGTAAACGGATTTTGAGTTTTCCTGCTATTTGTTATATGTCTAAGAGCGGTCAGGGGGGCCCAAGAAAATGTTTTCCCAGGGTCCAGTCAATATTAAAGTTGGCCCTGAAATTTGATCGCCATGTACTGCAATGTAGAGAGCTCCACCATTTGTGTTCTCTACTATCCAAAGCAGTGGCGGCCGGTGCATAGGGGGCGCCAGGGCGCCGCCCCTCCCTAAAAAAAGAAAAAAAAAATTACAAAACGAGCAATAAAGTTTGAAAAAAAAAAATTGCGTTCGCCGCCGCCGCCGGCCGATGTGGAGGGGGGGGTGGGGTTACCACCCAGAAGAGGCGCCGATTGGCTGCCTTCTGGGGGGCGTGGGGGCGTAACCTGGGCGCAAGGCACATTGCTTGGAAACCCCTACTTCGTGGATTCCTGGCTGTGATTGGTCCAGCCTCCAGCCTGGACCAATCACAGCATCCAGGACATCCGACGCTGACCCCGCTGAGCGCCGCTGACGTCACTCGCGTGCGTCATTCTCAGCAGTGGACCGGACCCGGGCGGACGATGGAGTCGGGTGGACACCAGACGGGAGTGACGGCGGCACCGGAGAGGAGACCACCAGCATCTGATCCAGACGACCGGACCGGTCACCTCACCAGGCCGCAGCTCGAGGAGTGGAGGTCATCTGCTGGAAGAAGAGAAGACTTCACCACCGGTAAGTGAGTCCTCATGGTCCTCCTGTCCTGTCATGACCATCCATCCATCCAGCCTTTCCACCGCCATCCCCCTCTGCTCTGCCTCATCCCATGACCATCCATCCAGCCTTTCCACCGCCATCCCCCTCTGCTCTGCCTCATCCCATGACCATCCATCCAGCCTTTCCACCGCCATCCCCCTCTGCTCTGCCTCATCCCATGACCATCCATCCATCCAGCCTTTCCACCGCCATCCCCCTCTGCTCTGCCTCATCCCATGACCATCCATCCATCCAGCCTTTCCACCGCCGTCCCCCTCTGCTCTGCCTTATCCCATGACCATCCATCCATAGAGCCTTTCCACCGCCATCCCCCTCTGCTCTGCCTCATCCCATGACCATCCATCCATCCAGCCTTTCCACCGCCATCCCCCTCTGCTCTGCCTCATCCCATGACCATCCATCCAGCCTTTCCACCGCCATCCCCCTCTGCTCTGCCTCATCCCATGACCATCCATCCATCCAGCCTTTCCACCGCCATCCCCCTCTGCTCTGCCTCATCCCATGACCATCCATCCATCCAGCCTTTCCACTGCCATCCCTCTGCTCTGCCTCATCCCATGACCATCCATCCAGCCTTTCCACCGCCATCCCCCTCTGCTCTGCCTCATCCCATGATCATCCAACCATCCAGCCTTTCCACTGCCATCCCCCTCTGCTCTGCCTCATCCCATGACCATCCCTCCCACTGCCATCCCTCTCTGCCTCATGCCCTCATCCCTCCCACCGCCATCCCTTTGTCTGATCCCATCTCTCCCACCACCATCCCTCTGCCTGATCCCATCTCTCCCACTGCCATCCCTCTGCCTGATCCCATCTCTCCCACCGCCATCCCTCTGCCTGATCCCATCTCTCTCACCTCCATCCCTCTGCCTGATCTCATCCCTCCCACCGCCTGATCCCATCCCGCCCACCTCCATCCCACCGCCTGATCCAATCTCTCCCACCTCCATCCCTCTGCCTGATCCCATCTCTCCCACCTCTATCCCTCTGCCTGATCCCATCTCTCCCACCACCATCCCTCTGCCTGATCCCATCTCTCCCACCACCATCCCTCTGCCTGATCCCATCTCTCCCACCACCATCCCTCTGCCTGATCCCATCTCTCCCACTGCCATACCTCTGCAGGGGGCCTGTACGCTTGTCACTGCATTGAAAGGGGACCTGTATGCTGGTCACTACATTGAAAGGGGGCATGTACGCTGGTCACTACATTGAAAGGGGGCATGTACGCTGGTCACTACATTGAAAGGGGGGCCTGTATACTGGTCACTACATTGAAAGGGGGCATGTACGCTGGTCACTACATTTAAAGGGGGCCTGTATACTGGTCACTACATTGAAAGGGGGCCTGTATACTGGTCACTATATTGAAAGGGGGCATGTACGCTGGTCACTACATTGAAAGGGGGCCTGTATACTGGTCACTACATTAAAAGGGGGCATGTACGCTGGTCACTACATTGAAAGGGGGCATGTATGCTGGTCACTACATGGAAAGGGGGCATGTACGCTGGTCACTACATTGAAAGGGGGCATGTACTGTGTGGTCTGTGCTAGGGGGTCTGTACTGTGGGGTTTGTGCTAGGGGGATCTGTACTGTGGGGTTTGTGCTAGGGGGTCTGTACTGTGGGGTTTGTGCTAGGGAGCCTGTACTGTGGGGTTTGTGCTAGGGGGTCTGTACTGTGGGGTTTGTGCTAGGGAGTCTGTACTGTGGGGTTTGTACACTGGGCCTGTACTGTGGGGTTTGTGCCACTCTCAGTCAGTGTATCCCATAATAGGGTGTCTCTCACAGTATATCCCATAATAGGGCCCCTGCTCCCTTTTATGGGATATACTAGTACTGATGGAGCCCTTAATATGTGCTATATTGGGAGAATTGGTTCACGCAAGCAAAATACAGGGGACAAAATGGGTGGGGTCTATAAGGGGTGTGGCTTATGAGAAATGGGATGGGCCAAAATAGAAGGGCGGGGTCTTGCGCCCCCCCATCTTAAAACTTCACCAGCCGCCACTGATCCAAAGTCTATACACATTTCAGAAGGTATTTAAATAGGGGCACTCTGGAGGAGCAGAACATAAAGGGGCACTAAGAGGTACTCTACAGGGTGATGTAAGGGGGATTATAGAGTACCTCCAGAGTGCACCCTACTTTCCTCTCCCACCGGCAGCAGCTGCAGGTATATCTGTCTTTACTATGCTTCAGTTCATGAATGGGTAGGAGCCCCTGTCTCTTGTTCATTAATCTGCAGTGCAGCATTAGGCTACAGAGAAAGGAACTGGGGATGTCTATTTAGACCCCTGATATTTCACCAAAGCCTCCCCCCAACAGCGTTGTGAAAAGAATGTAAAAAAAAATATTATATTAAAATAAATTAAACATTAACATTAAAAAAATAAATATAATTGTAAAAAAAAAAAACTTTGTAAAAAATCTGACTAAAACTTCTAATCAGATTAAAAAGCCACAACTAATATGCAGCATAATTTAGCCACACCCACTGTGTTACCATCTCCTTGGTACTGGGCCCTGGTTACTGGTTCCCCAGGGCCCATGCTGCTGTTAAGGTGGCACTGCCCATGAGAGGCTCCTTTATTGGGTCACCAACTTTAAGTCTCCTGCCACTCTGCATGTCACCGAGCTTGGTGCCCCTTCACACAGGCCTGCCACATTAATGTTGTGTCATAAAGTTGGCGGCCACATGGTGGCCATCTTGAAACCTTGGGGCCCCATGCTTACCTATTGCCCGGGAGCCCCAAAAGTTATCAGTCCGCCCCTGGCTGTGCTGAATGATAGAGCGTGGGCCGGGCGCCTCCGCGCCTGCAGCTACTTCTCCTGACTGTGACTGAGCGGTGAGCAGCAGCGGCGCCGTGAGCTGCTGCACAGCTAACCAATCATGCGTGCCTGCAAACCTGATTGGTTCGCTTTGCCGCTACTCACGACGTGATTGGTTCGCTGTGCCGCGCTCACCGCTCGGTCATGAAGAGAACTAGCTGCGGGCTCACAGACTGAACAACTGTTACCTTAGGTAAGTCTCTCCGGTCTCTGCATTGAAGGGGACACGGCATGCTGGTCACTTTACATTGATGGAGGGCATGCTGGTCAATTTACATTGATGGGGGGAGTACGCTGGTCACCTTACATTGATGGGGGGAGTACGCTGGTTACTTTACATTGATGGGGGAGTACGCTGGTCACTTTACATTGATGGGGGGAGTACGCTGGTCACTTTACATTGATGGGGGGAGTACGCTGGTCACTTTACATTGATGGGGGGAGTACGCTGGTTACTTTACATTGATGGGGGAGTACGCTGGTCACTTTACATTGATGGGGGGAGTACGCTGGTCACTTTACATTGATGGGGGGAGTACGCTGGTCACTATACATTGATGGGGGGAGTACACTGGTCACTATACATTGATGGGGGGAGTACACTGGTCACTATACATTGATGGGGGGAGTACGCTGGTCACTATACATTGATGGGGGGAGTACGCTGGTCACTTTACATTGATGGGGGGAGTACGCTGGTCACTTTACATTGATGGGGGGAGTACGCTGGTCACTATACATTGATGGGGGGAGTACGCTGGTCACTTTACATTGATGGGGGGAGTACGCTGGTCACTTTACATTGATGGGGGGAGTACGCTGGTCACTTTACATTGATGGGGGGAGTACGCTGGTCACTATACATTGATGGGGGGAGTACGCTGGTCACTATACATTGATGGGGGGAGTACGCTGGTCACTATACATTGATGGGGGGGAGTACGCTGGTCACTTTACATTGATGGGGGGAGTACGCTGGTCACTTTACATTGATGGGGGGAGTACGCTGGTCACTATACATTGATGGGGGAGTACGCTGGTCACTTTACATTGATGGGGGGAGTACGCTGGTCACTTTACATTGATGGGGGGAGTACGCTGGTCACTTTACATTGATGGGGGGAGTACGCTGGTCACTATACATTGATGGGGGGAGTACGCTGGTCACTATACATTGATGGGGGGAGTACGCTGGTCACTATACATTGATGGGGGGGAGTACGCTGGTCACTTTACATTGATGGGGGGAGTACGCTGGTCACTTTACATTGATGGGGGGAGTACGCTGGTCACTATACATTGATGGGGGAGTACGCTGGTCACTATACATTGATGGGGGGAGTACACTGGTCACTTTACATTGATGGGGGGAGTACGCTGGTCACTTTACATTGATGGGGGGAGTACGCTGGTCACTATACATTGATGGGGGGAGTACGCTGGTCACTTTACATTGATGGGGGGAGTACGCTGGTCACTTTACATTGATGGGGGGAGTACACTGGTCACTTTACATTGATGGGGGGAGTACGCTGGTCACTTTACATTGATGGGGGGAGTACGCTGGTCACTATACATTGATGGGGGAGTACGCTGGTCACTATACATTGATGGGGGGAGTACGCTGGTCACTTTACATTGATGGGGGGAATACGCTGGTCACTTTACATTGATGGGGGGAGTACGCTGGTCACTATACATTGATAGGGGGAGTACGCTGGTCACTATACATTGATGGGGGGAGTACGCTGGTCACTATACATTGATGGGGGGAGTACGCTGGTCACTATACATTGATGGGGGGGAGTACGCTGGTCACTATACATTGATAGGGGGAGTACGCTGGTCACTTTACATTGATGGGGGAGTACGCTGGTCACTATACATTGATGGGGGGAGTATGCTGGTCACTATACATTGATGGGGGGGAGTACGCTGGTCACTATACATTGATGGGGGGAGTACGCTGGTCACTTTACATTGATGGGGGGAGTACGCTGGTCACTATACATTGACGGGGGGAGTACGCTGGTCACTATACATTGATGGGGGGGAGTATGCTGGTCACTATACATTGATAGGGGGAGTACGCTGGTCACTATACATTGACGGGGGGAGTACGCTGGTCACTATACATTGATGGGGGGGAGTATGCTGGTCACTATACATTGATAGGGGGAGTACGCTGTTCACTATACATTGATGGGGGGAGTACGCTGGTCACTATACATTGATGGGGGAAGTACGCTGGTCACTATACATTGATGGGGGGAGTACGCTGGTCACTATACATTGATGGGGTGAGTACGCTGGTCACTATACATTGATGGGGGGAGTACGCTGGTCACTATACATTGATGGGGGGAGTACGCTGGTCACTATACATTGATAGTGGGAGTACGCTGTTCACTATACATTGATGGGGGAAGTACGCTGGTCACTATACATTGATGGGGGGGGGGGAGTATGCTGGTCACTATACATTGATGGGGGGGGGGGGGGAGTACGCTGGTCACGATACATTGATGGGGGGAGTACGCTGGTCACTACATTGATGGAGGGAATGCTGGTCACTACATTGATGGAGGGCATGCTGGTCACTACATTGATGGGGGGGTACGCTGGTCACTACATTGATGGGGGGCATGCTGGTCACTACATTGATGGGGGGCATGCTGGTCACTACAAAAGGTAGGTAAGAGACTACTACTGTAGTACTGTCTGACTGTACTAGTGACTGACTGAGTAGTGAGAAGTCTGTAAAGGAAAGGGGATCTATGTTATGGGGAACCTGCCCTTGCCCAATGCCTGGTCTGCTGACTGTAAGGGGGGATCTATATGGGGGACCTCACCTCACCCTGGCCTGCTGTAAGGGGGGATCTATTTGGGGGGCAAGGGTGAGGTGAGGTCCCCCATTAAGATCCCCCCTTTCCGCAGGCCAGGGTGAGGTGAGGTTCTGTCCCCCATATAGATCCCCCCCTTACAGTAGACCAGGATGAGGGGAGGTCCTGTCCCCCATATTGATCTCCCCCTGAACAGTAGGCCATGGTGAGGTCCTCTGACCTCACCTCACCCTGGCATGCTTTAAGGGGGATCTATATGGGGGACGGGACCTCACCTTACCCTGGCCTACTGTACAGGGGGAGGTCTATATGGGGGACTTGTTGCTGCTACACTTTTCATTGGTTAAGCTGACACGCAACTCCTTTGTGCTCCAAACGGCTCCAAAACAAAACATAACGCGGCAGCACACACAGGAAATGTATTTTTAGTGTAATTGAACACTTTGTATATTGACCCCCCAAAATAATACCTTGCCACCCCTTTGCCACCCCTGTTTTAAAAGTCTAGCTCCGCCACTGACCCCTAATTGACATGTCGTTGATGCCATGGGCTCAAAGGCAGCTGGTTGAATTGCACTCAACACCATTCATTCCAGAAGAATAGAGATGGTTGGGACTGGAGGAGGATGAGGAGTGCAGGAGGAGGGGGTGAGTACTGCTTTGGGAACATTTTGTTAAAAGGGGGGAGGGGGGAATTTATTAAAGAAAACAGAAATCAAGTGGAGTTGGGATTTAAAGCTGATGATTAGCTAAAAAGATTTTTTTTTCTGCAGTTTTAGTTACATTATTTACCTGTAATGAAATATGTCCCACTATGTGCAGATTCTGTAGAAATCTTCACTGCAGGGCTGCCCTGTCCTCTTCCTGCAGGCACTGTGGGGGTTAACAGCCTCGGATGTCCAGGCTCAGCTGCACTAAAGATGATCCGATTGAGACACGCCCCTTTCTGCCCTCTTCTCCATTGAGAAAACTTAACTGATTACAATGGTAACAGGGACTGTGAATGGGGGAGAAAATATTGTGACTGATCAGGATCTACCCCATTCGTAGATTATGTTGTAGACAGTGTAATGGCTGTGTTCATAATGTTAACAGGCAGCCAGTTTTAGATGTGCTCACAATTGTCTGACACAGATCAACCCCTGCTTGCAGTCTTTCACCTTGCGACTTGCTGCTTGGTTGCAATGTTTGCCTTCAGCAGGCTGAGCCCTTATTGTTTTCCTTTAACCTCTTTCCGACCACCCACTGTAGTATTACTGCGGCAGGGCGGCTCAGCTACGCAAAATCACGTAGTACTACGTGATTTCGCACACGAGGTCTCGGCGGCATGCGCGCCGCTGGAGCCGCTTTCCCGCTGTGTTTAGACACAACGGGAGGCAGACCGCCGGAGGAGAGGCGGCGATTGCCCCCGGCCTCCTGCGATCATCAGATAAACTGACAGAAGACCCTCCTGCTTATGTAAACAAAGCAGGCGAGTCTTCTGTCAGACAGGCAGGGAGAGAGATCAGGAGTTTAAGCTAAGCTGAAACCCAGATCTCTCTGTGCCTGTCACAGAGCCCCCCCCCCCCCCACAGTGACTAAGCATATTTAGGCATACATTAACCCCTTTGATCACCCCCCGTGTTAACCCCTTCCCTGCCAGTGTCATTTATACAGTAACAGTGCATATCATTTAGCATTGATTACTGTAGTAATGTCACTGGTCCCCAAAAAGTGTCAAAAATGTCAGTTAGGGGTCGGATATGTCTGCCGCAATGTCGCAGTCCTGCTAAAAAACGCTGATCACCGCCATTACTAATAAAACAAAAATTAAATAAAAATTCCAAAAATCTATCCTGTAGTTTGTAAACGCTATAACTATTGCGCAAACCAATTAAAGTACGCTTTTTGGGAATTTTTTTTATCAAAAATATGTAGCAGAATACAAATTGGCCTAAAACAGATAAAAAGAATCACAGTATATTTTTAAAGACTTTTTTTTTGGGAATGTTTTATAGCAAAAAGTAAAATGTTTTTTTCAAAATTGTCGCTCTTTTTTTGTTTATAGTGCAAAATCTAAAAAACGCAGAGGTGATCAAATACCACCAAAAGAAAGCTCTGTTTGTGGGGAAAAAGGGACATCAATTGTATTTGGGTACATCCTCACACGACTGCGCAATTTTTTGTTAAAGTAACACAGTGCCAAATCACAAAAAATGGTCTGGTCATTAAGGGGGTAAAACCTTCCAGAGTTGAAGTGGTTAAAAATACACTAAATTGCAGCATATAGGTGTGAATCAGCCACATACACTCACCGGCCACAATATAAGCTACACCTGTTCAATTGCTTGGTAACACAAATTACTAATCAGCCAATTACATGGCAGCGACTCAATTCATTTAGGCATCTAGACGTGGTGAAGATGACTTGCTGAAGTTCAAACCGAGCATCCGAATGGGGAAGAAAGGGGATTTTTCTTAGTGACTTTGAACGTGGCATGAATGTTGGTGTTAGATAAGCTAGTCTAAGTATTTCAAAAACTGCAGATCTAGAGGAATTTTCACACACAACCATCTCTCGGGTTTACAGAGAATGGTCCAAAGAGAAAATATCCAGTGAGTGGCAGTTGTGTGGATGAAAATTTCTTGATGATGTCAGAGGTCAGAGGAGAATAGAAAGACAACAGTAAGTCAAATAACAACTTTTTACAACCAAGGTATATTGAATACATCTCTGAACGCACAACACATTGAACCTGAAGCAGATGGGCTACAGCAGGAGAAGACCACACTGGGTACCACTCCTGTCGGATAAGAACAGGACTACAATTCGCACAAGCTCACCAAAACTGGACAACAGAAGATTGGTAAAACGTTGCTTGGTCTGATGAGTGTCGATTTCAGCTGCAACATTCAGATGGTAGGGTCAGAATTTGGCATGAACAACATTAAAGCATGGATCCATCCTACCTTGTATCAGTAATTCAGGTTGGTGGTGGGAGTGTAATGGTGTGAGGGATATTTTCTTGCCACACTTTGGGCCCCTTAGTACCAATTCAGCATCATTTAAACACCACAACCTACCTGAGTATTGTTGCTGACCATGTCCATCCCTTTATGACTACAGTGTACCCATCTTCTGATGGCTCCTTCCAGCAGGATAATGCACCATGTCACAAAGCTCCAATCATCTCACCACTGGTTTCTTCAACATGACAATGAGGTCACTGTACTCCAATGGCCTCCACAGTCACCAGATCTCATGTGGTGGAACGGGAGGTTCACATTATGGATGTACAGCCAACAAATCTGCAGCAACTGCGTGATGCTATCATGTAACTATGGACCAAAATCTCTGAGGAATGTTTCCAACACCTTGTCGAATCTATGCCACAAAGGGTTAAGGCAGTTCTGAAGGCAAAAGAGGGTCCAACCTGGCAGGGCAGGGCTGGGACAAGGGGTGGGCAGGAGGGACGGTTGCCCTAGGCGCAATGGTTTATTGCAGGGATGGGGGGGGGGCCCTTGACGCGCCTTGACCCTAAACATAAGGGAAGAAGGGGGGCAGAGTTTGTCAGCGCTGGATGACCTTGTCCCGGCACTGCAACCTGGTACTATTATTATTACAGGTACATATATAGCGGCATCCATTTACGCAGTCCTTGCCCTCAAGGAGCTTACAGTCTAAGGTCCCTAACCCACTTTCATACATACACGTACTAGGGCCAATTTAGTCAGAAGCCAATTAACCTACCAGCATGTCTTTGGAGTGTGGGAGGAAACCCACGCAGGCACAGGGAGAACAAGCAAAGGTGAAAATAATAAAGTGGCCGGTGAGTGTAGAGAAGAATGGCATTTTAACTTGAAATGCTTTTTTTGTGCTTTACTGCAGGAAAACAAATGAGTATGAAAAGACCCAAAGTTATTAATTAATATAAGGCTCCCCCTTAATATGCCATCTACTTTCCTTCTGTATTTTAAAACTCTTTACTGACAGTGATGCTGGCAGAAGATACGGTTGTTAGTGCTGAACCTTGCACATTTGTCTGATGATTATTGCCAGTAACTGCCTAAAGTTCTGCACCACTCTACTCTGTTTTATGCTCCTGCTGAGAATGCGTTACCGGTACCCTATCAGAAGCATAACAGCACATATCTTTTCTGCTGACAGCGAGATGCGACAGTATAAGCCAAGGTCACCTGGGTAACTTCACTTTCTTCAATTTGTGAAAGCAGGAAGTTATTTCTCTGACAAATAAAAAGTTACACGCAAGTAGTCCTTAAAAGCTCAAACTTTGCCTATCCTTCGTCCCACTGTGACTCTTTTTTTAAAGGGAAACCATGATTTGTTTATGTGGATTTTATTGTAATTTATTAAGCCCAATTTCAGTTTTATTTAAAGTATATATATATATATATATATATATATATATATATATATATATATATATATATATATATATGTATATATATATATATATATATATAAATATATATATATAAATATATTGTACAGAACTTTTTAAATACAAAAGGAGCTTCCTCTACAATAATCACCTTATTTCACTGCTCCGTCCCCTGCATACTCTCCGCACAGTGATCTAGTGCTGTCTCTCTTCTGGGATAAATGGCATCCTAAAAAGCAAAAGTGGCAAATGCTCAAATCCTTTTATTATCTAGCAAAAAGAAAATTGCTCATAGGGAAATGGCGTTGCATTGTTGGAATTAGTAAAAACCAACACAGGGGGTCTTCAGCTACCTTGACCAATGCTGGGCATCTAGCGTGTTGCTGTATCTTTAAAGTAGGAAGGGGATACTTCCCAGACATACCCATTTTCAATTTATGAATTTCTATGGATATGATCAAAGATGGAAATTTAGATGGTTAAGAATCAGGAATCACATTTTAACAGAGATGCCTTGATGCGGTAGTGTGGATTTACTTGTACAGTGCCTTGCGAAAGTATTCGGCCCCCTTGAACTTTGCGAACTTTTGCCACATTTCAGGCTTCAAACATAAAGATATAAAACTGTAATTTTTTGTGAAGAATCAACAACAAGTGGGACACAATCATGAAGTGGAACGAAATTTATTGTATATTTCAAACTTTGTTAACAAATAAAAAACTGAAAAAATGGGCGTGCAAAATTATTCAGCCCCCTTAAGTTAATACTTTGTAGTGCCACCTCTTGCTGCGATTACAGCTGTAAGTCGCTTGGGGTATTTCTCTATCAGTTTTGCTGAAAAAACTGACTGAAATGTGGCAAAAGGTCACAAAGTTCAAGGGGGCCGAATACTTTCGCAAGGCACTGTATCTGCAAATATTCTCTCTTCATGTAAAAAATTGGATTTTTGACTTACTGTAAAATCCATTTCTCTAATGTTCATTGACAGACACAGCTCCTGATCTTTTTAACCATTGGGTTATACTGTCCCCTACAGGAGTAGGACACTAGGCAGAAAAAAAGCTTGACTACGCCTATGGGCAGTCCCAGGGGTATACTCCCTCTCTCTGCTATAGGTGCTCAGTTTTGTTACAAGCAGTGTCAAAAGAATTACAACTCCACAGAGGGGTGAGTGCTGTGTCCATCAATGAACATCGAAGAAAAAAAAAATCCAAAAATCTAATTTTCTCTTTCGTTCATTGAGAGACACAAGGCCTAGTCTTCTTAACCTTTGGGATGTCCCAAAGCAGTAATAAACATGAGGGGTGGGAACAGTAAAAAATAAATTCCCAAGGCTAACTATAGCCAACCAGGTAAACAAGAGTTCAACTAAAACAACTGGAGCTAACCTGAAAAAACAATACACCCTCAAAGAGGACCAGGTCCTCTAAACAGCAGCCTGCAAAACCTTGCGGCCAAAGGAAGCATCCACAGATGCCAACACATTCACTCTTTAGAACCTTGTGAAAGCGTGCACCGACAACCAGGTGGCCGCCTTGAAAACCTGCGTTACTGACACCTGATGACGGCAGGCCCAGGAGGCACTGAGCACCCGAGTAGAGTGTGCCTTGACAGGGAAAGGAGGAACCTGACCCTTGATGGAATAGGCCTGAATCACCTTCTGTCTGATCCATCTAGAAATGGTCGCAGAAGAAGCGGACAACCCATTCCAAGGCCCATTCGTAAGCACAAATAGTGAGTCTGATTTCCTAAAAGAATCCGTAGCTGCCAGGTACACACTAATCGCCCTGACCACATCCAAGACATGCAAATCAATTTCCGCCGGATGTTTTGGCCTGGGACACAGGGAAGGCAACACAATGTCTTCATTAAAATGAAAATCGGAGACAACCTGAGGAAGCAACGACGGACAGGGATGAAGAACTACCTTATCTCTGTGAACCACCAAGTAAGGTGAACGATAGAATAACACCGCCAATTCCGACACCCTGCGCGCACAGGTGATAGCCACCAAGAAGGCCACCTTCTGGGACAACGTAAGCAGGGGAATCTGCCAAAGATTCTCAAACTGAGGCTTCTGGAGGACTGAGGGCACTAAATTGAGGTCCCAAGGTGGCAACGAAGACCGCACCAGAGGGGCCAACTGCCTAACTCCCTGAAGAAAGGTACACACCAGGGAGTACGAGGCCAAAGCCTATTGAAAGAAGACAGCTAAGGCCGACACCTGACCCTTGATAGTACTCAAGCCAGTTTATGCTCAACCCCTCGTTGAAGGAAGGTCAAGATCTGAGCCACTGAGAGCAAGGATGAACCCCAAGAGACTCACACCGCGCAATGTACGACTTCCACGTACGATGGTAGATCTTCCTAGAAGTAGTCAACGACTCAGACAAACTTCTATCCATCAGCACCTTGCGTTCAACAGCCAAGCCATCAAAGCCAGCGAATGTAACATAGGATGGAAGAATGGCCCTTGGAACAGCAGATCCTCCGTGAGAGGAAGCTTCCAAGGAACGTCGGCGACCAGCCGTACCAGATCAGCGTACCAAGCCCAGGGAGGCCAGCCCGGAGCCACTAAGATGACTGAAATCCCTTCCCGCTCGATCCTGCATAGAAGTCTTGGCAGAAGCTGGAGAGGGGGGAAAGCATAAATCAGACTATACTGACCCCAAAGGGTCACCAACGTGTCTGTGGCATCTGCCAGAGGATCCCTAGACCGAGCCACAAACCTCTGCATGTTTCTGTTGAGCCGAGACACCATAAGATCCCCATTGGAGATGCCCCACTGAAGACACAACTGATGAAACACCTCCGGAAGAAGGGACCACTCCCCTTGGTCTAGCGCCTGTCGACTGAGGTAATCCGCCTGCCAATTTTCCACCCCAGGAATGTGTAAGGCAGAAAGGGCTGGAATGAACCATTCTGCCCACCTTAGAATGCTGGCTAGCTCCAGAACCGCCAGGACACTTCTAGTGTCCCCCTGTTGCTTGACATAAGCCATGGCTGTGGCATTGTCCAAATGAATATGCACTGGATATCCCTGAAGATGATCTGTCTAATGATCCAGGCACAGTCTGATCGCTCAGAGTTCCAAGACATTGATCAGTAGTCTGGACTCTTGCAGTGTCCAGAGCCCCTGAGCTGAATTTTTGCCGAGGACGCTTCTGCAGCCAGACGAGCTGGCATCCGTGCGGACTACTGTCCAATACAAGGGGTCCGAAGTCTGAACCGGGACAATCACCACTTGAAGTAACAGGTTTTGTACAGCCCCAAATAGACTCTGTAATTGGTCCAGGGACAAGCGCAAGATGGAAGGAATGAACCTTGCCGGGGGACAAGAGCGAAACTCGATCTTGTAGCCGGACCGAATGACTTTGTGGACCCACTTGTCTTGTACCAGGGAAGTCCACAGGTCTGGAAACCAGCAAAGACGTCCCCCACCTCGATACGGGTGAGGGCGTACCTTCATGCTGAAGGAGCCTTGTCCGCGGGTCTTCAGAAGACCACTGTCAGCTTGCCAGGCCAGGTCCATTTGGATCCTCCAGAGGAGGCCCTGAAAGGCTTCGAGCCCTTGTCAGTCAACCCTGGGGGACGATAAAACTTCTTATGAGCCGAGAAGGAGGGCCCATGTCTACGACAAGGGTCCTTGCCTTAGTAGCCTGCGGAAGAAAGGTAATCTTAACCCCTGTGAGAACTTTAATGATGTCATCCAGGGTAGCTCCAAACAGAATCTCCTTGAAAGGGGAGATCAGTCAAGGTCTTTTTAGAAGTCTGGTCCACAGACTAGCATTTGAGCCAAAAGACACACCGAAGGACCACTGCCGAAACTGATGAAACAAGCCACTGGGGGAGCCGCATCCAAAGAGGCATCACAGATAAACTGCAGCCCCTGAGCCAGCTGGTCCGCCAACTCAGCAAAGGCAGACGGGAGCTGGTCTCCTTCCAGGTCAACACTTAGCCCACTCAGTCCGATTTTGCGACACCAGGACAATGGTAAATACAGGCTTTAGTACCGAACCAGCCAGAGTGTACATATTGCGGGCCACAGCCTCCAGATCCTAAAAGGCCAGGGACTCTTCAACCAGAATCATGGTTGCCTTGCTCAATCTGATCACCAGTGTAACAGTTCACTTGGAACAGTCCAGTAGAACAGTCCAATTGTTAATAAGGGACTCGTCATAGGGGTATCACCTAGCAAATTGCTTAGGGACCCCAAGGGGACGCTTTGGTCATCCCCATTCTTTAGTGACAGTTATGTCAAAATAGGCAGGGAAAGCAAACCCTTTTGCCGATCTGGATGGCTTGTGAGTGCCAAAGGGAACCTGTGCCTATGTTGCAGCTGCGTCCTCCATCTTTAAGGTGTCAAGCACAGATACAATCAGTGCTTCTAGCAGTGCCTTTTCATGCGCAGTTTCAGATGTGGAGGAATCGTCCTCACTATCTGAGGATTCCGGGCGTGTGGTCGCAGACCCCCCAGGGTGACCCACGCCCGCAGTGGCCAAATCAGGTTCAGGATCTGATGAGACAGATGAGGCAGGGGAAGGCGGAGGCGCTTTTTTGCTAGCCTGTTGCTTGAAAGCCACCTCCACCTGGGACACAAAGGACTCCAGGACCACCGTCAGTGCATCAATGGATGGTTGGGACCCGGAGGGCCCCGCAGCCTCAGAGAGGGGATAAGGTGGGGAGATGTGCTCCAAAGACTCCATGAGTCACCAGGGGGACCCACAAAAAGTGTAAACCACTTCAAAGGGACAACCCCCACCGTGCTGGCAGCACCACCCGGTCGCCAGGCACAAACCACCAAGTGATCCTCAGCAGAGAAGGAGAGGACCCCACCAGACTCACCACCCAGCAGAAAGAGGCACCTGCAGCCACCAGGATAATCTGCACTCCCCTCGCGGCGATCAGGAAGTGAAAAGATCCAGGAGTCAGTACCAGGGGATGAGGAGGGGCTCCCACCGCAGAAATCGCAGCCCACTGGGCTCCACTCTCATGGCTGTCACTATTTTGAATAGCAAACCACCGCAAAATGGCCACCCGACTACACAAACATGGCTGCCATGCATGAAGCACACAGGCTGCAAGAAAATAGCGGCACCACGAGGCCCCCAGGGACCCAGGAGGGTTCACTAGGCCTCAAGGAAAGGCCCAGGCAAGACGGGGGGTCCTGGCAGAAACCCCCCACCAGGTACAACCTCCCAATGCACAGCTGATCATCCAGTTGCCGGCTGCGCATCCCCTTGCCCCATCACCAGCATAGCGCCCTGCCCCAACCCCAGGAGGTGGACCAGATCACCCACACAGCCCCAGCAAGTGTGGAGGGGGGTAGGATGGGGGGACAGATGAAGGGGGGTGCCTGGCGGAAAGGAGGGGAACCGGGGGGTCCGACCATCCCAAGGAGGGGCCCACGCCCACCCCAAAACCCTCCAGGGGGAGAGGGGGTCAGCTACTCACCATTCCAGGAACCAGGCGGGCACTGCTCCAGATAGAACCTCCACTCCCTTGGAATGGGGGCTGTCGGTCAGGAGGAATTCTGTGACTTAGGCCAAGACCTGGACGAATGCGACCTCGTGAGGCGTTTAACTCACAGGCCAGCCCCTGTCCTGTGGGATTTGTCACGACCAACCTAGTGCGGAGCTGAGGTCTGCGCGCGCTCGCTGGCCAAACTGGGGTGAGCACTGGATCTAGATTATCCAGCCTGTCGCCCAGTCCGGCAGTTGATTGTACTTTTCACAGCAAAAACCCAGGAGAAAAATTTCTATCCAAAACAAAAAAATTTGCAGGACCAAAAAAGAGCGACAATTCTGAGAAAAAAAACAATATTTTTCACATTCTGCTATATAACAGTCCCCAAAAAAATTTTAAAAAATCAAAAATTTTCATCCTTTTAGGCCAATTTGTATTTTGCCAAGTATTTTTGGTAAAAAAAAAAAAATCCCAATAAGTGTATTTTGATGGGTTTGCGCAAAAGTTATTGCGTCTACAAACTAGAGGATAGATTTATCTAATTTCTATTTATTTGGCAAGTGGTTAATCGAAAAAAAAAATACAAAAAACGTTTTCACAGATTGTTAATAAATTTTGCAAACAGGTAATTTTTCTCCTTCACTGATGTGCGCTGATGAGGCTGCACTGATGGGCACTGATAGGCTGCACCAATGAGGCTGCACTGATGAACACTGTTAGGCAGCACTGATATGTGACACTGATGAGAAGGCACTGATTTGCAGCACTGGTGGGCACTGATTGGCAGTACTGGTGGGCACTGATAGGACTGCACGGGTTCAAGTCTGGGCTCTGGCTAAGCCACTCAAGGACATTCACAGAGTAGCCACTTCTTTGTTATCTTGGCTGTGTGCTTAGGGTCATTGTCCTGTTGGAAGATGAACCTTCATCCCAATCTGAGGTCCAGAGTGCTCTGGAGCAGGTTTTCATCAAGAATGTCTCTGTACATTGCTGCATTCATCTTTCCCTTGATCCTAAATATTCTCCCAGGTCCTGCCGCTGAAAAACATCCCCACAGCATGATGCTGTCACCACCATGCTTCACTGTAGGGATGGTATTGGCCAGGTGATGAGCGGTGCCTCAGGTTTCCTGCACACATGACGCTTACCATTCCAGCCAAGGAGTTCAATCTTTGTTTCATCAGACTAGAGAATTTTGTTTCTCATGGTCTGAGAGTCCTTTAGGTGCCTTTTGACAAACTCCAGACAAAATGTCCTGTGCCTTTTACTGAGGAGTGGCTTCTGTCTGGCTACTCTACCATACCGGCCTGATTGGTGGAGTGCTGCAGAGATGGTTGTTCTTCTGGAAGGTTCTCCTCTCACCAGCTCTGTCAGAGTGACCATCGGGTTTTGGTCACCTCCCTGACTAAGGCTCTTCTCCCCCGATCACTCAGCTTTGCCAGGCAGTCCACTCTAGGAAGAGTCCTGGTGGTTCCAAATGTCTTCCATTTATGGATGATGGAAGCTACTGTATTCATTGGGACCTTCAATGCTGCAGAAATGTTTCTGTACCCTTCCCCAGATCTGTGCCTTGATACAATCCCGTCTCAGAGGTCTACAGACAATTCCTTGGACTTCATGGCTTGGTTTGTGCTCTGACATGCACTGTTAACTGTGGAACCTTATATATACAGGTTTGCGGGTTTCCAAATCATGTCCAATCAACTGAATTTACCACAGGTGGACTCCAATCAAGTTGTAGAAACATCTTAAGGATGATCATTGTAAACAGGATGCACTTGAGCTCACTTTTGAGTGTCATGGCAAAGGTTGTGAATACTTATGTACATGATATTTTTTCATTTAATATCTTTAATAAATTTGCAAAAATTAAAAAAAAAACTTCTTTCACATTTTTATTATGGGGTATTGTTTGTAGAATTTTAGCTTAATATAATGCATTTAATCAATTTTGGAATAAAGCTGTAACACAACAAAATATAGAAAAAGTGAAGCGATGCAAATACTTTCCGGATGCACTGTAAAAAATGATGTTACACCAAGTAAACTGATACCGAATATGTCATGCTTTAAAATTGCGTACACTTGTGGAAGGGCGCCAAACTACGATACCTAAAAATCAACATGGGCGGCTCTTTGAAAGCCTTTACAGGTTACCAGTTTAGAGTTACATAGGAGGTCTGGTGCCAGAATTATTGCTCTCACTCTGGTGTTTGCAGCGATACCTCACCTGCCAAAAGAAAAACACCTGCTGCCTGATGACACATCCGACCCCATCACTTCAGTCCCATCAAATTATTATTCTTGGATACTGCCGCCGCAATGTAAACAAAGGCGTGGTGTCTCCCAGGTGACATCATTGACCATACATGGACATAACTACATTTATTCTGCGATGTCATGTGGAGCCCTGAACTACGTATAGTATATATCTGAAAATCGATCAATCCTGATGTACTGACAAACTCATTTCCTGAGGCCCATAAACACCAGAACAGTACAAATATCCTCCAAATTACCCCTTTTTTGTGGCAAGTCACTGGTATTTAGTAAGAGGCATGACACGTTTTTTGAAGTTGTATTTCTTTGTCACAGTTTTTTGCAATTGAAGAATCGTAAAAATATATATTTCTTTTAACAAATATTTTGTTTTTAAATACTGTCACCAGTGCAGTACAGTGTTATCATATAACGGAAGTGGCGGTGATCAGGGACACTGACTGGTGACAGTATGTAAAAAAAAAAAAAAAACTTTTTAAGAATTGCTTTTCTTTCTTATTACTTTTTTTTAAGATTATTTGTTTTAAAACACTGTCCCCAGAGCAATACAGTGTTACTATGCTAACACTGTACTACTCTGGGGAAGTGATCAGGTTTTTTTACACATTAGGATTGCTTATACCAGTGAATTTCACTGGTATAAGCAACCATTTTTACTGAATCCAACTGCTTCATACAGTGTGTTTTGTTGTGATTAGCTGCAATTGACCACAGCCAATCACATGGTACAGATGGGCTGTGATTGGCTCTGTCTGTACCATGTGATCACTGTGACCAAACACAGCTAGCAGCACAATTGTACACAATAAATGGCATGAAAGGAAGCCATCTATTGTTTACAATTATCATGTGATCTGCTGTGATTTGTCACAGTGATCACATGTTAAAGGCAGCAAGCTGGTACACTGACCAGTCATTGGCTGCGTTCGGTAGACACAACTGGTGACAGATTGCGAGGTGCGTTCCAGGGAGCAAGTGATATGACATCCACCCAAGACAAATGCCCTGCCCAGCCATCACTTGACAATAAAAGGGTCAGAAGAGGTTAAACCCAAAAGTGCTTTATTTTTTTTACCACTACTATTCCTTTATGCTGGCTTTTTTTAAATTTGCAAATGCAGCACTTTAGAAATTGGATGAAAGGGTTGGCTCTGTGAACACTTTTTGAAAGGTAAAAAGTGCATTTTATATACAACTATATAGATCAGACCAAAATGAGGGACAAATGAGGAGGAAAGAGGGACAATGTTCCAAATCGGGAAGAGTCCCTCGAAAAAAGGGACAGTTGGGAGCTATGCATATACTCTGGGCCGCGGATCCATGGGGGCCCCATAGGAACAGAGGAATAATTCTGAAGACAGGATGCAGTTTTTTTCAGGTACCACAAGGTGCTGCACTTTAACCGCTTGCTGACCGCCGCACGACTATTTACTGCGGCGGTCAGCCCCTCACAGGCAGAGCGACATAGTACTACGTCGCTAGCCTGTAAGGGTCTAGGGAGCGAGTGTGCGGTCACGGACCCCCCCGCGCGAGTGACCGGCGGACCCGATGTCCGCCGGTCACTCGGCGATCGTCGGTGCAGAGGGAGAAAGGCAGGCGGCTGATGTAAACAAGCCGCCTGTCATTCTCCCCTGTGTAGAAATAGTGATCATACGGTACTACTATGTAAGACCGTTGATCACTGTTCCTACAGCTCAAGCCACAGCCAATCACAGTTAGAATCACACCCCTAGGGACACACATAGCCCCTCCCTCTCAAAAAAGTTAACCCCTTCACTGCCAGTGTAATTTTACAGTAACAGTGCATATGTATAACACTGATTACTGTAGAAATGCCACTGGTAACTCCAAAAGTGTCAAAAATTTCAGTCAAGGGTCCGATCTGTCCGCCGCAATTTCGCAGTACCGCAAAAAAAATTGCAGATCGCCGCCATTATGTGTTAAAAAAAAAAACAACAAAAATGACAAAAATCTTTCCCTTTGTTAGTAAACGCGATAACTTTTGCGCAAACCAATAAAAATACGCTTATTGTGATTTTTTTTACCAAACATATGTAGCAGAAAACAAATTGGCCAAAAATTTTAAATAATTTTGATTTTTACATTTTTTTGGGGGGGAATTTCATATAAAAAAATGTGAAAAATATTGTTATTTTTGCAAAATTGTCGCTCTTTTTTTGTTTATAGCGCATGACCAAAAAATTGCACAGGTGATCAAATACCACCAAAAGAAAGCTCTGTTTGTGGGGAAAAAAGGACGTCAAATTTGTTTAGGTACAGCGTCGCACGACCGCACAATTGTCCGTTAAAGTCACGCAGGGCTGAATTGCAAAAAACCCCCTGGTCGTAATAGGGGTAAAATCTTCCGGGGCTTAAAGTGGAGTTCCACCCTCATTTTATACTTACCTCCATCTTCTCGCTCCGGGTCACCTGAAAAAGAAATGGCTAATCGCATTTTTTTTTTTTTTTTTTACTTACCTCGTAGCGAAGAAAATATACTTACCTTACTTCCTTCTTCCTCCTTCCTCGGCCGCGGCCCGTCGTCACTTCCTGGCTCTGCAATGATTCCTGGGAGCTGAACGTCATAGCTCCCAGGAATCATTGCGCCTGCACCGGCCCCGACGTCAGTTCCGGGCCGCGTGCGTCATCCCCTTCTAAACGGCTTCTGGGCATGCCCAGAAGCTGTGGAGGGATGACGCGCGTGACCCGGAAGTGACGGCGGGGCCGGCGCAGGGCATCGTGGGACCGAAGAAGGCGGAAGAGGACGCTGAAGAGGATCTCGCTGGCTTCAAGCTGCCCACACCTGAGATGGCAGGTGTGGGCAGCTTGTCCTGAGATTGTCCTAACAGGTAAGTGCAACCCGGGACAGATCAGAGGCCATCCATTGTGGAATGCACTAGCCCTGACTGTCCCGGGGGTATTTTAAAAAAAAAAAAAAATTCCAGGGTGGAACTCCGCTTTAAGTGGTTAAGCTTGGTCAGGAGTACTTTGAAGCTCAACTTCGTGCAGGGAGGGGGATTGCATTGCCTGGGGGAAAAGTTTTAAGAATGAAATATGAGCGGATAAAAATGTCGCTAGAAAGTATAACAAAGTCATCTAAAATGTAATCAATAATGAGAACGCGTGCAGAGATAACAGCCATAGCAGAGAAGGAACAAAAATGTCTCGCAGTACATTAAACAAGCAGCTGACATTTTCACCTCTGATAACGGCTCCATCCAGACGTTTCTTTCGCTCCTAGGCTGCTTGGCCTGATACAAGTCAGATGATGACAAGACAACAAGACACGGGGTCATCGGAAGCCAGGCTGTAACATTAACATTTAAACTTCTGCTAATATGAATCATTTATCTGCTTCTGAATTGTGAAGTCATCCTGAGTCATCTATGGGCATAGATCATTGCATGGCTGAGGTGGAAATTAGCATTCCTAGATGTGCCTGACTGTTCATACATTCTAATACAATATACACATGACATTTCCTGCAAATTCCATAGGTACCAACATCAAATTCTGAAATCCCCACACTCTGTTAATATAGTTTGAACATATATTAGAATGAGGTTTGCCTCTGACCAATGGTACAGTACGATCTGCCCACTATCATGATGCATCCCATCAATTTCAGTCAAAAACTTGTGTTGTGTGTTAAAGAAGAGCTCCAGCTGAAACCTTTTTTTTGCAATTGGGTAGATATGGGAGGGGTTAGAATCTCTGTTAAGGCTCCATTTACACTAGAATGACTCTAAAGTAGATTGACTTTGGAATGCAACTTTGGTGCAACTTTGACGCAAAGTTGACACAACTTTGATGTAACTTTGGATGGGACTTTGGCTTTGACCAAAGATAATGGACAACTGTTGCATGTAAAACATTCAGGTATGACTTTCATGCAACTTTTGAGGAGTTAACATTAAAGTTTTTCGCTCTCAAGTTGCATGAAAGTTGGACCAAAGTAGAGCAAGAGAATACCCTCCAATGGAAAGGGACTATTGTGGGCACAGCAGAGAAAAGTTCTCCAAAGACACAAATATAAATATAAAAAAAAAACTATGAATTTTATTATACATAAAGATAACAATTTAGCATAAATGGTTAAAAGAATGGCTTATACACATATATGGTGGCAACACAAGATAAGGCTACCAAAGACCTTAGACATAGGCTAAATGATGAGGCATCCAAAGCGTCTCGAAATTGCAAGTTTACGATCTTTTTCAGAGATGCTCATATAGTATGTGCGTAAGTGTTCTATAATACAAAGCAACAATGAATACGGGGCCACTGGGGGCATCAAAGAAGGGCCAGACTAACCACCTATGGACCCGAATAGAGCTGTATGGGAAGGTTATATATAGAGAGATATAGGCATATGTCGGACCAAAGTAGTGCATGAGCTACTTTGAAGTTGCTTCAACTTTAAGTCGCACAAGTATGAACAGTTTTCAGTGGAAAACATGGGGTACAACTTTTCAGCCGACTTTGATGTCCAAAGTCGGATGACAAGTCGTACAAGTGTGAATGGACACTTATGCCCCGTACACACGTGCAGATTATCTGAAGACTTTTGTCTTCAGATTTACCTTTTCTATGTAGTGCAAGGGCCTGCCGGATTGCATACAAATTGAAAGTGTTTAGGTTTGACCTCCTATTATATGGTTTTGGTAAGTCTGCAGACAAAAGTCTTCAGATAATCTGCACGTGTGTACGGGGCATAAGATTGTATTGCTGTCTGAGTCTCCGTGGGGAGATCCACCCTCAATGTTTGTCATGGAGACTATTATCAGAGAAAATGAAAGATTTGCCCGCCTTTACCAGAGAAGGAGTAGAGGGGAAATCTTCCAGTTGGAAAGGTGGGATTTTCCTTCACTATGGAGAGAAACCTAAAGACATATTATACTTACCTGACCCATTTGCCTGATTTTGAATGGAGACTGAACTAGCAGTTGCCTTTTATAAATCTGTGTAGGTTATGCCTATCTTGCTTCATCTAGGGTCCAATAGCTGAACCTAAAGCTGGCCATACACAGTCAAAAGTTAAAAGTGATTGTAAAGTCTATTATTTTGTTGTTTAAAAAGAAGAAACATGATATACTGACCTGCACTGTGCAATGGAACCGCACAGAGCGGTCCCAATCCTCCTCTTCTGTGGTCCACCACTGGCACTCCTGGATCCGACACATTACAGGTCCCAGAAAGCTGCAGGACCCTATGGCTAGGGCAGCATAACTCGTGCATGCGCAGTGAGCAGTCAATTGTGAAGCTGCAAGCAGTCACAGCCAGCTGCCCACAGTTATGTCATTGCCAGGAACTGAAGCTCGGTGAAGAAACCGGCCAGGTGAGCACATTGCTGGATCCTGCGACAGGCAGGTGTCTGTTTTTTACAGTGTACAATTTTTGTAGCTGCTGATTTACCTTTTCCACAGGTCACTGAAGAACCGCTTTAACCACTTCTGGATCGGAAGGTTTTACCCCCTTAATGACCAGGCCATTTTTTTGCAATTTGGCACTGCGTTAATTTAATGGACATTTGCGCGGCCGTGTGATGCTGTACCCAAAGAAATCTGATGTCCTTTTTTCCCCACAAATAGAGCTTTCTTTTGGTGGTATTTGATCACCTGTGTGATTTTTATTTTTTGCGCTATAAACAAAAAAAGAGCAACAAAAAAACTATATTTTTCCCATTCTGCTATATAACATTTCCAATAAAAAAAAATCAAATTTTTTTCATCATTTTAGGCCAATTTGTATTCTGCTACATATTTTTGGTAAACAAAATCCCAATAATAATATTTTGTTATTTTTTTACTAATAATGGCGGTGATCTGCAATTTTTAGCTGGACTGCGACATTGCGGCGGACAGATCGGACACCTAACTGAAATTTTTTGCACTTTTAGGGGGACCAGTGACATTACTACAGTAATCAGTGCTTAAAATATGCACTGTTACTGAAATAATGACACTGGCAGAGAAGCGGTTAACCCTGTGGGTGATCAAAGGGTTAAGTGTGAGCCTAGGGGGGTGTTTTCTAACTGTTTGGGGGAGGCATTGGGGAATCAACACAGAGACCAGAGACCTGTGATCCTAAATAAGAGAAACACAGGAGCTCTGTGCTCATTCCAAAGAGAATAACCGTCTACTTTGTTTACAACAGCAGACCATCGTTCTCTCTCAGCGGGGAGCGATCGCGGGTGCCCAGCGGCAATCGCAGCCACCAGTCCCATGGATTGGCTATCCCGCTGACTAGTGGGGGCGGCGTGTGCTCGCCCCCAGGAGTGCTCCTGCGAGCCAACGTACCCATAGGTCGGTTCGCGCAGCCGAGCCAGACTGCCGCAGTATATCTAGTGGTTAAATACTTTTTTTTTTATTATAATGCTGCAGTCATGCATATTATTATAGAATATCTATGGAAACATCAACCCAATGTTCAGTAAAACTTGCCTATAGCGACAAATTTAGCTCATTGGAAAAGTAAATATTGTCATAAGGTACCACATCCCTAATTGAATACAAAGGGTATCGAACATTGGGGCATTGGTTGGGATTTTAAAGGTACCGTTCTAATATAACCAATATGACACAAGAATTAGTGTGTTCACTTGTTTAAAAAAGAAAGAATATATAACTTTATTAAGTGTACATAATCCCACAATGGGATGCACAATCATATATCAACAGACATGGTGACTGACAGAAATTTTTTTAAAAAATAACATGTAATAAAAATGTGCCAAAATGGCCAACATCATTATATCAACATGTGGTCACAGCCTTGTTTGCGTGGGTGGACTCTCCAAGAGGCTGCTGCCGGCCTAGATACCCTAGCCGATAGACAAACCTCTAGTGTATCCAACTTCCACTACCCGACATGTTTCGCGGTGTGAACCGCTTCCTCAGGGGTATAAGGAGTTAACAGTGACCAACTATAGAGATAACATGAGAAAGAACAGTCATTAACATTATAGTTCAGCGATTCATGCTCAAATATCATATGATTAAATCATTATGAATATCCGTGTATGTCAAGAATGGAGTCTTGGGCCATAGACCCCTCCATCTTCTGACATTTGCACGTCATTTAATATAAGAACAATGTAGCGCTAATCATCAGTAAAAAGTTCTCAGAAAGATTAAAAAGTCCATGTAAAGTCCCAATATGATCAGATGAAAAATGTAGCGAATCCGTGATACCACCACCAGACACCCAGTTCACACTGACCCTTACCACATAACGATGATCCCCATGACAGAGATCCCAAATGCCAAAAATAGACTCAGTAGGACTCGATATTAGTGTTGAGCGAACACGGACTGTATTATTCGTGTTCGTACCGAATAATTGGATTTTTTGTACCCGAACACGGACACGGACACTTTACTGTATGTTCGGGTAAAAATCCGTGTTCGGTCGTTTTATTTCCGGGTTTTGCATGCTTTGGCGCTCTTTTCATGGCGGGCTTTCAACAGCCAATCAACAATCGTTTAACTGGTGTGCCTTAAGCCATCCCAGCCATGCCTGCAAATGTCTCAGTAGCTGTGATTGGCCGTCTGAAGCATGTGACCAAGTCTTTATAAGTTCGAGGCAGCCGCAGCGGCGTCATTATGCTGCTTAGATTCAGGGACAGAGCACACATCAACGTGCTGGCTGCTGATTAGGGAAAGATAGGCAGGAAAAAACCATTTGTGTCCGGATAGAATTGAGGGACAGGTCGGAGTGTTTAGGCAGGGCGAGTTGTAGGCATTTTAGGGATAGAGTCTGCTGAATTATAGGGTCAGTGTCTTCTACAAACTACTATCGATATTGCTGTGTGGGGGGTGGGGTGAATCTGCACTCAATCCTGATCTACGATCTCTTCTCAATCCTGTTAGGGACAGAGTCTGCTGAATTTTAGGGAAACTGTGTTCTACAAACTACAATCGATATTGCTGTGTGGTGTGGGATTGGAGATAGGCAGGTGTCAGTGATCCACATCCATTTTTCTGTGTGTGAGCTGCAGTGAACACAATCTTTTTGGGCTGCAGTGAACACAATCTTTTTGGGCTGCAGTGAACACAATCTTTTTGGGCTGCAGTGAACACAATCTTTTTGGGCTGCAGTGAACACAATCTTTTTGGGGTGCAGTGAACAAAATCTTTTTGGGGTGCAGTGAACACAATCCTTTTTGGTGTGCAGTGAACACAATCTTTGTGGGGTGCAGTGAACAAAATCCTTTGTGGGGTGCAGTGAACACAATCTTTTTGGGGTGCAGTGAACAAAATCCTTTTTGGGGTGCAGTGAACAACATCCTTTTTGGGGTGCAGTGAACACAATCTTTTTGGGGTGCAGTGAACAAAATCCTTTGTGGGGTGCAGTGAACACAATCTTTTTGGGGTGCAGTGAACACAATTTTTTTGGGGTGGAGTGAACAACATCCTTTTTGGGGTGCAGTGAACAAAATCCTTTTTGGGGTGCAGTGAACAAAATCATTTTTGGGGTGCAGTGAACACAATCTTTTTGGGGTGCAGTGAACACAATCTTTGTGGGGTGCAGTGAACACAATCTTTTTGGGGTGGAGTGAACAACATCCTTTTTGGGGTGCAGTGAACAACATCCTTTTTGGGGTGCAGTGAACACAATCTTTTTGGGGTGCAGTGAACACAATCTTTGTGGGGTACAGTGAACAGAATCTTTGTGGGGTGCAGTGAACACAATCTTTGGGGGGTACAGTGAACACAATCTTTGTGAGGTGCAGTGAACACAATCTTTGTGGGGTGCAGTGAACACAATCATTGTGGGGTGCAGTGAACTCAATCTTTGTGGGGTACAGTGAACACAATCTCATACTTCTGAAGGTTTGAGGGTGCTGCCTGTTCCATACTCCCCCTACTCCTCATCTAGCCTTTTAGGGGTACAAACAATAGTAATTGGGGCCTAGTGTGGTTGTGTACGTGTGATATACATACACTTTTTTGGGATCATATTTTCTATTCCGCTATTTAATCAAAAACCTTTGGGGATCAGTTAAATTGGGGGATAGTCTGTGTTGGTACGTGTGAGAGAGATCCACCTTTCCAAGTTGTTGGGGTTCATCTCATACTTCTGAAGGTTTGAGGGTGCTGCCTGTTCCATACTCCCCCTACTCCTAGCCTTTTAGGGGTACAAACAATAGTAATTGGGGCCTAGTGTGGTTGTGTACGTGTGATATACATACACTTTTTTGGGATCATATTTTCTATTCCGCTATTTAATCAAAAACCTTTGGGGATCAGTTAAATTGGGGGATAGTCTGTGTTGGTACGTGTGAGAGAGATCCACCTTTCCAAGTTGTTGGGGTTCATCTCATACTTCTGAAGGTTTGAGGGTGCTGCCTGTTCCATACTCCCCCTACTCCTAGCCTTTTAGGGGTACAAACAATAGTAATTGGGGCCTAGTGTGGTTGTGTACGTGTGATATACATACACTTTTTTGGGATCATATTTTCTATTCCGCTATTTAATCAAAAACCTTTGGGGATCAGTTAAATTGGGGGATAGTCTGTGTTGGTACGTGTGAGAGAGATCCACCTTTCCAAGTTGTTGGGGTTCATCTCATACTTCTGAAGGTTTGAGGGTGCTGCCTGTTCCATACTCCCCCTACTCCTAGCCTTTTAGGGGTACAAACAATAGTAATTGGGGCCTAGTGTGGTTGTGTACGTGTGATATACATACACTTTTTTGGGATCATATTTTCTATTCCGCTATTTAATCAAAAACCTTTGGGGATCAGTTAAATTGGGGGATAGTCTGTGTTGGTACGTGTGAGAGAGATCCACCTTTCCAAGTTGTTGGGGTTCATCTCATACTTCTGAAGGTTTGAGGGTGCTGCCTGTTCCATACTCCCCCTACTCCTCATCTAGCCTTTTAGGGGTACAAACAATAGTAATTGGGGCCTAGTGTGGTTGTGTACGTGTGATATACATACACTTTTTTGGGATCATATTTTCTATTCCGCTATTTAATCAAAAACCTTTGGGGATCAGTTAAATTGGGGGATAGTCTGTGTTGGTACGTGTGAGAGAGATCCACCTTTCCAAGTTGTTGGGGTTCATCTCATACTTCTGAAGGTTTGAGGGTGCTGCCTGTTCCATACTCCCCCTACTCCTAGCCTTTTAGGGGTACAAACAATAGTAATTGGGGCCTAGTGTGGTTGTGTACGTGTGATATACATACACTTTTTTGGGATCATATTTTCTATTCCGCTATTTAATCAAAAACCTTTGGGGATCAGTTAAATTGGGGGATAGTCTGTGTTGGTACGTGTGAGAGAGATCCACCTTTCCAAGTTGTTGGGGTTCATCTCATACTTCTGAAGGTTTGAGGGTGCTGCCTGTTCCATACTCCCCCTACTCCTAGCCTTTTAGGGGTACAAACAATAGTAATTGGGGCCTAGTGTGGTTGTGTACGTGTGATATACATACACTTTTTTGGGATCATATTTTCTATTCCGCTATTTAATCAAAAACCTTTGGGGATCAGTTAAATTGGGGGATAGTCTGTGTTGGTACGTGTGAGAGAGATCCACCTTTCCAAGTTGTTGGGGTTCATCTCATACTTCTGAAGGTTTGAGGGTGCTGCCTGTTCCATACTCCCCCTACTCCTAGCCTTTTAGGGGTACAAACAATAGTAATTGGGGCCTAGTGTGGTTGTGTACGTGTGATATACATACACTTTTTTGGGATCATATTTTCTATTCCGCTATTTAATCAAAAACCTTTGGGGATCAGTTAAATTGGGGGATAGTCTGTGTTGGTACGTGTGAGAGAGATCCACCTTTCCAAGTTGTTGGGGTTCATCTCATACTTCTGAAGGTTTGAGGGTGCTGCCTGTTCCATACTCCCCCTACTCCTAGCCTTTTAGGGGTACAAACAATAGTAATTGGGGCCTAGTGTGGTTGTGTACGTGTGATATACATACACTTTTTTGGGATCATATTTTCTATTCCGCTATTTAATCAAAAACCTTTGGGGATCAGTTAAATTGGGGGATAGTCTGTGTTGGTACGTGTGAGAGAGATCCACCTTTCCAAGTTGTTGGGGTTCATCTCATACTTCTGAAGGTTTGAGGGTGCTGCCTGTTCCATACTCCCCCTACTCCTCATCTAGCCTTTTAGGGGTACAAACAATAGTAATTGGGGCCTAGTGTGGTTGTGTACGTGCGAGATACATACACTTTTTTTGATCATATTTCCTATTCCGCTATTCAATAAAAACCTTTGAGGATCAATTGAATTGCGGGATAGTCTGTGTCGGTACGTGTGAGAGAGATCCACCTTTCCAAGTTGTTGGGGTTCATCTCATACTTCTGAAGGTTTGAGGGTGCTGCCTGTTCCATACTCCCCCTACTCCTCATCTAGCCTTTTAGGGGTACAAACAATAGTAATTGGGGCCTAGTGTGGTTGTGTACGTGTGATATACATACACTTTTTTTGGATCATATTTTCTATTCCGCTATTTAATCAAAAACCTTTGGGGATCAGTTAAATTGGGGGATAGTCTGTGTTGGTACGTGTGAGAGAGATCCACCTTTCCAAGTTGTTGGGGTTCATCTCATACTTCTGAAGGTTTGAGGGTGCTGCCTGTTCCATACCCCCCCTACTCCTCATCTAGCCTTTTAGGGGTACAAACAATAGTAATTGGGGCCTAGTGTGGTTGTGTACGTGCGAGATACATACACTTTTTTTGATCATATTTCCTATTCCGCTATTCAATAAAAACCTTTGAGGATCAATTGAATTGCGGGATAGTCTGTGTCGGTACGTGTGAGAGAGATCCACCTTTCCAAGTTGTTGGGGTTCATCTCATACTTCTGAAGGTTTGAGGGTGCTGCCTGTTCCATACTCCCCCTACTCCTCATCTAGCCTTTTAGGGGTACAAACAATAGTAATTGGGGCCTAGTGTGGTTGTGTACGTGCGAGATACATACACTTTTTTTGATCATATTTCCTATTCCGCTATTCAATAAAAACCTTTGAGGATCAATTGAATTGCGGGATAGTCTGTGTCGGTACGTGTGAGAGAGATCCACCTTTCCAAGTTGTTGGGGTTCATCTCATACTTCTGAAGGTTTGAGGGTGCTGCCTGTTCCATACTCCCCCTACTCCTCATCTAGCCTTTTAGGGGTACAAACAATAGTAATTGGGGCCTAGTGTGGTTGTGTACGTGCGAGATACATACACTTTTTTTGATCATATTTCCTATTCCGCTATTCAATAAAAACCTTTGAGGATCAATTGAATTGCGGGATAGTCTGTGTCGGTACGTGTGAGAGAGATCCACCTTTCCAAGTTGTTGGGGTTCATCTCATACTTCTGAAGGTTTGAGGGTGCTGCCTGTTCCATACTCCCCCTACTCCTCATCTAGCCTTTTAGGGGTACAAACAATAGTAATTGGGGCCTAGTGTGGTTGTGTACGTGTGATATACATACACTTTTTTTGGATCATATTTTCTATTCCGCTATTCAATAAAAACCTTTGAGGATCAATTGAATTGCGGGATAGTCTGTGTCGGTACGTGTGAGAGAGATCCACCTTTCCAAGTTGTTGGGGTTCATCTCATACTTCTGAAGGTTTGAGGGTGCTGCCTGTTCCATACTCCCCCTACTCCTCATCTAGCCTTTTAGGGGTACAAACAATAGTAATTGGGGCCTAGTGTGGTTGTGTACGTGTGATATACATACACTTTTTTTGGATCATATTTTCTATTCCGCTATTCAATAAAAACCTTTCTAGGGCAAGATCTTAAATTACAGAAATATGAGGAGACCGTCAAATAAGGGCCGTGGCCTGGGTCGTGGTGCTGCTGGTAGAGCTCCTGTTGCAAGGAGAGGACATGGTCGATCTGTGCCAGCTACACGCACAAGTGAAACACCTTCCTCAAGTGTGAGTAGGCGACAGAACCTGCATCAGTATTTGGTAGGGCATCAAACGCCCCTAGAAGTGATGAGGCCAGAACAAGTTGAGGCGATAGTAGATTGGTTTGCTGCTGACAGTGCCTCCAGTTCCTTCACATTGTCTCCCACCCAGTCTACTGCAGAAAGGTCAGAGTTGGCACCTGCAGCCAATGTCCAACCGTCTTTCACCTCACCCCCTTGCAAATCAGGCCAGCAGTCTGAGCCCCAAGCCATACAGCAGTCTCTTATTCTTTTTGAGGACTCTGTCAGCAGGGTTTCCCAGGGCCATCCACCTAGCCCTGCCCCAGAAGTGGAAGAGATTGAGTGCAGCGATGCCCAACCACTTATTTCTCAAGATGAGTACATGCAAGGATCATCGCAGCACGTCTCCGATGATGACGAAACGCAGGTGCCAACTGCTGCGGCGTTCAGCATTGTGGAGACCGACAAGGAGGGCAGGGGTGAAGACTGGGTGGAAGATGATGTGGAGGACGATGAGGTCCTCGACCCCACATGGAATGAACGTCATGCAGGTGACCTGAGTAGTTTGGAGGAAGAGGCGGTGGTCGCACAGAGCCACCAGCACAGCAGAAGAGGGAGCAGGGTGCAGAAGCGGAGCGGCCGTGCCCTAGACACTACGCCCGCTACTGCCCAACGCAGCAAGGGAACGAGCGCACCAAAGTCAGCTCAAAGGAGTTCTCTAGCGTGGAAGTTCTTTAGAAAATGTGCTGATGACAGGACACGAGTGGTTTGCACCCTGTGCAATCAGAGCTTGAAGCGAGGCATGAACCTTCTCAACCTGAGCACAACCTGCATGATCAGGCATCTAAGTGCAAAGCACGAGCTGCAGTGGAGTACACACCTTCAAAACCAAGAAACGTCTCTGGCTCATCCTGCTTCCTCTTCTGCTGCAGTCTCGGCCGCTCCAGCCACATCTGTAGTGATACCGGCACCTGCCACCCCGCAAACAGACGATCTGTCAGCAACACCACCACCTGGGTCACCAACAACCATCTCCACAATGTCCCGTGGAAGCGTTCAGCTTTCCATCTCCCAAACACTTGAGAGGAAGAGGAAGTACCCCCCTACCCACCCGCGATCCCTGGCCCTGAATGCCAGCATTTCAAAATTATTGGCCTTTGAAATGCCGTCTGGTGGAGACGCACAGTTTTAAAAACCTTATGTCGGTGGCTGTCCCACAGTACGTCGTGCCCAGCCGCCACTACTTTTCCAGGCAAGCCATCCCTTCCCTGCACAACCAAGTGGGGGAAAATATCAGGTGTGCACTGCGCAACGCCATCTGTGCCAAGGTCCACCTAACTACGGATACGTGGACCAGTAAGCACGGTCAGGGGCGTTATATCTCCCTAACGGCACACTGGGTAAATGCAGTGGCGGATGGGCCTGAGGCGGATAGCAATTTGGCGCATGTCCTTCCACCACCGAGGATTGCAGGGCGCTTCAGTTTGCCTCCTGTTCGTAACTCCTCCTACTCCGCTTCCTCATCCTCTACCGCCTCCTCATCCGGACAGCGTAACACCTTCACCACCAACTTCAGCACGGCCAGGGGTAAACGACAGCAGGCAGTTTTACAACTTGCCTGTTTGGGGGACAAACCACACACCGCGCAGGAGTTGTGGAGGAGCATGGAACAGCAGACAAATGAGTGGTTGCTGCCAGCGAGCCTCAAGCCCGGCCTGGTGGTGTGTGATAACGGGCGAAATCTCATAGCAGCTCTGGGCCTAGCCGGTTTGACGCACATCCCTTGCCTGGCGCATGTGCTGAATTTGGTGGTGCAGAGGTTCCTTAAAAACTACCCCGATATGTCAGAGCTGCTGCAGAAAGTGCGGGCCGTTTGTGCGCACTTTCGGCGTTCTCACCCTGCTGCTGCTCGCCTGGCAGCGCTGCAGCGTAACTTCGGCCTTCCCGCTCACCGCCTCATATGTGACGTGCCCACAAGGTGGAACTCCACCTTGCACATGCTGGAAAGACTGTGCGAGCAGCAGCAGGCCATAGTGGAGTTTCAGCTGCAGCACGCACGCGTGAGTCGCTCTGCGGAACAGCACCACTTCACCACCAATAACTGGGCCTCCATGCGAGACCTGTGTGCCTTGTTGCGCTGTTTTGAGTACTCCACCAACATGGCCAGTGGCAATGACGCCGTTCTCAGCTTAACTATCCCACTTCTATGCCTCCTTGAAAAAACAATTCGGGCGATGATGGAAGAGGATGTGGCACAGGATGAGGAGGAGGAGGAGGATGAAGAGGTAACATTTCCAAGGCTTTCAGGGCAGTCATTCGCAAGGGGCTCCGAGGGTGGGTTCCTGCACACGCAAACGCCAGGGACGCAATTGTCCAGCAGGGGCACAGTTCTGGAGGATGAGGAGGATGAGGAGGAGGAGGAGCTGGAGGAGGAGATGGAACCATGTTCACAGCAGGGTGGCACCCAGGCCAGCTCATGGCCATCACTGGTGCGTGGCTGGGGGGATACAGAGGACACGGACGATACACCTCCCACAGAGGACAGCCTTTCGTCGCCTCTGGGCAGCCTGGCACACATGAGCAATTACATGCTGCAGTGTCTCCACAACGACCGCCGAGTTGCCCACATTCTAACTTGTGCTGATTACTGGGTGGCCACGCTGCTGGATCCCCGTTACAAGGACAACGTACCGTCCTTAATTCACTCACTGGAGCGCGATCGCAAGATGCGCGAGTACAAGCGCACGCTGGTAGACGCCATGCTGCTGGCATTCCCATCTGACAGCGGGGCCACAGTGGAAGCACAAGGCAGAGGAGGAGGAGGAGGAGGTCGCCAACGCAACCAGGGCACCGCCAGCACCTCAGAAGGCAGGGTTAGCATGGCCGAAATGTGGAAAAGCTTTGTCAGCACGCCACAACAAACAGCAGCACCAGCAGCTCAGATGGAACGTCTTAGCAGGAGGCAGCATTTTACCAACATGGTGGAGCAGTATGTGTGCACACGCCTACATGTAGTGAATGACGGGTCTGCCCCCTTCAACTTCTGGGTCTCCAAATTGGGCACATGGCCTGAGCTTGCCCTTTACGCCTTGGAGGTGCTGGCGTGCCCTGCAGCCAGTGTATTATCTGAACGGGTATTTAGCACGGCTGGGGGCGTTATAACAGACAAGCGCAGCCGCCTGTCCAGAGACAATGTGGACAAGCTCACGTTCATTAAAATGAACCAGGCATGGATCCCACGGGACTTTTCCGTACCTTATGCAGAATAGCAATGGATACCGACCTTACCCACCCATTGTTCCATTTTTGCTCTTTCTCACTCTTTTGGGGTGTACCCTCATTTAAAATTTTTGAAAAGAAGCAGTGTTGGCTACCTCGTCCTCCTCCTCAGGGCCAGATTAATGTAGGGGCTATTGGAGCTGCAGCTCCAGGCCCCTACCTTTTATATAGGCCCCGGGTTGGCCATATTCACTGTTACCGCTCTTCTGTCACTTGTAAACACAGAAGTCTGGCTTCTATGCTCGCTTCCCCAGGCAGCACCCTCAGAACCTCCCCACACAGCGTGAAGGCCGGACAAGGAGGGACAGTTGGCGATGCATGGATGTGTTTATGGGCTTCAGAGACAGCATCCCATGTTGAATTAGGCATGCATGGCTGCACCCTTCCTCCTCTGGGTGCATGGCAAGGCACGGCCCTTAAGGCCCTTCAAAATCCTCAGCACCAAGCCCATGATGCTGTTAATCCGGCCCTGGTCCTCCTCCACCGCCGCTTCCACCTACACCGCCCATAGGTGTGCGCAGCCTATTGCATTAAGGTGTGCACCCCAAAGTTGAAATACACATGCATGTGTTTGCCAGCAGGGAGAGTAATGTATCGGGGCCATGTACCTGTAGGCAAGGAGAAATAGAGCAGAGCAGGTCCCAGGGAGATCTTTCCCATCTCCTCACTGGCAATGCTATGTGCCCTAGGTGATTAGGGTGTGCCCAGGCACACCCAGCACACCCTGTGCGCACGCCTATGTCACCGCCACATCCACCACCACCTCAACCTCCCTCCTACTCCATATGGGCCTCGTCCTTCAGAGATGAAGAAGAACATTGTTTTATTTTTCTGTTTTTTTTTTGTTGTTTTAAGTTATTTCCCTATCCACATTTGTTTGCAGAGCACTTGCCATGCTCTTAATTACGTTTTGCTGCCATTTGCAGCACTCTAGCCCTTTCCTTTGGTGTTTTAGAGCCATTTTAGTGCCTTAAAGTTCGGGTCCCCATTGACTTCAATGGGGTTCGGTGTCCGGGAAAAGTTCGGTAAAAGTCCGGGACACGGACCCGGACTTTTTTTTAAAGTTCGGCCGAACCCGTCGAACACGGACATCTAGGTGTTCGCTCAACCCTACTCGATATGTATCCTGGATAATATGCGTCCTTCTCTGGAAGTCTCAGGTCAGTAGTCACAGGTATGTAGGGAATGAAGCACAAAGCAGTATCATAGCGCAGACCATTTATTAACCAGATCAAAATAATAGATTAAAAACACTTACAAGGATCCAATCATAACGAGCATGTAAAGCAGTCCAAATTGTTTCCAAGCATGTTCCGCCACGGCATTCCACCAAAATGATGGCCGCCACGTCTCCTCACTGTGGGCGAGCGTGTCCACTGTGACCGCCCGACGTACGTTTCGTTACACTGAACGTCTTCAAGGGGCGCGGTCCGGCAGTCGTCACAGCTCTAAATACCAATGGGGAGAGAGCGGATATGGACGGTGACCTGGAAACCGGAAGTCGACCCCGAAACCGGAAGTGACCCGGAAACCGGAAGTCGACCCCGAAAACCGGAAGTTAACCCGGAGACAGGAAGTCACCTGCATTCCACAACCAGGAAGTGAGCAGGATGTGCAACTAATAGTATATATGAAGGGAATAAACCCATCTTTTATTCGCATTACATGCCAGATCTAAAATATTCATGCGGCCATATATATTACAATAGGCATAACGAACAGAATATAAGATTAACATTAATACTGTTAGTAGAACCGTCCACTAGTAGAGAAAACGACGCCATCTAGTGGGCATATAGCGGAACATGCTGCAAACATTACAATTAAAAGCCATACGCACACATATTGAACAATAAGAGAAATAAAAATAAATAATACAACGTGTAAGCTGCAATATATTAAGACTATGGGAATAAGCGGAATTAAAAAGGTAAAAAATGTGGAATTAAGAAATGTGTCAGGAATTTTTAATAAAGGCATTGAGGTCCCACTCAATATTCAACCCCCTAGGGGTATGGCACCTCATCTTAAAAATCCAATTAGTCTCAATTTTCGAAACTCCACGTGTCATATTACTGCCTCTCCAATTCCCAACGTATCTGTCTATCCCCAAAAACAAAGTCCCAGTAGGGTCTCTGTTATGCTACTGGGACTTTGTTTTTGGGGATAGACAGATACGTTGGGAATTGGAGAGGCAGTAATATGACACGTGGAGTTTCGAAACTTGAGACTAATTGGATTTTTAAGATGAGGTGCCATACCCCTAGGGGGTTGAATATTGAGTGGGACCTCAATGCCTTTATTAAAAATTCCTGATACATTTCTTAATTCCACATTTTTTACCTTTTTAATTCCGCTTATTCCCATAGTCTTAATATATTGCAGCTTACACGTTGTATTATTTATTTTTATTTCTCTTATTGTTCAATATGTGTGTGTATGGCTTTTAATTGTAATGTTTGCAGCATGTTCCGCTATATGCCCACTAGATGGCGTCGTTTTCTCTACTAGTGGACGGTTCTACTAACAGTATTAATGTTAATCTTATATTCTGTTCGTTATGCCTATTGTAATATATATGGCCGCATGAATATTTTAGATCTGGCATGTAATGCGAATAAAAGATGGGTTTATTCCCTTCATATATACTATTAGTTGCACATCCTGCTCACTTCCTGGTTGTGGAATGCAGGTGACTTCCTGTCTCCGGGTTAACTTCCGGTTTTCGGGGTCGACTTCCGGTTTCCGGGTCACTTCCAGTTCCGGGGTCAACTTCCGGTTTCCGGGTCACTTCCGGTTTCGGGGTCGACTTCCGGTTTCCAGGTCACCGTCCATATCCGCTCTCTCCCCATTGGTATTTAGAGCTGTGACGACTGCCGGACCGCGCCCCTTGAAGACGTTCAGTGTAACGAAACGTACGTCGGGCGGTCACAGTGGACACGCTCGCCCACAGTGAGGAGACGTGGCGGCCATCATTTTGGTGGAATGCCGTGGCGGAACATGCTTGGAAACAATTTGGACTGCTTTACATGCTCGTTATGATTGGATCCTTGTAAGTGTTTTTAATCTATTATTTTGATCTGGTTAATAAATGGTCTGCGCTATGATACTGCTTTGTGCTTCATTCCCTACATACCTGTGACTACTGACCTGAGACTTCCAGAGAAGGACGCATATTATCCAGGATACATATCGAGTCCTACTGAGTCTATTTTTGGCATTTGGGATCTCTGTCATGGGGATCATCGTTATGTGGTAAGGGTCAGTGTGAACTGGGTGTCTGGTGGTGGTATCACGGATTCGCTACATTTTTCATCTGATCATATTGGGACTTTACATGGACTTTTTAATCTTTCTGAGAACTTTTTACTGATGATTAGCGCTACATTGTTCTTATATTGCTTTTAGATCTGTTTTTTATTCCAGATTCTGTGTAGCAGCTTTTCTATTTGGATTTTATTACCAACTTCTGAAGTTTGTATGTTTGAAGCTTTGAATTTCAGTTAGCGCAGCAATTTTCTTTATTATTTGCACGTCATTTATTCAATCATAAATTGTCTTGAGTACTTACATAGATCACAAGAAAGTATTATTACCACTGACATGTAGGCCGAAGAACGTGCGATATTCCTAGGTAATGAGACTGATGTATCGAAGCATCCAAGATGCATGTGCTGGGTGCCGACTAATGTCCCCCAGGCGGGTATGGACGATCACAACTAGCAGTTAGCCATGCCTAAAAAGGTATAGGGTATAGTCTGTACTAGTGAATCAACATAAATAAATCGAATGTAGATGGATATAGTATCTAGGTTAATTTACATTACTATTAGAGATAGACATATGTTCACTTAATGAATAGCTAGTATTTGCCATATATTGTTGTCTTAAGTAGAGTAATTCTATGGTAATCGATGGAAACAAAAGCAACATCTGAATATCTTAATACCCACCAAAATAAAGGCTAGCAGGCAACGCACTGGTCAGACGATGGAGATGGCGAGGTTAGATATATATGAAGCAAAAGGACATCTTTGTATATGAATAAAAAGTGTCCCGTTGTCTTTGGGTCTCCCAGGGATCCCCTGGATATCTGTGGAGGTATATATATATTGATATCAGATAATGGAGGCATGTTTGACACAGCCTAACCAATCCTCTTCCGTGATAAAAAGCCATACAATTACCCAAAGAATCAAACAACTATAGAGTAGGTAAAAAACGGGGGTACAAGGTCTGTAGCAGCCTGTGTTAATTCCCCTATAAATACAGTGTGGTAAACGCCATTACCTTTCCTAGTGCATGTGTCCAGCCTCCATCGTCTGCGTCATGACCATGCCTTGCCGCTGCTTTTATGAGTGTCGTCAACCCCGTCGTCAGTGTCGGGCGACGCGCGCCGCACTGACGTCACGGGGTCCGATGTACAACCACGCACCTGCGTCGGTAGACGCGGTGCGCAGCTGTGAGGAGCACGGGCGGTACCGCCCATCAGTGGTTGCCTAGCCAGCCGACACGCCGGGACACAGCATCCGCTGTGAGGAGGAAACGGCGTCACACGGTGGGCGGTCCGTCCATGTAAACAAAGGGGCGTGTGACTGATGAGTCATCACGAGCCTCTGTACATCGCATACCCGCCTGTGGGACTCTACAGGCAATCCAATGCACTAAATCCAAGGATGGTCTCAAATCCTACCAGGGGATAATCGCATGCCATATATCGGACCACATGTCAGGGTTCACATCTCTGTAATTATAAAAAACAATAAGATGGATACAATTATAATGATTTGTATGAATACATTATTAGTTGTGTAGCCCTATATAATAATAATATAATAAACCTATAAAATAAAAAAATATCGCACTATATAAAGTAAAAACACACATTTTGTAAAATAGTAGTTTATTTGCATTTTTCAAAATACTTTTTGAAAACCTAATGTTTTAGCACGATTTTCAAAAAATACTTTTCACATGCTATCATTTATTTTTTTCCTAAAAACTGTATTTTATTTATTAAAAAGAAATCCAGTTCACTACTTCACTAACTCTTTAAATGTTTCTTCTATACTGTTAGAAAGTTTGCAAATCCAATAATTGTGCTAATGGAAAAAAATAAAATACTAGGATACATTTGTTGATTGTATTCCTGTAGAAAACACAGACGGAAGTACAATGCTAATACGTTTTTTGTAACAAGAAAATATTAATAGGACATTGAAGAATTAGATATGCAAGGTGGTCTACAAAATGGTATTTTAAAATGTAAAGAAAAAAAAAAAAAACAACAACAAATTATTTCCAAGTAATTATAAAGATAAAAGCTTCTGTACAACCAATCTCTGGTTTTATCAGCAACCGACCATTATCCTATATCACTTCTTTATTATTAGAGTTAAGACTCTGCTTTTCTAAGCCTGCAATAATTTCTTTATGGAGTCTAGCTTCTAAATATACAGTACTTCTTTAAACACAAAAAATGTAAACTGTTTCACCTACGCAATTTAAAAACACTGCTGTGTCAAAGCACCTCTGGTAGGAGTTGACCCAAACTCAACTGAGTTCTCAAGTATGAGACCGATATAGAAATTTACAAACAGAGAGCAGGATTACCTGGAGGCAGCTCTTACCTACTTGAAGGTACAGCAACACCATTACTCAAGTCAAGTAAGAAAATTAAAGTTGTAATAAACTTTTTACATGGAGGCAAACATTCCTCAAAACATTTTTCATATTTTTGGCAAAACATTTACCGGCTTATTACTGGCTCCAGAGTGTTCTGCTATACTTTCTTGAACTTCTGGGCAGGAAAACAGGCAAACTGAGCATGTCGCAGGGTATCAAGGGAAAGGAGAAACCCTAAAAACATAGCCTGAGGCCAGTTCCCTGTGTTGCATAAGTGTTGGCTGTAATATGCCCATGTGGAAAGGGCCCATAGGGAGTTAAAGAAGGCAAGTCTGAGCCAAAACCATGAGTTTATCTGCCACTAATACTGCCCTCCGTAGTCTACGCTCGTAGAGCCCATTCACACTAGCACGACTTGTGAGGCGACTTGTGTCGCCCCAGGTCACTTGACATAACAAAAGCAATGTTAATCAATCAGTGCTGTCTTAATTGGCACTACTGAAGTCGCTCCGACTTCAGAAAAGGGTCCTGTACTACTTTGAGGCGACCTGTGATCCGACTGTCCCATATACTCCAATGGGAGTCGCCTCCTTATCTTAATTGAAGTGACTTGTTATCAGACTTTCCAGGAAGAAGAAAGAGATTAGCCAGGCATTCCCCACAGACAAAGTCGTCTGTCTCCTCAAAGTAGTGCACAAGTCTCTTCCAAGTCTCTAAACAAGTCTCTTCAAAGTCACGGGGCGACTTTCTGGTTGCGGTAGTGTGAACCGGCTCTGACTCATAGGTATCCATAACATTTCACCTCTGGTAATTGCCATTTAATAACATCTCTGATACATATCACCTTAGTTCTCCTAAAGAAGCATATAGTGAAACACTTTACGAGTCCAGAAACTTCTTGTCTTATTATTATTCCAAAATTTGCCCCTTCCTAATTTAATGACACCACAAAGCTCCTAGTTCACTCCCTGGTAATCTCTTGCCTCGACTACTGCAACTCCCTTCTTGCTGGATTACCTCTCCAAAAGCTATCCCCCCTTCAGTCCATCATGAATGTTGCTTCTCCACCTTACCAACCATTCAGTGTCTGCTACCCATCTCTGCCAATCCCTCCACTGGCTTCCGCTCACCCAACTAATTAAATTCAAAATATTAACAAAGCCATCCACAACTTGGCTCCAAGCTACATCTCCACATACCAACCAAATTGTTCTCTTTGGTCCTCCCAAGACCTCCTGCTCTCTAGCTCTCTTGTCACCTCCCCCCATGTTCCCCTCCAGGACTTCTCCTGAGCATCTCCGATCCTATGGAACTCCCTACCCCAATCTGTCCAGCTACTCACTTTTAGACGATCCCTGAAAACCCTTCTCTATCCCGCCCATACCTAACAACTTTACTTTTATTTTCTCCATCACCTCCTCCCCCACAGTTATTACCTTTTGTATCACTTGAACCTCCCTCCTATATTGTAAGCTCTAACAAACAGGGCCCTCCGATTTCTCCTGTGTTAAATTTTATCGTAACTGTACTCTCTGCCCTTATGTTGAAAAAGCACTACACAAACGGTTGGTGCTCTATAAATCCTGTATAATAATAATAATTAGAATTGGATTGAGCCAAGCGATAAAGAGACTGCAAAAATATGTAACACCAATGATGTACATGAGGAGTCTCTAAACTTTCTAAACAAAGAGCCAGCTTACTGTCCTTTAGGCACTGGGGGCCAGATTCTGGACACGGAGTAGAAAACACCCCGTCTTTAGTGGTGGGAAACAACAGCCCATGATTGGTTTTAGTTGGCAGAATAGTGTCCCATCATTGGTGTCAGTGGGAAGAATGGAGCCCCTTTGTTGATACTCAAGGGAGGATAGTGCCCTAACTTAGGTGTCAGTGGGAGGAATAGTGCCCCATCACTTGTGTCAGTGGGAGGAATTGCGCCCAATCATTGGTGTCAGTGGATAGAATGGTGCCCCATCATTGGTGTCAGTGGATAGAATGGTGCCCCATCATTGGTGTCAGTGGATAGAATGGTGCCCCAAGGGTTGGATAAAGGCATGCTAAGGGCCACATCTGGCCCAGAGGCTGCAGTCTGGAGACCGCTGATGTACAGTATATTGTGACAATATGATCTATGAACGTTATTAGATTTGCAAATAGAGGTGGATGTTATGAGGTATTATGGCCCATCCCCATAGGGAAATGCCCATTAATTTATATTTTTAATATTTGGCTTTTAGCTATATACAATAACAATTTTTTTTATTTTTAATGTACATATATTGTCTCGGTATGGCGTAACTAGAGCCCCATCTGCAAAAACAGTTGTTTTATGTTGAATTTGGGGATGTGGTCCCCACCACTCTAATCCTAAAATTCTATGAAGCCATATTTTGTACATGAGAAGCCTGGCATAACACCCAGTACTTCTAGGTATAGGGTGGGGGGAACATGTGACATTCCCGCTGCCTCCCCACAATGCATTGCGCCTAAGCTCTCACATGGGAGCATGCATAAACGTGTGTATCTTTTGGCAGTAGATTGGGGTGGTGATGGAAAGCAAGGAAGTTAAAGCGGAGTTCCGGCCTCAAAATCGACTTTACACGATCCGCTTGCTGTACTGTCGCTGAAAAAGAATTGGAGAATTTAATTTTTTTTTTGATTTACTTACCTTGTTATTAAAGAAAATGTACTTACCTGGAAAACTAAAAAGTCCTCTCTTGCAGTTGTGATCAGCACAGTTTCAATCAGCACTGTCCAGACAGAGGGTAAGGGGTCCTGCAGCCTCTTAGACACTGATAGAAGTCACAAGACTGCTATATACTGCTGATAAGAAAAGGTATTTAGCAGTTTATATTTACTAAAATAACTGCATTTCCATGTTCTGTGCACTGTAGGAGACCGGATATAGTAAATGCAGGTTTCTGGGTTTAGTAACACTTTGAGCAGATGTTGCCTTTTAGGGCAAGGTCCCCTTTAAGTTGTGTTCCAATGGAAGCCCTACATTGGAGGAGAGGATGCTGAGGGGTAGTCTAATAGATAGATAGATAGATACAACTTTATTGTCATTGCATAGTACAGGTACACAGCAACGAAATGCCGTTTAGCATCTACCAGAAATGCAAAATGTAGCAGTCGTACAAGAGTGCAGATAACCATCTAGCATATTTACAAATTAAAAAAAATATATATACACATCATATACACACATATATACATATATATATATATACATACATACATATATATATATATATATATATACACACATACACAGATGAGTGTGAAATGTTGGGCAGAATGTACCGTAATGATAAAGATACATACAAATATAAATAGTGCAGATGTACTGAGAAGTGAAAAGATATACTATGTAGTATGTACACGTATAGTACAGAGAGCATACACAGTCTTTTGTTTGTGTTTGTTTTGTAGGGATTAACGGTGTAGTGTTGAGTTCAGTAGTATGATGGTGGATGGAAAAAAGCTGTCCCTGAACCTGCTGGTTCTGGTTCTGGTGCGCAAGTTTCTGTATCTCCTTCGTGATGGAAGGAGGTTAAACAGTTTATGACTGGGATGCGAAGGGTCCTCGATGATGTTGTGAGCTCTGCGCAGACATCTACTGTGGTGAAGGTGCTCAATGGCAGGTAGTTGGGTGCCAGTGATGCGTTGAGCGGTTTTGACCACCCTTTGCAATGCTTTAGGTTCACACACAGTGGAGCTTCCATACCATACAGTGATGGAGTAGGTCAGGATGCTCTCAATGATGCAGCGGTAGAAGCTCGTTAAAATCCCCGGGGACAGATGAGATTTCTTGAGACATCTCAAGAAGTACAGGCGTTGTTGTGCTTTTTTTTACCAGAGCTGACGTGTTCTGCTGCCAGGACAGATCCTCAGAGATGTGAACTCCCAGGAACTTAAAGCTGGAGACTCGCTCTACCTCGGTTCCATTGATGTTGACTGGTAGATGTCTCCCGCTGTTGGATTTCCGGAAGTCCACAATGAGCTCTTTGGTCTTTGTGGCGTTGAGAGTCAGGTTATTGGTGGCACACCATACTGCCAGATTACGAATCTCTTCCCTGTAGGCCGATTCGTCATTGTTTTCGATCTGGCCGACCACGGTGGTGTCATCTGCATACTTGATAAAGATGTTGGATTTATACAGAGGAGCACAATCGTGGGTGAACAGGGAGTAGAGCAGTGGGCTCAGAACACAGCCCTGTGGTATGCCAGTGTTCAGAATGAGGGTTGAGGATACCTGGTTTCCCAACCTAACAGATTGAGGTCTGTTGGTGAGAAAGTCCAGAATCCATCTGCAAATAGGGGTGCAGATACCCAGTTCCCTGAGCTTAGTGATCAATACAGTGGGGAGGACTGTATTGAATGCAGAGCTAAAGTCAATGAACAGCATTCTGACGTATGTGTTACTCTTATCCAGGTGGGTGAGAGCAGAATGAAGAGCTGTAGAAACTGCATCCTCAGTTGACCTGTTCGGGCTCAGTAATGCCATTGCAGAGGGAAATGCTGTTTGCTGGAGGAGTGAAAGATCAGGTAAGTAAATGTGCTTTTCATGTCCTCTAGACCAAACAAGCAGGTAATCCCTTCAGTGCAGGTTTTTTAGTTTTTTGGAGTTCGGCATTAAAGCGTTAGATACTCCTTACATGCAGGTGCATCTCATAAAATTAGGATATCATCAAAAAGTTCATTTATTTCAGTATTTCAATTACAAAAGTGAAACTCATCTATTTTATATAGATGTGTTATACATAAAGTGATATATTTCAAGCATTTCTCTCTTTTAATTTTGATGATTATGGCTTACAGCTAGTAAAAACCCAAAATTCAGTATCTCAGAAAACTAGATTATTACATAAGACCAATAAAAAAAAAAAAAAAAAAAAAAAAGATTTTTAATATAGAAATTTTGGCTTACTGGAAAGTATGTCCCTGTACAATTTAGTATGCACTCAATACTTGGTCTGGGCTTCTTTTGCATGAATAACTGCATCAATGTGGTGTGGCATGGAGGAGATCAGCCTGTGGCGGTGCTGAGGTGTTATGGAAGCCCAGGTTGATAGTGGCCTTCAGCTCATCTGCATTGTTGGGTCTGGTGTCTCTCATCATCCTCTTGACAATACCCCACAGATTCCCTATGGGGTTTAGGTCAGGCCAGTTTTCTGGCCAATCAAGCACAGTGTTACCATGAGTATTAAACCAGGTATTGGTAGTTTTGGCAGTGTGAGCAGGAGCCAACTCCTGCTGGAAAATGAAATCAGCATCTCCATAAAGCTGATCAGCAGAGGGAAGCATGAAGTGCTCTAGAATTTCCTGGTAGAGGGCTGCACTGACTTTGGACTTGATAAAACACAGTGGACCAACACCAGAAGATGACATGGCTCCCCAAATTATCACTGACTGTGGAAAATGTTGCATTTCATTTGGAAATAAAGGTCCCAGAGTCTGGAGGAAGAGTGGAGAGGCACAGAATCCAAGTTGCAGTCCGAGGTCAAGTGTGAAGCTTCCACAGTCAGTGGAATACAAGGATATGCTTTGTTCATTTTTTATTTCAGAGATCTATAACCACTTTATTGCCCTATAGTGCAAGGTCTCCTTTAACCATTTGCCGACCACCCCCTGCAGATATACGGTGGTTCGCAGGAGCGTTCCACGGGACCGGCAGCTGCGGGTGCCTGGCTCCCCGCTGAGAGAGAGGGACAGTCAGCTGTTATAAACACAGCAGACCGTTGTTCTCTCTGAAATGATCACAGAGCTCCTGTGATCCTCCTATTTAGGAACACCGGTCTCTGCGTTCTTTTCACAAGCCCATCCCCCATACAGTTAGAAAACACTCCCCTAGGCTCACACTTAACCCTTTGATCACCCCCGGGTTAACCCCTTCTCTGCCGGTGTCATTATTACAGTAACAGTGCATATTTTTAGCACTGATCACTGTACTAATGTCACTGGTCCCCCCAAAAGTGTCAAAAATGTCAGTTAGGGGTCCGATCTGTCCGCCACGATGTCGCATTCCAGCTAAAAATCACAGATCGCTGCCATTACTAGTAGAAAAAAAAAAGACATAAATCTTTCCCCTAGTTTGTAGACGCAATAACTTTTGCGCAAGCCCATCAAAATACACTTATTGGGATTCTTTTTTACCAAAAATATGTAGCAGAATACAAATTGGCCTAAAAGGATGAACATTTGATTTTTAATTTTTTTGGGGGGGAATGTTATATAGCAGAAAGTAAAAAATATGTTTTTTTTCCCCAGTATTGTAACCTTTTTTTTTTGTTTATACCGCAAAAAATAAAAGTTGCAGAGGTGATCAAATACCCCCAAAAGAAAGCTCTATTTGTGGGAAAAAAGGACATAAATTTTATTTAGGTACAGCATCGCACAACCGCGCAATTGTCCGTTAAAGTAACACAGTGCCGAATGAAAAAAAATGGCCTGATCATTAAGGAGGAAATCCTTCCGCTCCAGAAGTGGTTAAGATAGGTTCCCATAGAAGGGCTTACTGAAGCAATCCTGACATTATAAAATTGTGTGAATAATTTACATTGTATCAGAAGCACAGAATGTTCCTTGTGCAGCAGCAGAAAGGTTTCATTCTAAATACAGAGTTTTAATAATTACCTGCCATTTTCCAGCGTCCTCCTGAAAGCAGGCACTATATATGGAACATTCGCAACTTAGTATATTATTGTACCGAAAATTGAAGTATTAAATCTCATCAGATTCACTTGATTCTTTTTATTGCTTTACGGCCCTATCTCACCTTTCCCACACATGTGATTCTGTAAGGCAGAGAAGTGAGCTTTGTTAATATCATCTTTTACCTATAACATTTGTTCAAACTCTTAAAGAGAACAAGTCACAAATGGATTCTCTTTAGGAGCTAAATATTCAGTCTAAAATTATTATTTTTGCAACTTTGCAGGATTACTTAAAAAAGAAAATTTAGGTTTTAATATTGCACAAGCAAACCTACACAAATATAATTATTTAACCACTTGCCGACCTTATAACTTAGATAGACAGCAGCCTAGTGACATGGCTGCACCAGATCACCTACCTAGTATGTGATCCGACACTTCTGGATCTGGGGTGCACACTGCCAGCCTGCTTCCACTGTGATTATACACAACGGAAGCTGATCAGTGGGTACCACAGACTCGATGTCCGCCGGCACCCGCTGATCGTTCAGTACAGAGTGTGAACAAGGCGGATCGCCGTTCTGTCAGTACAGAAGGCATGGATCCTGTGTTTTTGCAAAGCAGGGACATGGATCCATGCATTCCCCTAATACAAGCACCAGGGATGATCGAACTTTTGAAAAGTTCGGTTCGGCCAGAACACCTGAACTTCCCGAAAGTTCGGGTCCAGATTCCAGAACCCCATTGAAATCAATGGGACCCGAACTTCGGTAATCAAAAAAAAAAATTTTGAAGCCCTAAAACCCAATAAATGCCCCTAAAAAAGGGCGTAGGGTTCTGGGTCATGCCCCAGGGACTATTAATCACACAAAAAAAATTGCTCTACTAATAATTCTAAGAAAAATTATCTTTTTCTTATGGCGGTCACCCTGACATGGAGGAGTTCTGTCACCCTGGCATAGCAGTCAGTTCACCTTAAACTACACTATGGTCACCCTGACACTTAACACTTTCCCTACAGAAACTAGATTATTGAATCTAATCTAACTATAGTGGAAAATAGTACCCTAACTACACTAGATATCCCTTTCCTCACACTAATAATTGCTAAATGACACTTTTGCAGCAGGAGTAACAGAATTGCTTCCACTCTCTTCCACAGCCCCTGTATTACAGTGCTAGAGATTTGGCGGGGCTATGTTATATACTGGGGGGCGTATTCACTACTGATTGGCCTCTGGACCCCCTAGTCACTCCAATCACATTCCTAGCAGACTCCTGCCCCCTCAGTTGGCTTTTACTCATGTTTCTGGTCCAATCACGGGCTTTTAAAGCCCAGTTCCTGTCCCATTGCATTTTGGGCGGTTCTGGTGCCAAATTCCGAACCTTTACCGCAAAAAGTTCGGAATTCGGCCGAATTTCGAACAGTCAATGTTCAGGTCGAACCGATGGTTGACCCAAACCGTTCGATCATCCCTACTAGGCACGCAGTCAACCCTTTGATCGCTCCTGATGTTAACCTCTTCCTAGCCAGTGTCAGTACAGTGACAGTGCATACTGTATTAGTGTCACTGGTCCCCAAAAAGTGTCACTTAGATGGGATATATCTATTTGGTTATTTTTTTACTTGTAATGGTGGCGATCAGCGACTGACAGCCAGACTGCGATATTGCGGTGGACAAATCGGACACTAAGTGGTTTATGTACTAAAGCTAGCGAGGGCAAAATTAGTCACAATTCTGCAGAGAAACTAATCAGCTTCAAACCCCAGTTTGAAAAATTAAGCTTTAGCAATTAACCTCCCTGGTGGTATGATTATGTCAGGAATTTTGGACCAAAAGCGGTAGGGGCCTACCGATGAAGCCAAACGGAGCCCACGCTCCAGGCGTAACGCGCATAGGGAGGCGGAGCCTGCGTGCCTGACGCCGATCGCTCAGGTGCTACTCTCTAACACTGAATGCCATAACAGCAGGCACGGCTGAGTGCCCAACAAATGTGAGTTACCCCTTTATGCTCAATAAAAGCTCATTATTTACATTCAGAGAGCACTAGATCTTTGCTTTATCTTTATTTTATGTCCTGGCGACCCCCGGAGGTGAAGGCTGGAGAGGTTACCTGTGATAGTCTGTTTATCCCCTGATATGCTCATGCTGGCCCGTTTGGGTCTGGTATTAAGGTGAGAGGCCAATCTTACTGGTGGAGGGAGTTCACACACTGGTGGTTCCTGCTTGATTCACAAGGGATTGAGGCTGTCCTGTCATCACCTGGATATACTAATCATTACTTTGGAGCACTTTATATGAACATTTATGTTTCATCAGAGCACATATGATGGACACCATATTTTGTTGATAACACTTGTTGATTCATGTAATCAATAATTATTTTTGTGCACTTCTGGCGCAGCACGTTTTTTGATTTTTATGTTTTTGTTGTGAGGTGTGGACACAATTTGTGTATGCAGCCGGATTTATATATTGATTTATTCTAGCACATTTATACACATTTGAATTTCACTTAGTCTTGCGCTGATAGTTTTTTCACTATATATATGTATATATATATATATATATATATATATATATATATATATATATACATACACACACACATATATATATATATATATATATATATATATATATATATATATATATATATATATATATAAAAGTACAGTAAAATTACAGGCAACGGCACTGGGGGGAAAACTAAGGTCAATTTATTTTATTTAGTAATGTAATCCAATAGGATTACAATATATCAGTGTGTTTGTGTGTAAGCCAGTGACTGTAAAGCAGGATGGAAGATTGGGACAGCAGATCCTCCCTGAGAGGTAGTCTCCAAGGGGTGTCGGCGACCAGCCGCATCAGGTCGGCGTACCAAGACCGGCGAGGCCAATCCAAGGCCACTAGAATGATCGTAATTCCTTCTGCCTCAATCCTTGAGAGGAGGGAAGGCATAAATCAGACAATACTGGACCCAGGGGCCCACCAGCATGTCTGTGGTGTCCGCTAGCGAATCCTGTGACAGTGCCTAAAACCAACAGATCCACCTCAGGGGTGCCCCACCGGAGACACAGCTGATGAAACACCTCCGGCTGAAGGGACCACTCCCTTGGTCCAACGCCTGCCGACCAGTGGTAATTTCGTCGACTAAAACCGACTAAAACGTTTTAGTCGACTAAATTAACACAATTTTAGTCGACTAAAATACGACTAAAACAATTCAGATGACTAAAATACGACTAAAACTAAAATGGCATTTTAGTCTTAAGACTAAAATACGACTAAAACTAAAATGGCATTTTAGTCAAAAGACTATAACAAACTAAATCGAAATTTGCTGCCAAAATTAACACTGGTGCATGCTCAAAGCTTAATATCCATAAATAATAACATATTACATTTTTCACTCCAGGACCAGCAGTAGTATATAATGAGTTTGGAAATTGTAGAGAAATGCTTAAATAATGCATTACAAATTACAATTGAACTACACCCATTCTATTATAGATGACTAAAATTAGTTTTAGTCGACTAAAATGTAGGACGTTTTAGTCGACTAAAATGTACTGGAGTTTTAGTCGACTAAATACGACTAAAACTGAAACACTTGCAGAAGACTAAAATGGGACTAAAACTAAAATGCCATTTTAGTCCTAAGACTAAAACTAAATTGAAATTTGCTGCCAAAATTAACACTGCTGCCGACTGAGATAATCCACCTGCCAATTTTTCACCCCTGGAATGTGTACAGCAGAGAGTGCCGGAACAAAACATTCTGTCCACCGAAGAATGCCGGCTACCTCCAGAACTGCCAGTACACTCCTTGTTCCACCCTGGTGATTGACATAATCCATGGCCATGGCATTGTCCGATTGGATTCACACCAGACACCCCTGTAGGCGATCTGTCAAGTGATTTAGGCACAGCCTGATCACTCGGAGTTCCAGGACATTGATTGGGAGTCTGGACTCTTCCAGTGTCCAAACTTCCTGAACGGAGTTCTGACCCACCCGGACAGACTGGCATTCATGGTGTCCACTGTCTAATACAGGGGGGAGGGGGGAAGATTTGCCCTGGCGAAGAGCCAGGGAGTGAAGCCACCAGATCAGAGACCCTTTTGTTTTTTGGCTCAGCCAGATTTGAATGTTCAGACACTTCAGACACTTGTCCCATTTGGTCAAGATCTCTCCTTGCAGTGACCTCGTATGGAACTGTTCAAACGGGACTGCCTCAAAGGTAGAAACCATCAGGCCCAGCACCCTCATGAAAGTTCGGAGGGACGACCACCTGCTGGAAAGCAAGAGATGAATCGCAGCATGTAAGGTCTGGAGTTTGTCCAGAGGAAGGAACATTCTGGCTAGAGCTGAGTGCAGAGTCAGACCCAGATAGTCCATAGAGTGATGTCCACATTGTCCATCAGAGCAGTAGGAGACACTGCTCGCAACAGAAGGTCGTCCAGGTAGCCCAGCACTGCGATACCTCACTGACGTAATAACGCCAGCACCGGAGCCAACATCTTTGTGAAGACCTGAGGAGTAGAGGCGAGACCAAAGGGTAATGCCACAAAGTGATAATGCTCCTCTCCCACGGCAAAGTGGAGGAAGCATTGGTGACACACATATTGGAATGTGTAAGTAAGCGTCCTTGATTGATGTCACCACCATGCGAACAGACTCTATTCAGAACTTCTGTACCCACACAAAGCAGCTCGGGACCTTTAGATCCAGAATTGGACGCACCTTGCCTTCTTTCTTCGGGACCGTGAACAGGTTTGAAAATGTTCCGGAGTTGGAACCGGAACAATTACCCTTTGAAGTAACAGGTCTTGCACCACCCCGAAGAGGGCTTGCAATCGGTCCAGGGACAGACACACATTGGAGGGAAAGAACCTCTCCAGAGAGTAAGAACGAAACTCTATTTTGTAGCAGGACCGTATAACTTTTTGGACCCACTTGCCTTGAACCAAGGAGGTCCAGGGGTCCCGAAACCAGCGAAGATGTCCTCCCACCCCAGGCACGGGTGAGAGTGCACCTTCATGCAGAAGGAGCCTTGTTTGCGGGTCTGCAGAAACCCACTTGGGACTTGCCAGACCAAGTACAATTGGAGGGCTTGAAAGACGTTGAAGATTTGTCAGCCGACCCTGAGGGACAAAAAGCTTCCTGTGAGCTGAGAAGGAGGGGCCATGTCTATGACGAGGCTCCTTACCCTTTCTAGCCTGCAGAAGAAAGGTTCTCTTCCCCCCTGTGAGACTCTTAATGATTTCATCCAGGTTAGCTCCAAACAGGTGATCTCCTTGAAAAGGAAGATTAGTTAAGGCTTTTTTAGTGGTCTGGTCCACAGACCAACATTTGAGCCACAAAACACGCCTAAGGACCACTGCCGAAACAGACAGTCTAGAAATCAGGGGAGCCGCATCCAAAGAGGCATCACAGATAAACTGCAGCCCCTGGAGCAACTGGTTCGCCAGCTCCGCAAAGGCAGGGGGGAGCTGCTCACCCTCCAGGTCACGGCGTAAAAGCTTAGCCCACTCGATCAGAGTTAGTGACACCAGGGCAATGATGAAGACAGGTCTGAGTGCCGAGCCAACCACAGTGAACATACTGCGGGCCACAGCCTCTGCCTTTCTGTCAGCTGGATGCTTAAAAGCTGGCGATTCTTCTACTGGAATCATGGTTGCCATATTCAACCTGGAAACCGGGGGATCCACCACCGGTGGAACAGTCCACTTCTTAAGGAGGGACTCTTTCAAATGGGTACCTGTTTGTGAAACGCTTAGGGACCACAAAGGGGCATTTTGGACGTTCCCACTCTTTTGTGACAAATCTGTCACAATAGGAAGGAAACGGTAACACCTTCGCCGCTCTAGACAGCTTGTGGGTGCCAAAGGAATCCGGTTCCTCTGCCGTAGCTTCAGATGTGTCCTCCATTTTTTGAAGTCTCACGCACAGACACAATTAGTGCATCCACCAGCGCCTTTTCATGTGCGGCTACAGGAGTAGAGGAATCATCCTCACTAACTGAGAACTCAGGGCGCGTAGGGCAGGTCCTGTGCACGGCAGCCAGATCAAATTCAGAATCTGATGGAGACAGATGAAGCAGGGGTAACTTTTTACTACCCCGCTGCCCAAAAGCCACCTCCACCCGGGACACTTCAGGACTGCTGTCAGTGCATCAATGGATGGTTGGGGCCTGGAGAGCCCTGTAGGCTCTTAGAGGGGTTCAGGTGGGAAAATGTGCTCCAGGGACTCCATGAAGAATAAGGGTACCCCACAAAAGTAAAAAAAAACAGTGCTAAGGGACACCCCCACCGCGCTGGTAACGTCACCCAGTCACCAGCCACAGAGAACCCCCCCGATCCTGCAGCTGAGTGAGGGAGAGGACCCCACCAGACTCACCACCCCACCAGGCAGTCACCATCAGCACCATGATCAAAGCACTCCACGTACGGCGTCCAGGAAGGAAAGAGGCCCAGGAGTCAGCACCAGGGGATAAGGAGGGGCTCCCACAGCTAAAATGGACACCCAGAAGGCTCCACAGTAATGGCTGCCATTCAATTCAATGCCGGACTAATGCAAAATGGCCGCTGCAGCCACACAAACATGGCCACCCGTCTATACAGAAAATAGGCTATAACAAAATGGCAGCCCCGCGTGGATCCAGGAGGGATCCCTGGGACCAGGCAAGACCCAGAGCAACCAAATAGATATGAAAGCACTACGGACCTAACCTGCACCCTTCTGATTGTGAGGACTGTTGAAATGTCCTCACAATCAGAAGGGTGCAGGTTAAGTCCGTAGTCCCGACAGCTGTACAATTAGAAGAAGGCAACCGCACACCTACTTGAAAGTGATAGTAGATAATAAAAACCTTTTATTGAAAATCCATAAAATCCAAAACGACAAACCAGGGACAGGAGGGTAAAAAACAGTTGACGCGTTTCACGAAACTATGTTCGCTTAGTCATAACCGTCAAGACCCAGAGCAAGAAGGGGGGGGCTGTTGTAGGAGCCTCCCACCAAGTACACCCCCCCACAGCCGATTGCCCGGTCACCGGTGGTGCACCCTCCGCCCCCATCGCCAGTACAGCATCCTGCCCCAGGAGGTAGCCAGACCACCATACAACCCCAGTATAGGTGGAGGGGGGATTGGGGGGCAGAGAGGGGGGGGTAGATGACCCACAGGACCATCAGACACAGGGGGGGAATAATCGGAAGGAGTGGAACCCGGGAGTCCGACCATCCCAGGGAGGGGCCCGCGTCCACCCCAAAACCCTCCAGGGGAGAAGGTAATAGCTACTCACCATACCAGAAACCAGGCTGGCACTGCTCCAGACAGAACCTCCTCGCCATCGAAATGGGGTGCTGTTGGCCAGGAGGAATGCTGTGGCGCAGGCCGAGACCAGGTCGTATGCGACCTCGCAAGACGTTTAATTTACAGGCCAGCCCCAATCCGGTGGGGCTATGTCACGGCCGACCTAGCAAGGAGCTGAGGTCTGCACGCTCGCTGGCCAGACTAGGGTGACCGCTGGATCTAAATTATCCAGTTGATTTGTAAATCTCACAGGAAAAAAACAGAAGAAATCTATCTAAAATAAAAAATTGCCAGGACCAGAGATCCTAAAAAGGAACTAGGGCCTTACTCCTGACTAGGCAGAAACAAAACTGAGTACCTATAGCAGAGAGGGGGAGTACCCCATGGTCAAGAAGAATAGGAGCTGTGTCCATCAACGAAAGAGAAATATTTTTTTTATTTTTTTTAATTGTTGGTCTTTTTTTGTTTATAGCACAAAAAATAAAAACCGCAGAGGTAAATAAATGCTACCAGAAGAAAGCACTATTTATGGGGAAAAAGGACATACATTTTTTTTTGGGTACAGCATCACATGATCTTGCAATTGTCAAATTAACCCAGTGCCGTATTGCCTGGTATGGCCTGGTCATGAAGGGGGTAAATCTTCCGGAGGGCAAGTAGTTAAAGCTAAACCAAATACACAAATAAAAATTCATATAAGAGAGATGTTTTACCTGCCAATAGATTTGTATTTCTGTCCTTCCAGTCCTGAGATTTACACAGCCCTTTCACACAGTACAGCTCTATCTGGCAGGAGAGGAGGCCTGATTTCTAACTGCTGCACTTTATAAACACTTCACAGGTGTACTCTCCACCCACTGCTGGTGACTGGACAGGGAATGAAAAGCAGAAGGAGGAGTGCGCTTATTCCTTCGTCACTATGCTTTCTCCTTCTATCAGTATAACCATTTTTAGAGCATTGGCACTGTAGCACTATTGTCTAAAGACGCATATTCATTAAATTCTATTTATACATCAATAAATGTATTTTTAAATGCATGCAGTGAAGATACACAAGTCTCACTTTGTATCAGCCTCTTGCAGTCTCTGTACAGCAGAAAAGGGAAATGCAAGGTGCAAATAAGTTTGTGGGTGCCAAAGGAATCCGGTTCCTCTGCCATAGCTTCAGATGTGTCCTCCATTTTTGAAGTCTCACGCACAGACACAATCAGTGCATCCACCAGCGCCTTTTCATGTGCGGCTACAGGAGTAGAGGAATCATCCTCACTAACTGAGAACTCAGGGCGCATAGGGCAGGTCCTGTGCACGGCAGCCAGATCAAATTCAGAATCTGATGGAGACAGATGAAGCAGGGGTAACTTTTTACTACCCCGCTGCCCAAAAGCCACCTCCACCCGGGACACTTCAGGACTGCTGTCAGTGCATCAATGGATGGTTGGGGCCTGGAGGGCCCCGTAGGCTCTGAGAGGGGTTCAGGTGGGAAAATGTGCTCCAGGGACTCCATGAGGAATAAGGGTACCCCACAAAAGTAAAAAAAAAACAGTGCTAAGGGACACCCCCACCGCGCTGGTAACGTCACCCAGTCACCAGCCACAGAGCACCCCCCCCGATCCTGCAGCTGAGTGAGGGAGAGGACCCCACCAGACTCACCACCCCACCAGGCAGTCACCGGCAGCACCATGATCAAAGCACTCCACGTACGGCGTCCAGGAAGGAAAGAGGCCCAGGAGTCAGCACCAGGGGATAAGGAGGGGCTCCCACAGCTAAAATGGACACCCAGAAGGCTCCACAGTAATGGCTGCCATTCAATTCAATGCCGGACTAATGCAAAATGGCCGCTGCAGCCACACAAACATGGCCACCAGTCTATACAGAAAATAGGCTATAACAAAATGGCAGCCCCGCGTGGCTCCAGGAAAGATCCCAGGGCCCAGGCAAGACCCAGAGCAACCAAATAGATATGAGAGCACAGAGACCGCTCTGGTGTTGAAATGTCCTCACAATCAGAAGGGTGCAGGTTAGGTCCGTAGTCCCGACAGCTGTACAATTAGAAGAAGGCAACCGCACACCAACTTGAAAGTGATAGTAGATAATAAAAACCTTTTATTGAAAATCCATAAAATCCAAAACGACAAACCAGGGACAGGAGGGTAAAAAACAGTTGACGCGTTTCACGAAACTATGTTCGCTTAGTCATAACCGTCAAGACCCAGAGCAAGAAGGGGGGCCTGTGGCAGGAGCCTCCCACCAAGTACACCCTCCCCCCCACAGCCGATTGCCCGGTCACCGGCGGTGCACCCTCCGCCCCCATAACAGCATCCTGCCCCAGGAGGTAGCCAAACCACCATACAACCCCAGTATAGGTGGAGGGGGGATTGGGGGGGAAGAGAGGGGGGATAGATGACCCACAGGACCATCAGACACAAGGGGGGGTATAATCGGAAGGAGTGGAACCCGAGGGTCCGACCATCCCAGGGAGGGGCCCGCGTCCACCCCAAAACCCTCCAGGGGAGAAGGGAATAGCTACTCACCATACCAGAAACCAGGCGGGCACTGCTCCAGACAGAACCTCCTCGCCGTCGAAATGGGGTGCTGTTGGCAAGGAGGAATGCTGTGTGGCGCAGGCCGAGACCAGGTCGTATGCGACCTCGCAAGACGTTTAATTTACAGGCCAGCCCCCATCCGGTGGGGCTATGTCACGGCCGACCTAGCAAGGAGTTGAGGTCTGCACGCTCGCTGGCCAGACTAGGGTGACCGCTGGATCTAAATTATCCAGTTGATTTGTAAATCTCACAGGAAAAAACCAGAAGAAATCTATCTAAAAGAAAAAATTGCCAGGACCAGAGATCCTAAAAAGGAACTAGGGCCTTACTCCTGACTAGGCAGAAACAAAACTGAGTACCTATAGCAGAGAGGTGGAGTACCCCATGGTCAAGAAGAATAGGAGCTGTGTCCATCAATGAACGAAAGAGAAATATTTTTTTATTTTTTTTAATAGTTGGTCTTTTTTTTGTTTATAGCACAAAAAATAAAAACCGCAGAGGTAAATAAATGCTACCAGAAGAAAGCACTATTTATGGGGAAAAAGGACATACATTTTTTTTGGGTACAGCATCACATGACCTTGCAATTGTCAAAGTAACGCAGTGCCGTATTGCCTGGTATGGCCTGGTCATGAAGGGGGTAAATCTTCTGGAGGGCAAGTAGTTAAAGCTAAACCAAATACACAAATAAAATTCATATAAGAGAGATGTTTTACCTGCCAATAGATTTGTATTTCTGTCCTTCCAGTCCTGAGATTTACACAGTCCTTTCACACAGTACAGCTCTATCTGGCAGGAGAGGAGGCCTGATTTTTAACTGCTGCACTTTATAAACACTTCACAGGTGTACTCTCCACCCCCTGCTGGTGACTGGGCAGGGAATGAAAAGCAGAAGGAGGAGTGCGCTTATTCCTTCGTCACTATGCTTTCTCCTTCTATCAGTATAACCATTTTTAGAGCATTGGCACTGTAGCACTATTGTCTAAAGACGCATATTCATTAAATTCTATTTATACATCAATAAATGTATTTTTAAATGCATGCAGTGAAGATACACAAGTCTCACTTTGCATCAGCCTCTTGCAGTCTCTGTACAGCAGAAAAGGGAAATGCAAGGTGCAAATAAGTTCATGTGCTGACAAAGACATGCTGATAGGAGGAGAAAGCGGAGTGAGAAAGATGAGCTCATCACTGTGCATCTCCTTCAATGTAAAAACCTAGTCTGGTGGGGGACCATAACAACCTGAGCTCAGAAGAAGTGGGTTGAGGGATGCTGGCCATCTGTCGGATACCTGATCGGAGACTGAAATGACGAAGTTGGCCTCTCTTGTATCTCCAACCCAGGTCCCGCTGAAGATGGAACTGAGGGTACCGAGGGACAGGAGAAACATAAGTGCCTTCAGGTATTGATTGGAGCATTTGCAGCAGGTGATGCAGTCCCAGTCAGGCTGGCAGAACATCAGATTAGGAACAGTAACCATGCACAGAGCTCCAGATGAAATTTGAGGGGCACTCCACATGGGCTGCAAGTTCCAGATGCGAGGCTTGTCAGAGCTCCCAGCAGACTTAAAAAATTAATTCACTCTGGTGATCAGAGCTGGTACAGATCATAGCCAGGTAGGCACTCAAACTGGATGAGGGAACAGAGCAAGGAACAGAAGCAGGGCCAAAGAAATAGCAGGCGAGCAGCGAGGTACAGAATCATAAGGCAAAGATGTGGTCAAGAACTAGGCCGGGGTCAGAAACTGGAGACAAGGCAGAAGCAGGGTCCAAGTTCAGGTCAAATGCATGCCGGGTAAGCAACTAGAGAATAGGCGGAGTAGTAACAGGATGCAGGGAATAGCTGAAGGACCAATCATCACTTAAAGTGGATGTAAACCAAATTTATGAAATTTGACATGGCCACATCTATCTGTAGTGTTTACTTACCTCTCTCCAAAGCCCTAAGTCCTGTGGTTTTCTGCTGCTCCGTTCTTCTGTTATCAGCATGATAACTTCTGAAAAGTTCCCAGAGATGGGAGATAAAAGCAGCTGAAAATGTGTGTCGGGTGGGTGCTATAAATAGATTAGCAGAGGGCTGGTCTATTCACAGCACAGCTCTGCACCATGCTTCCTTCCTCTGTCTACGTGGAGAGGGGGGGGGTGCCTTTCCTCCAAGCATCTCTTACACAGAGTATACCAGGACTCCACTCCCAGTGCTGAAACAGGAAGAACAAATTCTAACACAATAAAGAATAAAGCAAGCTGAAGACAGCAGATATACATGTAATACTTATGTAGAGAGATTTGTTTCATGTCTGTGTATCATCTGAGGCTGTTCACTTCACTGGGCATATGTGAGGGATTACATTAAGCTTGAGTAGAAGCATCCTTAAATAGCCCGTCTGACCCCACCATTCCTGCACTCAGGTGTGCATGCACATTTCTGCGAGCCAAACATCTGAAAGGCATTCCCTAACAGATTCGTTCAGATTCCTCCATCCACATACATTAGTTGGATGGAGGGATTCCCCCTCTACCAGGACATCCTATTCTGACAGTGGCTTCTGCTGCTCTGCTGCTGTCAGAATACACTGATCAGCTGCTGCAGCCAAATAGACAATCGATAAAAGTTTTCCAGTTTGTCCGTTCAACAGAAGCCGATCACGGCTGAGCTGTATTTTTACTTCTCACCAACCATTCAGACTTATGCTACAAAGGCAGTGGAGGGGGAAATACATACACTGAGTTTGTGATGCTTTGACTGATGCTTTCGCTGAATGGGGTCAAGGAGGCACTCTCAAATGCTCTCTGAAGAGCAATCCGAATGTGGATCGTGCTTGGATCGTGCTAGTGTAAACCAGACTTTAGAGCAACCCAGAGGCTAATCAAAGCAATTCCTGTCCCTTTAAGCATTTCTCAATGGCCAGAAAGATATACAGCGGTAAGGCCACTAGTACATAAGTGAAAAGGATGTCTCTACGGACTCTTCTTCCTGCTGTTGATAGATGGGAAGTTAGCTGTGCCTAAAGCATTTCTTTCCATAAGTGGTAATCACAGGAGGTAGTGTTCATGCAGTGCAGACAGAGATGGTCTTAGCCACAGGCAGCTTCTTGTGTAGCACAGAAAGTCGCCCCGTGGGGTGCTCACTGCTGACATTTTACCTCTTTTACCTATTAAGAAATCTAAAAGGAACGATTAAATTTAAGGATAGAAATATAACAGCTGGCATTGTCAATGCAGTTCTAAAAGTTCAAGTTCCTTTCTAGGGATTACCTGTAAAGGTTTTTTCTCACACAAAATGGAGTTCGAATCATAAATATTTAATGGCCACCCAATGCCTTAACTCCTTGCAGTGAAAATCAGAAAAGGCTCCATTGCAGGAGGTTCTTTTTAAAACGGACCTTCACCCAAATTTAGAGAATAAGTTCACCTTTTCATGAAAAATTAAAAGGTGAACTAACTCCAAATATCCTGGTCACCACTGCAGACCCAACTACAAATAGCAGCCATAATACCCCATGCTGCCAGTATAGTGTTGTGAACACTGTAATACACAGCCCTGAACAAGGCTGCTAATAAGGGGGTACCACTGGCTCTCCTTTATGGGGTGTGGGGCCCATCAGTTCAACAACGGCCCCAGCAGCTGACAAACAGGGGGAAGAAGATCCTGGACAGGAGGGGGTGATGGGTGCAGCGGGGGGATTTAGTGGAAACGACTCCCTGTAATGCCCCCCTGCAGCAGCAGGTGGAGGAATGTAGAGGAAAAAAGCCAGCAGGGGATGGGGGGCACAGACAGCAGAGAAAAGGGGATCCTGGACTGGAAGGGGTGAATGGTGTGGCAGGGGAGGGGACCTTCACAGGGACCTACAGGGAATTGGTTCCAGTAAAAGGCCCCCACAACACTGATCACCCCCTCTTATGTAGGATCCCCTTCCCACTACTGTCAGGGCCCCCCCTGTGTGCCACTGCTGGCTTGTTGCCATCTCCATCCAGCTGCCTGCTGTGGGGCACAGGGGATCATTTCAGGATGGAGAGCAGAGTGTGGCCGGTACATACTGTATGATATTTTTCCTTGCCCTTTCCTTTTCTGAATGAACACAGTGAGTGATTGGTACTGATAACTCGCTGTGTTCATTTGTAACTGAAGCATAGTAAACTGTTTTTTTTTTTTACGTTTCAGTTTGTGAATAAACAGGAAGCCCCTGTACAGAGTGCCTCCTGTTCATTCATTTGCAGTGAAACTGAGGCTGCAGAGAAAGGATTGGGGAGCTATGTCCTCAATTTCTTTATCAGTCTCAAAACTCGAGACATCAGGGGGTCTGTTTAGACCCCTGATATTTCACCAAAGCTCTTATCACCCCCCCCAACAGAGTTGTGAAAAAAACAATTGTAAAAAAATAAACAGTTTGTTAAAAAAAAATTTTTTCAAGATTTCATGAAGTCTTATTGTACTGGAGAGAGCTCAGCATGCAATGAATACGCGGAAGGAAAAACCAGGACAACCGCACTCTGGTGCAATCACCTTTATTGATATGAAAGCCAGTCCGTGCAGCAAACAGAGGTAAAACAGCATCTGATGTAGCTTACAGTAGTACACTGCGGGAAGGCGGCCTGCAAGTTTAAATACACTGCTCAAAAAAAGGAAAAGAACACTTTTTAATCAGAGTATAGCATCAAGTCAATTAAACTCCTGGGATATTGATTTGGTCAATTAAGTAGCTAAGGGGGTTGGTAATCAGTTTCAGCTGCTTTGATGTTAATTAAATTAGCAATGGGTTAACTCCATGGGCATCAATTAGGCGACCTCCAAAATAGGAATGGTTTTACAGGTGGAGGCCCCTGACATCTTTTTTCCCTACTCATCTTTTCTACCGTTTTCCACTAGTTTTCCATTTGGCTGAGGTCAGTGTCACTACTGGTAGCATAAGGCGATACCTGGACCCCATAGAGGTTTCACAGGCAGTCCAACTCCTCGAGGATGGCACATCAATACGTGCCATTGCCAGAAAGTTTGCTGTGTCTCCCAGCCTCATAAGCATGGAGGAGATTCCAGGAGACACGCAGTTACTCTAAGAGAGCCGGACAGGGCCATAGAAGGTCCTTAACCCATCAGCAGGACCAGTACCTAATCCTTTGTGCAAGGAGGAACAGGATGAGCACTGCCCGAGCCCTACAAACTGATCTATAGCAGGCCACTAGTGTGAATGTCTCTGACCAAACAATCAAAAACAGACTTCATGAGTGTGGCCTGAGGGCCTGAAGTCCTCTAGTGGGCCCTGTGCTCACTGCCCGGCACCATGGAGATCAATTGGCATTTGCCATTGAACATCAGAATTGGCAGGTCCGCCACTGGCGCACTGAGCTTTTCACAGATGAGAGCAGGTTCACCCCGAGTACATGTGACAGACCTGAAAGGGTCTGGAGAAGCTGTGGAGAATGTTACACTGCCTGTGACATCGTTCAGTATGATTGTTGGTGGTGGGTCAGTGATGGTCTGGGGAGGCATATCCATGGAGGGACGCACAGACCTCTACAGGCTAGACAATGGCATCCTGACTGCCATTAGGCATTGGGATGAAATCCTTGGGCCCATTGTCAGACTATATGCTAGTGCAGTGGGTTCTGGGTTCCTCCTGGTGCATAACAATGCCTGGCCTCATGTGGCGAGAGTATGCAGCCAGTTCCTGGAGGATGAAGAAATTAATACCATTGAATGGCTCCCACGTGCGTCTGACCTAAATCCATTAGAACACCTCTAGGACATTAGGTTTCATTCCATCAGACGCCGCCAGGCTGCACCTCAGTATGTTCAGAAGAACATTGACGCCCTGGTCCAGATTTAGGAGGAAATACCCCAGGAGACAATCCGTTGTCTCATTAGCAGCATGCCCCGACGCCAGGCAAGCATACAAGCACGTGGGGGCCATATAAACTACTGAGTACCATTTTGAGTTGCTGCAATGAAATTTCAGCAAAATGGACTAGCCTGCTATATAATTTTTTATCTTTGGATTTTGGGGTGTCTTTGAATTCAGCCCTCTGTAGGGTGATAGTTTTCATTTCCATCAAACAATGTGGCATCCTTTCATTCCTTTAACTAAATAGAATCTCTACGCCTATCCCTGATGCAGCAAAAAACAGGGGCGTAGTACAATATGAGATCATGTGCCACGTCCTGAATGTCAGTATTACAAAATGGGGGAAGAATAAATGGACTTTGAAGGCACCATAATAAAAAACAATGCTTTATTTTTGATAAGTATTAAAACCACAGAAATATATGTCGACCGACCAACATGGACGGAGACCATTGATCAGGGGATACAAGTGATGGGTGAATGGGGGAAAAACCTCACCACCTATGACATACAATACAACAAACAATACAAAATATACATTTGGATGATAAACAAGGGAAAAAGGACGCTATACGCTGCAAACGAGCCGCACCACGGTGCAGGCAACGCAGAGCGTCCTGTACAATACAGTAACAGCTTCCAAAGGGAAGTAAACCAATATGTCCAATTGCTCTACATGTTTCGCCTGGTGTTCAGACTTCATCCGGAGCTGTTTGGAATATAGATTCTGTGTAACAGGATACAGTGAAATTAGTATAATAACATGCCATCAGAAAAAATAACATTGATATCGCAAGTTGAGTATGTCCAACCAATTAACACGTATCGCCAAATCGAACACTAACAGGCAATTTGCTAGAATGTTCTCATAATTAACAATCTAAACTAGTCCAGCTGGCACAGAGGAGGGGGAGAAGATGATAAACTCCCCTCCAGTCATGGTCAAACTGGGTGGCCTACAGATCACCAAATCAAGGGTCTCAGGAGTAGAGGGGTCACTGTGGGGAACAAAGGAGAGAATAGCAAAACAGAAAAGGGAAACATCGTACAAGTCAGGTAACAATACCTACCCATAGGAAGATGTTGCTGGAGCCAACCAAAAGGCACCAGGAGGGTAGTAAACCAATAGTATGATTAGTAATCACGAGGGGTGACCTGCTGAGGCAGCTGGAGGAGCACGCACTGCTTATGGCCAATTAGAGAGATATCAGGTAATCACAATATAGAGTATGCCTGTGGTAAGGGATAGAATGTCATAGGGCCAGTTAGGATAGCAGGTGGCAGCACCAAAAAGGTATAACAAGGGGTAACTATGGCGACAAGTAGGAAGAGTAACCAGGTGGCAGTGTACCCAAACCAGGAAAAATCCCACGGAGACAGATAATACAAAAAACATGCATAAAAACATTGACAGGAACCAGCACCCAAAGGGTTAATAAGCCCTAGTCAAGAAAATAGAAACACGAAATATAGGGAACACCAACACCTAAAAGGTAAATCCAAAGGAGGAAGTGCCAAATGTCTAAAGACAAAGGCCGTGAGGAATGGCCAATGTCAGTATTGAAGCCAATGTATACTCACCTGTCCCATACATAACCGGGCATAGAGCATAAGATAAGATAGCGGGCAATTCCTCCAAGGAGAGAGCAGCTAACAATAGGTAAACGGTTAGAAAATCGACTGAAACCCTGAATGGACAGAGAGATGGAGTAGGGAAATCGAAATTACCATGCAGCGCGTCCTCCAGATGCTCCTCAGAAGCGCAGATCAGTGACCCCCGGATGGGGAATGACCACCATAGAGGAGGCTGGGTATCTGCCTCCTTTATAGCTCGATTGTTCCCGGGTCAGTGAGTCACCAGGAAGTGACGTCAATCTGACCCCGGCCGTCCAACCCGCGCATGCGCCAGAGAGCCGTGCGTGCAAGGGCAGGAACCGCCGGACTGGCAGGGCGTGGGAGGGGAGGAGCCCACCGGAAGCCCTAGGGTCTAATGGGCTCATAAGCCACATGCAAAGCCTCAATTGGAAGCGTCACAATGTGGCTCCCTGGCCGCACAGTGAAACCCGATATCACTCGAGCAGACCGTTGGCAGTGAAACAGCGCCACCCAGTGGAACCAGGACATAACAGCATCCCTCAATGGCAGCCGGATCTATAAAGGCAAAATATGTTATATTGAATATCAAACCCATGAATGATATTAAATGTAAAGAGGTCAGCAAATAAGATTCCAGCCATTGCAAAAGCCCAACCCTAGGGGCATCTGCAATGAGAAGGAGCAACCTTAAAACTGAAAAAACATCAAACAGTAAGGGCGCAAAAGATGCGCACCAAGTCAGGTAAACCATATATGAATCACAGAAATAGGATCAAGAGAGGGGAGGGGGGGGGGTCGAAAGGGAAGGGTAAGGGAAAGTGGTCAGATTACAAAAAGGATTTAAAAGACTGTGCCTCATTCAACCCCGGGCGGCAGGTGGCATTGAGGCGTAGGATCCAAAGTGCCTCTCGTTGTAGGACACGCCTATTCCAGTCACCTCCACGGGGGTCTTGAGGAATCACCTCTAAAATAAAAAAATGTGCACAACGGTTGTTAAATCTGTGATACAGATCTAAATGTCTGGTGACAGGGGTAAGCATCTTCCCTTTTGAAGAATAATACACATGGTCGTTGATACGACGTCTGAGTGGGCGTACCGTCTTCCCTACATAAAAGACCCCACAGTCGCAATACATTAAATAGATCACCCCTTGGGTATTGCAATCCGCTCGAAATGTTGGAGATAGGGTCTCGCCACTGGGTAACAAAAATTTGGTGCCCTCAGCCACCCAGGGGCAGAAAGTACACTGATGGCATCTAAAGGTGCCCCTAGTCCTGGGAGGGGGTACTCTAGAGGGTTGGTAGAAGCTGCTTGTCAGGCGATCGCGCAAAGAGCGCGTCCGCCTGAAAGTCACTTGTGGGGTGGGATTAATGTGTTTGCGAACAATGGGGTCCTCACTAAGCATGTGCCAGTGTCTATCCATCAGTGTACTTTCTGCCCCTGGGTGGCTGAGGGCACCAAATTTTTGTTACCCAATGGCGAGACCCTATCTCCAACATTTCGAGCGGATTGCAATACCCAAGGGGTGATCTATTTAATGTATTGCGACTGTGGGGTCTTTTATGTAGGGAAGACGGTACGCCCACTCAGACGTCGTATCAACGACCATGTGTATTATTCTTCAAAAGGGAAGATGCTTACCCCTGTCACCAGACATTTAGATCTGTATCACAGATTTAACAACCGTTGTGCACATTTTTTTATTTTAGAGGTGATTCCTCAAGACCCCCGTGGAGGTGACTGGAATAGGCGTGTCCTACAACGAGAGGCACTTTGGATCCTACGCCTCAATGCCACCTGCCGCCCGGGGTTGAATGAGGCACAGTCTTTTAAATCCTTTTTGTAATCTGACCACTTTCCCTTACCCTTCCCTTTCGACCCCCCCCCCTCCCCTCTCTTGATCCTATTTCTGTGATTCATATATGGTTTACCTGACTTGGTGCGCATCTTTTGCGCCCTTACTGTTTGATGTTTTTTCAGTTTTAAGGTTGCTCCTTCTCATTGCAGATGCCCCTAGGGTTGGGCTTTTGCAATGGCTGGAATCTTATTTGCTGACCTCTTTACATTTAATATCATTCATGGGTTAGATATTCAATATAACATATTTTGCCTTTATAGATCCGGCTGCCATTGAGGGATGCTGTTATGTCCTGGTTCCACTGGGTGGCGCTGTTTCACTGCCAACGGTCTGCTCGAGTGATATCGGGTTTCACTGTGCGGCCAGGGAGCCACATTGTGACGCTTCCAATTGAGGCTTTGCATGTGGCTTATGAGCCCATTAGACCCTAGGGCTTCCGGTGGGCTCCTCCCCTCCCACGCCCTGCCAGTCCGGCGGTTCCTGCCCTTGCACGCACGGCTCTCTGGCGCATGCGCGGGTTGGACGGCCGGGGTCAGATTGACGTCACTTCCTGGTGACTCACTGACCCGGGAACAATCGAGCTATAAAGGAGGCAGATACCCAGCCTCCTCTATGGTGGTCATTCCCCATCCGGGGGTCACTGATCTGCGCTTCTGAGGAGCATCTGGAGGACGCGCTGCATGGTAATTTCGATTTCCCTACTCCATCTCTCTGTCCATTCAGGGTTTCAGTCGATTTTCTAACCGTTTACCTATTGTTAGCTGCTCTCTCCTTGGAGGAATTGCCTGCTATCTTATCTTATGCTCTATGCCCGGTTATGTATGGGACAGGTGAGTATACATTGGCTTCAATACTGACATTGGCCATTCCTCACGGCCTTTGTCTTTAGACATTTGGCACTTCCTCCTTTGGATTTACCTTTTAGGTGTTGGTGTTCCCTATATTTCGTTTTTCTATTTTCTTGACTAGGGCTTATTAACCCTTTGGGTGCTGGTTCCTGTCAATGTTTTTATGCATGTTTTTTGTATTATCTGTCTCCGTGGGATTTTTCCTGGCTTGGGTACACTGCCACCTGGTTACTCTTCCTACTTGTCGCCATAGTTACCCCTTGTTATACCTTTTTGGTGCTGCCACCTGCTATCCTAACTGGCCCTATGACATTCTATCCCTTACCACAGGCATACTCTATATTGTGACTACCTGATATCTCTCTAATTGGCCATAAGCAGTGCGTGCTCCTCCAGCTGCCTCAGCAGGTCACCCCTCGTGATTACTAATCATACTATTGGTTTACTACCCTCCTGGTGCCTTTTGGTTGGCTCCACACTTATGCACACTTATACAACCAAACATTTAACAGCAACGCCTTGTCAGCGTGGGGCTACAAGAGACCTAAATCAAAAGCTAAAAGTGAGTGGTTGGACCAGGATTGAAATCAATGCAATGTGGTATAAAATGGAGGAGTAAAGTGAAAGTAAAGGAACGCACATATGTCTAAAAATGAAAACATTAAAAATGATATATTCTGTACAGGAGCCTAAGGCCCCTTTCACAACTGTCCGCTCCGTCAGCAGACTCATTTTTCTCAGCGGGGATAGATCCGCCGATCCTCGCTGAGTAGGCGGATGACAGCTCCGTCTCCATTCTGTGTGCGGAGACAGAGGTGTCAGATTCCCGCTGTCCTCTATGGGGGAATTGGATGAGAAAAGACCGCCTGTCCGTTCTCATCCGATCCATCAGACGGATGAAAAATAGGGTTTCCATCCATCCGGATTTGACGGACAGGATCAGATCGGAAGACAGCAGACATGTCTCCGCTGACATCCGCTGCCCCATAGAGATGCATGGGGCATCCGTTCAGATCAGCCTGAAAAACTGACAGGTGGATCTGAACAGTCCACATGTGTGCAAGGGGCCTAAGGAAAAGTTCTGCTTACAAAAAAAAAAAAATTGTTCTGTGCAACCTGTGATGTTCTTGCCCCTAATAGTGTCCCACAAGCTAAATGACAGCTTTATGCTGAAGATCATGCACTGGCCCTCAATGTCATTTAGATTCCCAAAACAAGACAGGCCAGCACAGACCAAGCCTTTTTAAACACGTGCCCTTTTTACCCACCAGGAGCCTTGGCTAAAACTGTAAAAAAGAAAAATGTGCGGTGGGGTGGGGTGTAGCAGAAGAGGAATGAAGCAGTGTATTTAGTAGCCAAAGGGTTTCAGGGTTTTCCAAACTGCTCTTCTTCAGAGCTTCAGATAAAGACAGTTCCTGGCAGATTCTGACATGACTAAGCCCATCGTCTTGGCGAAACAGGTTACAGAGGATCCAGCTGGAGTTTGCATGGTCTGTCTGGATCAATGCTCTGGGCTGTCAAGTTGTTTTATAATCAAGATCCCGACAGTATGCAGAGGTAGTTTGGGGCAGTTTGGTGTCAGATCACCCCAAGCCCTTAGCTGGCGATAATGCAGAACTGGCATTGTGGGTAGCTTAGTTAACTGCGTACATAGAAGACAGTGTGGTGAACTTTAACTACTTACCCACTGGGCACTTAAACCCCCTTCCTAACAAGACCAATTTTCAGCTTTCCGTGCTCTCACATTTTGAATGACAATTACTCAGTCATGCAACACTGTACCCGTATGAAATTTCCGTCCATTTTTTCCAACATCTTCCTATGGGTAGGTATTGTTACCTGACTTGTACGATGTTTCCCTTTTCTGTTTTGCTATTCTCTCCTTTGTTCCCCACAGTGACCCCTCTACTCCTGAGACCCTTGATTTGGTGATCTGTAGGCCACCCAGTTTGACCATGACTGGAGGGGAGTTTATCATCCTCTCCCCCTCCTCTGTGCCAGCTGGACTAGTTTAGATTGTTAATTATGAGAACATCCTAGAAAATTGCCTGTTAGTGTTCGATTTGGCGATACGTGTTAATTGGTTGGACATACTCAACTTGCGATATCAATGTTATTTTTTCTGATGGCATGTTATTATACTAATTTCACTGTATCCTGTTACACAGAATCTATATTCCAAACAGCTCCGGATGAAGTCTGAACACCAGGCGAAACATGTAGAGCAATTGGACATATTGGTTTACTTCCCTTTGGAAGCTGTTACTGTATTGTACAGGACGCTCTGCGTTGCCTGCACCGTGGTGCGGCTCGTTTGCAGCGTATAGCGTCCTTTTTCCCTTGTTTATCATCCAAATGTATATTTTGTATTGTTTGTTGTATTGTATGTCATAGGTGGTGAGGTTTTTCCCCCATTCACCCATCACTTGTATCCCCTGATCAATGGTCTCCGTCCATGTTGGTCGGTCGACATATATTTCTGTGGTTTTAATACTTATCAAAAATAAAGCGTTGTTTTTTATTATGGTGCCTTCAAAGTCCATTTATTCTTCCCCCATTTTGTAATCCTTTCATTCCTAACACATTACCCAGTCCATATCAGTATAGATATCCAGAATGATATTTTTTTCCCATTGAGATCTGACATGTTTTCAAAGTGTTCCTTTAATTTTTTTGAGCAGTGTACATATATATATGCTTTTTGCAATTGAATTACACAGAGCAGCTCCTTTCCTCCTCTTCTGGGGTCCCCTGCCAGCATTCTCCACTCTGCTTGGCTCCATCCCTGCCTCAAAGGATTTGACTGACATCAGAAGGATGGCTCCTGCTGCACTGAGATGGGAACAGACACTATCTGTGTTTAAGCACATTGGGATTTGTGCGGTAAAAATGCATTAATGTAAATGGACCCTGAACGTGCACCAAGATGCGCATGTGCAATTTAGTGTAAATTCTCTGTTCACCTCAGTGTCGGGATGGATAAACTCCTGTGTGGTGTGTTACATCATCTCACCAGCCAATGAACCCAGAAAAATACAGAATTAACACATCAGACGCAGAAATGGAATAGAAAAAGGAGATTGCGGCTGTTGCAGCACTGGAGGAGTTCTTCTACTAGATAAATCTGCCATAATGTTCAAATATCCAGATCCCTTTGATGGAGAGTTCAGACTGAGACCCCAGGGATCTCTAAACAATAGGCTTTTTTTAGCATAGCCAAAAAGGATACAATGCTGATGATATGAAAAGATTAAAGCACCCTTTTATATAAAGAAGAGAGAAGGCTACATATTCATTTACAATATTTAATACTTCATATTTTTTTATTGTTTTAGGTCCAGACCATAACACAAAGCATAAAAAGCCATTATACCTTCCCTTTAATGTTGCAGGCAAATTGTTCTCCCTTTTTCTAAAATTAGGAAATAATAAAAAAAATGCTTTGTTTGGTAGGTGATTGTTTAACCTGTTAACTCTGATGTACTTTCTGCTCTAGCATACATGAAATATACAGGATACACTTCTGGAAACTCATACGTGTCTTTTACCTTTACCCAAATAGTTAAAACCTGCTGCCAAGTTTCATGTGACTTTAAAAAGTTTGGACCAAGCTGGCCCAAATAAAACATTTCCTTCAATAACAGATGCGCCCACTGTGAGTGCGGTATAAACTGTACGTAGCAGCAACTACATACAGTATACAGCGTTATGTTCCGACAGCAAGAAGAGGACATCCAATTCCGCTCCCAGACTCAAATTTGTTCTTGGAATGGGACAGGGAGTCCCCATCCTGCTGCCGGAACACAGAGCTGTATACTGTTACATCTGTTTTTAGAGCTGCACAATTCTGGAGAGAATTACGAGAATTAACATTTTTTTTGCTTAAGATAAAGATCACGATTCTCTGCGTAACATCATGTTTCACACTATCCCAAAAAATTGGGCTAACTTTACTATTTGTTTTCTTTTTTTCATTGAAGTGTATTTTTTCCCAAAAAATTGCATTTGAAAGACTGCTGCGCAATTACAGTGTGACATAAAATATTACAACAACCGTTATTTTATTCTCTAGGGTCTCTGCTAAACAATATATGTGTGTGTTGTTTGGGGGTTCTAAGTAATTTTCTAGCAAAAAATACTGGTTTTAACTTGTAAGCAACAAGTGTCAGAAAAGGGCTTAGTCTTTAAATGGTTAAACTGACTTCATTCACAGACCAAGCTCATCCCTTTGATCTAAAATAACAAAATTATACAAGGTTTCTTTTCATCTCTCAGCGCTGAGCAATGTTGTTTTTTTTTGTCAGCTGTGAGCAGAGAACGGCTCTGCACTGAATCTTGGAAATGCCGGTTTTTTATCGTGAGAAGGTTTGAACCAATTAACGATTAATCGTGCAGCTCTATCTGTTAGTAAAACAAATAGTTTGTTTGGACCAGTTTGGTGATGCCTCTGCCAAATAACTGTTGTTAGTATATACCAGTTAAATCTGCAATCGTGGAATAAGGCAAAAGGGGTAAATTTACGGAAGGCAAACAGCCTGTGCACTTTGTGTTTTCTGCAAGTGCCGTTGCTCCAGAGCTTAGAAAATGATATGAAGCTCTGCTGACTTCCATCATCCAATCACGTGCAAGTAAAAATGCTCTTTTTTTTCTATTTTCCTTGCATGTGATTTGGTATTCTTGGCAAAGTGAAGCTTCATCTCATTTACTAAGCTTTGAGAAACTGCACTTAATTGCCTTTAGTATATACTCCCCAAAATCTACCCTTACAGTGGGGCCTCATTGGGCCTCGCATTGCAAAATTAAATGTTCATTTAGTCTAGGAGTGCAAAGTACTGGACAGTCCCTCAGCCTCATTACACACAATACAGGTTCGTTAACTTTGCATTGTATGTGGAGGAGGAGGTAAATGCTTTCAAAGCTGAAATTGCCTAAAGTCAACCATAGATGGTTCAAATCTTGGCCAGTTCAGCAGGAACCTGCTGAGATTCTAACTATGTATGGGCAGGCTGAATGTACCCGATTGATCGATTAATCCACTTGAGTACAATCAGCATGTCAGATTTTACATGCGATTATTACCTGTGGATGTTATAGCTGTTAGCAATTATCGCTTTGTTCTTCCGGCGGGGGCAGCTTTCCCCCGGCCGAAGAACACAATGGCTCCACGGGAGGGATTGCCCCATCAGCACAGTGTTGATGGGGGAATCAAGGGATTTTTTTTTTTTCTGCAACCACAAATCACTCTGTGTTTGGTCTGCTTTAGAGAGGACTGGACTGGCTGCAGGAATTCGGGTAGCTTGCTGGAGTCAGAAATGAGGTAGCTGTTATCCCTGCACCGCCAGACTAAATAGGCATCAAAGTGCAGTGCAGGGAGGACCCACTACAAGGGTAAATTTCACCCAATTCCCAGTGTTTCGCTTTAAAGAGGGAGTGAAGTTCTATTTTGTAATTCTACCTACAGGTAAGCCTATAAGGCTTACCTGTAGGTACAGTGAATATCTACTAAAGTTGCACAGTTTAGGAGATATTCTGAGTGCATACAGCCGATGACGTCATTGGCGCATGCGCTATAAAGGTCTGGCTTACTGTGCAGCACCTTCAGAGCCTGTGCCATAAATGGCGGCTCCTGCGCGCATGCACAGAAGTGACGTCATCGCGGCTCCAGCCACTCACAGCTCCAGAGCCTGCAAACCCAGAAGAAACACCAGGGAAGATGTCAGATGTCTCAGTGGTGCCGCTGGAATCCTTTGTTCTAATTAAGTATTTCATAATGAGCTAGAATGCGATGCATACTAGCTCATTATGCCTTTGTCTTACAGGTTTTTTTTTCCTCAAGATTTACAACCTCTTTAATATGACAATAATTAGAGAATGTGCTCTCGTTCCTCTTTTTGTTCTCTCCAATGTGCAAAAATAATGGCATCCCATGGAAGCTTGAACAGTTCCTTGAGGTCAAATTCAGTAGGACACCGAAGGCTCCACACCACCGCAGTTTATGAATGACTCAAATTCAGGTCCAGTAAACATGCAGTGTCTAGGGGTGAGTACAGTTGTGTTCAAAATTATTCAACCCCCACTGAAATTGATTGTTTTGGCCAGTTTGACATTGATTTTGATCATTCAGTCATCCTGCTTACAATTAAATCAAAGAGGCACTTGTAGGTCAGACAAATATAACATAACATTTATAATGAAATAACCACAAATGTCTTTTCTGTCCTCACATCATTATCAGTTTTATTCAATCTTAGTACAACATCCTTTTACAGTTATAACAGTTTTTAAACGTGAAGCATAGCTTGACACAAGTGTCTTGCAGCGATCTACGGGTATCTTCGCCCATTCTTCATGGGCAAAAGCCTCCAGTTCAGTCACATTCTTAGGCTTGTGCACTGCAACTGCTTTCTTTAAGTCCCACCAGAGGTTCTCAATCGGATTTAAGTCTGATGGCCACTCCAAAATGTTCCAGCCTTTAATCTGCAACCATGCTCTAGTGGACTTGGAGGTATGCTTGGGATCATTGTCCTGTTGAAAGGTCCAATGTCTCCCAAGCCTCAGGTTTGTGACGGACTGCATCACATTGTCATCCAATATCTCCTGGTACTGAAGAGAATTCATGGTACCTTGCACACGCTTAAGCTTCCCTGTACCTGCAGAAGCAAAACAGCCCCAAAGCATGATTGACCCCCCGCCATGCTTCACAGTAGGCAAGGTGTTCTTTTCTTCATACGCCTTGTTCTTCCTCCTCCAAACATAGCGTTGATCCATGGGCCCAAACAGTTCTAATTTTGTTTCATCAGTCCACAGAACACTATCCCAAAACTTCTGTGGTTTGTCCACATGACTTTTGTCATACTGCAGTCGACTCTTCTTATTCTTTGGAGACAGCAAGGGGGTGCGCCTGGGAGATCTGGCATGGAGGCCTTCATTACGCAGTGTGCGCCATATTGTCTGAGCAGAAACTTCAGTGCCCACATCTGACAAATATTTTCTCAGTTCCTCAGCAGTCACACGGGGACTTTTCTCCACTCTACGCTTCAGGTAGCGCACAGCAGTCAAAGTCAGCATCTTCTTTCTGCCACGACCAGGTAGCGTTTCAACAGTGCCCTTTGCCTTGAATTTGCGAATGATGCTTCCTATGGTGTCTCTTGGTATGTTTAACATCTTTGCAATCTTCTTATAGCCATTGCCCTTCCTGTGAAGAGTAATCACCTCTTCTCTTGTCTTCCTGGACCATTCTCTTGACTTCACCATGTTTGTAACCACACGAGTAAATGTCTAGAAGGAGCTGAGTATCACAGTCATTTTTAAGCTGCCTAATTGGTGCTTATTAGGCTTATTACCTGATTGAAAACACTTCAATGAACCTCTGTTCTTCAGAGTGGTAGTCTTTAAGGGGTTGAATAATTGTGTCAATGAAGAATTGACAAAAGAAACATTTAATACTGTATTACAAAACCAATTGATGTCATTTTAGCTGCATATGGTTCTTTAAGAAGTCCTTGTAGGATTTCATTCTGAATACAATTTCAAATGTACACTAAATTCCCTAAAACCCTTTACAGCATTGGGGGTTGAATAATTTTGAACACAACTGTAGATAGCAATATCTGTTCTCCATTATAAATGGGCCCCTAAGATTCCCTACAGAAGCTAGACCACAGATGCTAACACAATTCCTATGTCTAGGGTGGGGGTGTAACAAAACTGGGAGGGGTTTATTCCTTCCTGGGCAGAGTGTGGCTATTCATGGGTGAGGTTTAGTCTTATGTTTATCCAGAAAAGTTCTTAACTATAAGTTTATATAAATTGCTCACCTTAGAAAATAATACAGTATAGCATCTAAAATACAAAATGTACAAACATATTTATGGCTTTAATAAATACACAAACATAGTTGGATCCCCAGCAGTGGTGATTCCTAATCCTAACCACTGGTCGTTGGCCTAGTTTTTAAAATTTTAGATTTTTCCTCAAAATATACTATTTTCTACTTCTAATAAAATATATTAATAAAAATGTTATAAAGAAGCTATCACAGTATTTATCTCTTTTTTGTACACCAGGACCTCTCAGACATAAAGTGTGTGCTGTAAGCTGATTACTTTGCATGCACTTACTATAAGGCAAGGTGAAATTTCTAATAGGATTTACCACCCCCTCAGCTGCCTTAGGCTGTTATTGATTCTAAAGAGTGAGTGCAGGCAGTTTTTATTCCTGCTGCCTCTGGCAATGAAATTTCATTTCCCTGTTACGCACTAAAAGCATGTAAGGGGCGTAGCCTAAGTTCCCAGAAACCACGCAGTCAATTTTTTAAAACAGCATGTGACAGAATTTACAATTTCTGTGAGGATGTTAAAAAATAGATCTTTAACTTGTATCTATATGCATCACTTCTTTCATCCTGAGTAAATAGAGCATTATTAAACCGACAGTTTTTTATTTTTATTTTTGGACATTGGTGTCCGGTTCCATATAGTGTCTTCATCCAAAGCTGGATCTAGAAGTCCTAAACAGGACAACTTGAGTTCCTTTGTCCAGGATGGAGTTTCTTGAATCGACGATTAAAGAAGTTTGGAAAGTTTATTTGAAGCTTTCAATGGATGTGTTCAAAGATTGATTACATGTTCCGATACATCCAGACTACTTCTAATTCAGATTGTGCGCCTCCAATTTAACCTCTCCACAACTCCAAGGCATTTTGTGAAATGTTCCTACCCAGTTATTGCACTTCTTTAGCAACAGGGTCTATAAAAATATCATTACATTGACCAGACATTCTCAACCAAGGCTCTGCGGAACCCTAGGGTTCCTCCGGAGGTTGTTAGGTGTTCTTTAAGCTGTGGCTGTTTCATCTCCTATTTGATGCCTACATAGTTCCAGGGTCAACACCACTTGGCAAGGCAGCAGCATGGCACTAATTATTTTTTTAGCTGTCTGTAATAATGGCATATTTTTTCTATCGAGTCCGGATGAACTGGTTTTAGTAAGGGTTCCTCTAGACCTTTAAATTATTTTAGGGGTTCCTCTGGAGGAAAAAGTTTGAGAAAGGCTGACTTTCATAGACCCTGGACGCCTGATCACAATTACAACAGCTGCCAGCTCAATCGGCTTCTAGTAATTGGTCAGTGGTTTACTCTAATCTAAGGGCTGGTAGTAAAAATATTGGATTTGAGAGCAGCATTTTAAGAGCTGAAAGTCTGTGCCACACTATGGAGAGGGAAGCTATCTTATCACAAATGAATTACAGAGTTGTATGTTCATCTCCAGGGAGACACCTAAATTCAAGTACTGTTAGGAAAAGTAGTGCCTGCCTATTCTGTTGTGTGTAGAGAAGAATCTATCAGATATTACAGTCTCCCACTTTCTGGATAACCAGAACTTTCTTGAACACCGCATACAAGTGGTCTTGCAGTTTGGGGCTTTTAATCAAGGGTGCACCCATTAGCGCTATCCAGACATAAATCTTTTGGTTTCCTTGGCAAAATGCAAATGCAGACCATCACTGATGCTTGGTTATGTTATCCCACCATTAGTTGATATTTATATTATTCAACAAAATGTAAAGCCAATCCTTTACACTGACAACAAGAATCTTGTTTTGTTTCTAAAAACCATGGTTTTCTCCTTTGAATTTTTTTTTCCAAGGCTAGGTTCTCCAGCCTTGGGTCTGGATAAACTCCATATGGCAGCCTGGAAGATGAAAGGTGTAAATTGATTGGAATGGGCTATGCTTTGTGTGTTGTCAATACATTTCTCACAACTAGAAAGTCAACCACCCACTCTACATCAGAGAAGGGAGATTCAACAAAAAAAGTTCTGTAAGGCAGCACCATTGGCTCCCGCTGTTGTCAATCAAACTCATTTAGCCAATCAGGATAAAGAGGGGAGGGGGCGAATCATGTGTCTAAATTGATACACGGAGCTGCTGCTCGGTTCATGTACCCCCATAGCAGGCTTGCTGTGTGGGCACTCAACAGTAGGGAGGGGCCAGGAGTTGCAGCCAGGGACCCGAGAAGAGTAGGATCCAGGCTGCCCTGTGCAAAACAATTACACAGAGCAGGTAAGTATAACATGTTATTTTAATAGGAAAAAAAAAAGAGATTTTACAATCACTTTAATAAATGATTCATGTATTTACCAACTCTAGTTTTTGCTTGCTACATCCCATGAGTATGGTACAAAGCTTGCACTTTTTTTTCTCTACTACTATGCTCGAATACTGATCTGTCAGAAAGGAAAAGATTTATAGTGTAGGCCGCCCTATAGGGTTAGAATGTGAAGCCCATCCCATGAGTATTTTGCCATACTTAAAGCGGAGTTCCAGCAATTTACTCACCTGTCCAACGGTCCAGCGATGCGGCCGCCGGAAGCCTCGATCCTCTCCCTCGGCGCCGGCATCACTGCTGTGGGCACCCGGCTGTTACAGTTTGCGGCTTCACAGCCGGGTACCCACTGCGCATGCGCGAGTCGCGCTGCGCGCCGTGATTGGCCGGCAATCTTCTGGGACCTCTGACGTGTCCCAGAAGATTGCAGGGAGGGAGGGGGAGAGGAGAACTTCCGCTCAGGGCGCCGCGGCGCTCCGAGCGGAAGTGGGAGTGGGTACCTGTCAAACCTAGGTACCCGCTCCCCCCCCCAAAAAATGACATGCCAAATGTGGCATGTCGGGGGGTCAGGACTCCCTAAAGCGGAAGTTCCACTTTTGGGTGGAACTCCGCTTTAAGTGCCAGGAACAGAAAATTACAGACAGGTAAATATACAATTTCTCTTATTTTGCAGTGGTGGCCATGGAGAAAGGTGCATCGGGGGTTTGTTGGAGAGGGGAAGTATAAGGTAGTAGGGGTGTGAGAGTTAGTGACCCTTTACTTTGCCCTGATTTGGCAAGGTGACAGACTCTTTGGGGGAACATTGAAAGATTATGTAAGACTAGGTTCACACTATGCAGTTGGTGGTTGAATGGCAGCTGTTCCTCCACCCGCAGCCAAAATGTGCTGCTCTTTATAGAAGCAGGTTGCTGAAATTCATTACTAATGGCATTCGAAACTGCAGCATGTTTGTGGGTGTGGAAACTGCAGTGAAAGCTTTTGCACCATGCAATTTCCCGGCAGCTGCGTTTACAAAATGTTACGGGTACCTTTTTCTGTGGGAAACGCAGGTATGGCAGCCCATTTAGATGAATGTCCTGCTGCGCCCGCCCAAACGTGACCCCCAAACCTGCATGGATATGAACCTAGGGTTTGATTTTAGGGTTCAGGTCAGGGGATGGTTAAAGTTATCTAAACCCAAAAACAATTATTTTATATATTGCGGCTTCAGCTCTGGAGAACGCATGGGCTTATGAGAAGCTTTATGGAAAGAAGGGAAGAGAATATTCATCCTTTGCACACACTTCATGTCTTAAGGGTTCTGAGACATAGAAACAGAAGCCTGAAAAGAACCAAGCCTACCTGCAGGAATTATGCCGCAGTGCATATTTGTTTTAGAAAATCCTGCTAAGATGGCCATTCAATCAATAATTATGCATGTTCTAAAAAGACTAAAACAGAAAAAACTGTCTGATTACACAACACACACCACAACCACACTGGAACAAAATTAACATTCCAACCTGCACAATTATTCTCTTTTGGCATAGCAAGAGAAGAATCAATTGACTGCAAATTGGCTGAATTCAAATAAATCTGATATTCTCCAGGTGAATTACGATTTCCTACTTCTCCTGAATATAAGAACATACATTTGCCTTATCTGGAGAGAACAGCGCAGTTCATGAATTATAGGCTGGATTCAAGAACTGAATGATTTTTCTAGGGACTGGGCTATTTGCCACCTGTGTATTCAGGAATGTATCAGATTCGGCCAACTTCAAACCAATTCATTCATCTCTCTTTGAAGGAATTTTCTACTGATTGACTCAGAACCTGTGTGCGTGTACTGCACTTGAGCCTTTAAAGTGAACAGCCTCTTTAATTTTACTTTAAAGAGACTTTGTAACCAGATCGAAAAATTTGAATTTTGAGCTAACTGTTCCCACCCCCCTTATAATACCTATACTAACTACCCTGTGGAAGACGGATCTGTACACTTACCTATTTTCAGGCCGCTCTGGTTCAGTCAAGTGATTGGCTCCCATGTGTCAGCCAGCGGCTTCAGGGGAGTGGAGGGAGCACCAACAACAGATGGCCCATAGTAAGCCTATGGGCGACGCCACTGCTCAGGCATTCCAGCGGTTGTTGAGCACTCTCTTCTCTAGCTTGTAACTAGTGATGACTGACACTGGGGAGACCGCATAACTGAACCGGAGCAGCCTGAGAAAAGGGTACTGTAAGTATATAGATATTTCTTCCACAGAAAAGTTGGCATAAGTTTTGGAAGGGGGTGGGAGCGGTTTTATGATGAGTTAGCTTAGACTGGAATTCCACCTAAATTTCAACAAAGTCTTTCCATAAGATATGTTTAGTTTAGTAAGCTGCAAAAATATATATAAAAAAGGGCCCCTGCAGGATAATGTCATAATGTGCTAGTATGCACCGCATGTACAGTACAGCAACCAAGGGGTCAAATCAGGTGGTGAGGAGGCATTGTATCACCTCCTCACCACCTGCTTCAACCTTGGATCCCACCCTAGCACGTGGTTGCGAGGCACTTGCAGAGTGACCTCATACGCTTGAATGGGTTGCAATCAGCAGGCGGTAGTGTCTGCCAAAAACGACAGGGGATTAATTCCTGTTCTTAGCTGTTTACACCCTCAGCTGCTGCCTCTGCAAGGCTGAAATTTTCTGGAGTTAGATTTTACACATTTTTTATGCATGTTATCTGTAAAAGCCTATCTTGTGTAGACATTCAAAAGGCGTGAGACTGTTCCTGAACACCTCCATCTTGGATACACACTGCCAGAAGTGGAAAGGGCTATAACACTCAAGGACGGAGGAGGCAGCTTTAGGTGATCGATACTTCCAGGTATGGAGACAAGGAGACTCGCTCTTTTTCTCTCACATGACACTGTTAGAGCTTAGTGATTGGCCCAGCAGTGTCACATGAAAGAGTGAAGGCAGTTCAAAGTTCTGTGTAAGCTCTAACTGGGATCAATTTGGAGCTTACAGGGGGCTCTTTCTCTTCAATTCAGATGGTGAGCAAATTAGGGCGCAAGTACTGGCAAGGTAAGTGTTAGATACTTCAGGTATCGGCTTTTTATGTTGCTATGCGCTGTATTGGTAAAGTACAGGTATACATCAATCAATATTTTAAAAAAATTTAACAGCATCCTTTTGCCTTAATGGAAGTCTAACACTGTGCATGGGATATGTTTCATAGCATGCTAGTCAGTGCTTTTCTTGTAGGTAGTCCAGTGAACACTGCTTGTACTTCAGTAAAGTAATTCTTGCAAAACTTTCTTAAATTATGCATAACACATTTCACAGTAAAAAAAAAAAATATATATATAGCAATAGATTTTCTTGCAAAGTGGAACTGAGCTCAAAAAGTGAAGATCTGACAACTTATAGGAAACATCAAGATATGTTAATTGTGCAGTACCCTGAAAGAGTAAATTGTTAATGTTTTGTTACTGGAATCGTTTTTAATACAGAGCCAGCGCCTTTAGCAAGGTCAGTACTTGGGCATTAGGCTTCTAAGGAGGTAGTATCTTTGCAGTGACTGACATGCCCTCTGCTGTGTCAGCGCTAAAGTTTTGCAATTAGCAAGGCGGCATAGATATGACCAAGAAGTGGAAACATCAGACTGCTGCAGAGAGACTGCTGTTTCCACACACAGAGAAGTCTTTCTTCTATGCAGTCTAAGACTGGGGCTCTGACATTTTTACCAGTGAATTAAAACTTATTACACCGGTATGACATAATTTACCACTTGAGGTACCTACAATGTATCTTCATTTATTTATTTTTGGTTCTATTTGCTATCAGTCTTTACAATTTTTTTTGTTCCCTTTTCACTAGCAAAAAAGGGTCTGAAAATATACACTGCTCAAAAAAATTAAAGGAACACTTTAAAAACACATCAGATCTAAATGGGGAAAAATCTCATTCTGGAAATCTATATTGATATGGACTGGGTAATGTGTTAAGAAGGAAAGGATGCCACATCCTTTGATGGAAATGAAAATTATCACCCTACAGAGGGCTGAATTCAAAGAAAGCAAAAAAAAAAAATCAAAGTGAAAAAAATGATGCAGCAGGCTAGTCCATTTTGCTGAATTTCCATTGTAGCAAATCAAAATGGTACTCCGTAGTTTGTATGGCCCCCCATGAGCTTGTATGCATACCTGACAACGTCATGAGACCATGGATGGTTTCCTGGGGTATTTCCTCCCAGATCTGGACCACAGCATCACTAAGCTCCTGAACAAACTGAGGTGCAACCTGGTGGCGTGGGATGGACTGAAACAATCTCCCAGAGATGTTCTATTGGATTTAGGTCAGGCAAGCACGGGGGCCATTCATTGGTTTTAATTCCTTCATCCTCCAAGAACTGGCATTTTCGTGCACCAGGAGGAACCCGGGACCCACTGCACCAGTGTAGGGTCTGACATTGGGTCCAAGGAGATCATCCTGATACCTAATGGCAGTCAGGGTGCCACTGTCTAGCCTGTAGAGGTCTGTGCGTCCCTCCATGGATATGCCTCCCCAGACCATCACTGACCCACCAACAAACCGGTCATGCTGAACGTTACAGGCAGCATAAGGTTCTCGATAGCTTCTCCAGACCCTTTCACGTCTGTCACATGTGCTCAGGGTGACCTTGCTCTCATCTGTGAAAAGCACATGGCACCAGTGACGGACCAGCCAATTCTGGTGTTTCTAAAGCAAATGCCAATTGAGCACCGCAGTGCCAGGCAGTGAGCACAGGGCTCACTAGAGGATGTTGGGCCCTTAGTTCACCCTCATGAAGTCTGTTTCTGATTGTTTGGTCAGAGGCATTCACACCAGTGGCCTGCTGGAGGTCATTTTATAGGGCTCTGGCAGTGCTCATCCTGTCCCTCCTTGCACAAAGGAGCAGATACCGGTCCTGCTGATAAATGAAAGACCTTCTACGGCCCTGTCCAGCTCTCCTAGAATCTCCTCCATGCTCTTGAGACTGCGCTGGGAGACACAACAAACCTTCTGGCAATAGCACGTATTGATGTGCCATCCTGGAGGAGCTGGACTGCCTGTGCTATCTCTATAGGGTCCAGGTATCGCTTCATGCTACCAGTAGTGACACTGACCCTAGCCAAATGCAAAACTAGTAAAAAAAAAAACACAAAAGACGAGTAGGTAAAAAAAATGTCAGTGGCCTTCATCTGTAAAACCATTCCTGTTTTGGAGGCCGTCTAGTTGTTGCCCATCTAGTACACCTGTTGTTAATTTAATTAACACCAAAGCAGCTGAAACTGATTACCAACCCCCTCTGCTACTTAACTGACCATATCAATATCCCAGGAGCTTAATTAACTTGATCCTATAATCTGATTAGAAAGTGTTCCTTTAATTTTTTTGAGCAGTGTATATAAAATACCTGTTTTCCATAGAATAAGCAGGAAAAAATAAGTTTTAAAACAACTAGGAATGCAAAAAGAAACTAAAGCGGGATACACACTATACAAATTTCTTTAATTTTTCTTTTAGATTTATTAAAACCATATAACATTAGGTCAAACCTAAACACTTTCAATTTGTATGCAATCAGGCAGGCCCTTGCAATACATTGTTGAATTTAAATCTAAAGGAAATCAAACAACAAAAGTTGTATAGTGTGTACCCAGCTAAAGGAAAATGTGAAAAGACAACTAAAAAAAATACTTGCATTATGTTTCTATTTTCCTTCTGCAAAAAAAAAAAAGGATCAAAAATGATATCAGAAGACGCCAATGTGCACATATCCTTAGCTCTCTTGTAAGTTTAAAGGCACTGGAATAGGAATAGTCCCATAGACAAGAGTATTCAGTGTAATCCTAGGTAAGTGCTGTTAAAGTCTTTTAAAGGGCTCTCTGTGACATTTAGCAGTGGTAAATGAGTTGGGTAAATAATTTCTTCAATTGTTACATAGGTTCCCATGATAAAACCCACAAATCCAATCACTGCTATGGAAACATCCTTCGCAATTGTAAGCGGGCTGAGATTGTCCTTGTAGAAAGTGAGAATTTCAATCAGTGGCGGAAGGATAAGTGCTAATGAACTGCTGCATACCGCACCCACGAATGAGATCACCAAATCAAGACGTGGAATGGACACCGCCATGGCACCTGGAAAGAGAAAGCAGATTCAGTGTTATTTAAATATTTTAAAGGCAGAATACAACGTGGCTTTTTCAAACAATGAATTAGAGTAAAGCTGACCTATAAGTGGAGTGATTTTCTTTCATGCAATCACAGGTTGCGGGAAAGAAAATTGCTTGATTCCCCCATCACCACGGTCAGTATTGATAGGGTAATCCCTCTCACTACGCTATTATGTTCCCCTTTTAAGGGGAGGTGTCCTGGCTGGGAGAGCACACAGTGATTATTAGTAGCGGCTATAGCCAATGGCAATAAATAACAGAAAAATCAGACCCAAGTGGATCGAGCACTCTGCACATGCTCAGTTTTGTGTGTATTGCTAGAGAATTTAATTTTTTGTTTGGGAGGGTGCATGTGAGTAGCACAGGGCCAATCAGCACTGTCCAGAAAGAGGGTCAGGGGCATCCTGCCTCTTAGGACAGTCAGAGGAGAGTGAAAACTCCTTCTTCAGGCTTTAAGCAGTGCTCGGCTAACAGTGATAGAAGTCATAAGACTGCAATATACTGCTGATGAGAAAAGGTATTTAGCTGTTTATATTTACTAAAATAATTGCATTTCCATGTTCTGAGTACCGTGGGAGACCAGATATAGTGAATGCAGGCTCCAGGGTTTAGCAACACTTTAACAAATAAAACTCAGGAATATGGTTTCCGTTTGGGAAAAAATGGTTCTTATTATAATGCATGTGTACCAAGCAAAGTTTAATACAGAAGTAGGACTTTTGTCACAAATAGGATAAAATAACAGAAAAACTCAATGTGCAAAACTATTCACCCCCCTACAGTCAATACTTTGTAGAGCCACCTTTCGCGTTAATCACAGCTCCAAGTCGCTTTGGATAAGTCTCTATGAACTTGCCACATCTTACCACTGGGATTTTTGCCCATTCCTCCTTTCAAAACTGCTCCAGCTCCTTCAAGTTGGATGGTTTGCGCTTGTGAACAGCAATCTTTAAGCCTAACCACAGATTTTCTATTGGATTGAGGTCTGGGCTTTGACTAGGCCCCTTAAACCACTCAAGTGTTGCTTTAGCAGTGTGTAACAGATTCCCAATACTTGGACCAAGTATTTCTGTCTTAGGTCTCCAGAATCTCACGTGATGCAGTGACCTGGCCCCTCAATTCCCCCCAAACATCAGCCTAAGCTTGATGAAGGGTAAAACAAAAGACACTTTATTCAACAACTCACTTCCAATATATACAGTCTCATGTGTTTGATTTCATTATCATATGCAAATGTAATTGTATATAGAAAATAGTTAACATACCTTGGCCATCTGGAAAGAGACAATAGGTGAATGAGACTGCAACATTATCATAATTAACTCAACAAACAACAAGCCCCCAAAAACAAAGCCGAATACGTATTCCTAGAAGTGTAAATACAAAACCACCTCTATACAGATGAAAGTAGAAGACGTAGGCTTGTAGACTGCCCGTCTCTGTTTTCTAAATACCTTATAAGTGTCAATACACATCCCCACAGTAGATAATGACTGAATTTGACGTTGTGAGCATCTCTTTAGTCTCTCATTGTGTGGAGAAGTCCTCTGCTGTAACAGGCAGCTTTAGGCCTGTAACATGGATCTTAGTCTCAGAGTCTGTATCTTGGGGTGACATGGATTTGAGTCCAAAGTAACACTACTCCCATGGTCCTCCAGCATATACCCCCACACAGAGGTGCACTCCCCTACAAGCCAGGGCCCATAGTCCGTGGGCAGGAGGCTGCCCTCCACACACCTCCAGTAGCCCATGGCGAACGTCCCAGCAAATGGGCGTTCGTCACATATCTCCCTCCTCCTGGGGAGACTAACCAGATCCCAGACCTCAAACTGGTTTGGGTCTGTGTTAGTCTGGTGTCTTTTGCCAGGCTGTGCCATTCTCCAGAGGGCCTCCTGCCCTACGTCCCAATTAAAATATCCGGGGTCTTCCTGGGCAGGGCACCAGCTATTATCCACTCCAGAGGCATTCCATGGTTGCTGGAGGGGCAAAATCAGGGTGGCATGGGCCCCCATACTAGGGGGTTGGGGATCTGGGCCAATTGCCCAGCATCTCTGTAATCCAGGTGTGCAGGCCACGGCCCTATCCACCCCTTCCATCCCAAAAGGTGCATGGACTGGTGGGCAGATACCAGTGGGGTTCTGCCCGGGTGCCAGTTCTTCCGCTGGGTAGGCACTCAGCTGCTGGGACAAGGGACCTACAATCGCCTCTCCCGCTAATGCTGGCTGGTCCTGGGTAGTGGGCACGACCATCTCCACCCCCAGTGCTGTTGGCTGCTGCTGGGACGAGGGACCTACAATCGCCTCTCCTGGTACTGCTGGCTGGTCCTGTGTAGTGGGCATGACCATCTCCACCCCCAGTGCTGTTGGCTTCTGCTGGGATGAGGGACCTACAATCGCCTCTCCCGCTAATGCTGGCTGGTCCTGGGTAGTGGGCACGACCATCTCCACCGCCAGTGCTGTTGGCTGCTGCTGGGACGAGGGACCTACAATCGCCTCTCCAGGTACCACTGGCTGCTGCTGGGACGAGGGACCTACAATCGCCTCTCCCGGTACCACTGGCTGGTCCTGGGTAGTGGGCAGGACCATCTCCACCCCCAGTGCTGTTGGCTGCTGCTGGGACGAGGGACCTACAATCGCCTCTCCCGCTAATGCTGGCTGGTCCTGGGTAGTGGGCATGACCATCTCCACCCCCAGTGCTGTTGGCTGCTGCTGGACCAAGTGTAGGAGGTGTTGGTAGTCCTGTTCCAACCCCCACTCGATGATAACCAGGTAGATGAGGTCTAGTCTCAGCTCCAACAACAACTGGACTGGTAGCATCCTTCTCCGGTAATAATAAATAGCTCAGAACCGCGACATCGCAAGGACTGCCAAAATCATCATCCTCCTCCATGGCCTTCCACAACAGGCCTGGGCCATCATAGCCCCCCCACTGTACTTGGAAGCTCCTCTTTCCGCCAAAGCTGTGCTACCTCCATGGACTCCTGCCAGAGTTCTTGCATTACATATTTTCTCCAGTTCCCCTTGTCCTTGGCTGACATATGGCCCTGTTCCTTTGCCAGTATGTCTTGTAGTCTCCGCTAGAACTCCACCTCATATGGGGACACTGCCCGGGGGCTAGCTCGCTCCATCTCCTGAGTTCCTCCTTAGACCGAGATGCTGCTGGGCTCCTCACTGCATTCCTGGTTTGGGATCTATTCAGAGAAGAATCCCACCGCTCGCCACCAGTATAACAGATCCCCAATACTTGGACCAAGTATTTCTGTCTTAGGTCTCCAGAATCTCACGTGATGCAGTGACCTGGCCCCTCAATTCCCCCCAAACATAAGCCTAAGCTCGATGAAGGGTAAACAAAAGACCCTTATTCAACAACTCACTTCCAATATATACAGATCCATGTGTTTGATTTCATTATCATATGCAAATGTTATTGTATACAGAACATAGTTAACATACCTTGGTCATCTGGAAAGAGACAATATGTGAATGAGACTGCAACATTATCATAATTAACTCAACAAACAACAAGCCCCCAAAACAAAGCTGAATACGTATTCCTAGAAGTGTAAATACAAAACCACCTCTAGACAGATGAAAGTAGAAGACGTAGGCTTGTAGACTGCCCATCTCCATTTTCAAAATACCTTATGATAATTGTCAATACACATCCCCACAGTAGATAATGGCTGAGTTTGACGTTGTTAGCATCTCTTTAGTCTCTCATTGTGTGGAGAAGTCCTCTGCTGTAACAGGCAGCTTTAGGCCTGTAACATGGATCTTAGTCTCAGAGTCTGTATTTTGGGGTGACATGGATTTGAGTCCAAAGTAACACTACTCCCATGGTCCTCCAGCATATACCCCCACACAGAGGTACACTCCCCTACAAGCCAGGGCCCATAGTCCGTGGGCAGGAGTCTGGCCTCCACACACCTCCAGTAGCACGTTGCGAACGTCCCAGCAAATGGGCGCTCGTCACACAGTGTATTTGGGGTCATTGTCCTGCTGGAAGGTGAACCTCCGTCCCAGCCTCAAATCACGCACAGTGGTACAAGTTTTTCTTAAGACTATCCCTGTATTTAGCACCATCCATCTTTCCCTCAACTCTGACCAGTTTCCCAGTCCCGGTTGCTGAAAAACATCCCCACAGCATGATGCTGCCACCAGCATGTTTCACTGTGGGGATGGTGTTCTTTGGGTGATGTCATGTGATTGCGTCAGACAGAGCGTTTTCTTTGATGGCCGAAAAGTTCAATTTTATTCTCCTCAGACCAGAGCACCTTCCTCCATACATTTTGGGAGTCTCCCACATGCCTTAACGCAAACTGAAAACGTACCATTTTGTTTTTTTGCTGAAAGTAATGTCTTTCTTCCGGCCACTCTGCCATAAAGCCAAACTCTATGGAGTGTACGGCTTATTGTCGTCCTATGTACAGATACTCCAGTCTCTGCTGTGGAACTCTGCAGCTCCTCCAGGGTTACCTTAGGTCTCTCTGCTGCCTCTCTGATTAATGCCCTCTTTGCCCGGTCCCTGAGTTTTGGTGGGCAGCCATCTCTTGGCAAGTTTGCTGTTGTGCCATGTTCTTTCCATTTGGTTATGATAGATTTGATGGTGCTCCTGGGGATCATCAAAGATTTGGATATTTTTTAAAACCTAACCCTGACTTGTACTTCTGAACATTGTCCCTTACTTGTTTGGAGAGTTCCTTGGTCTTCATAGCAGTTTTGGTTAGTGGTGCCTCTTGCTTAGGTATTGCAGCCTCTGGGGCTTTTCAAAAAAGGTGTGTATATGTAATGACAGATCAAGTGACTTAGATTGCACACAGGTGGACATCATTTCACTAATTATGTGACTTCTGAAGATAATTGGTTGCACCAGAGATTTTTATGGGCTTCACAACAAAGGGGGTGAATACATACGCACATGCCAATATTCTGTTTTCTATTTCTAAAAAATAGTTTTATGTATATATTCTTCTCATTTCACTTCACCAACTTAGACTATTGTGTTCTGATCCATCACATAAAATTCAGATTAACAAAACATTGAACTTAAGGCTGTAATGTACCAAAATAGGTAAAAAGTCAAGGGGGTGAATACTTTTGCAAGGCACTGTATATATAGTATACGTACATGGTATCTGTCTATAGTATGGGGTCACAGACATAAACATTACATTATAAACAAGCAAAAAATTTGGGGGAGCAAACCCATGTATTTATAAAGCTGGTGCAGCTATGAACCAAGAGACATGTATATTAAAAAAGAATAGCGCACACATGCAAAATAAATTACTACCAAATTTGAAGACAATCCATAAATAAAAATGGGGATTTGGTCCCACCATATGGCCATATAGTGCTCAAGCCCACCACTACGTCAAAGTACCCCATTATCAGTGGTTCCTACACTATCCATGAAAAAGAGATGGATCCAGCCTTTCTAACCCTTGGAGATAATACTCCTTGCTGGGAGAGATGTGCAAATGCACTACAGGGGACTCCTCCTATATCTACTTGATAGTGGACACTGATAGAGTACAGGTGTGTGTGGGGGGTGGGGTGCTCAACCTCGGTAGTCTGGTCAGACCGAATACATAATAAACAAGCAAAAAATTTGGGGGAGCAAACCCATGTATTTCTAAAGCTGGTGCAGCTATGAACCAAGAGACATGTATACATTACATTACCCTCATCCATCCCAAAATCAGGGCTCAAAATTTTAAGTCCTGAGCTACTAGCCAGGCCTTAGGGGTTACTCGCCCCCCGTTGCCCCACCCAACCTCTACTCTGCACCACCCCTAAACACACCCTCATAAATTATCTCATAAAAAGACCCTGGTAAATGCTTTTGCATGAATGCAGAAGTTAGAAAAATAAATATTAATAACAACTTTATCAGTGCCCATCAATGCAGCCTATCAGTGAAGCTTATCAGTGCCGCCTTACCAGTGCCCATCAGTGTAGCCTCACCAGTGCCCATCAGTGTAGCCTCACCAGTGCCCATCAGTGCAGCCTCACCAGTGCCCATCAGTGCAGCCAGATCAGTGCCCATGAATGCAGCCTTACCAGTGCCCATCAATGCAGCCTCACCAGTGCCATTCAATGCCCCCTCACCAGTGCTCATGAATGCAACCTCACCTGTGCCCATCAATGCAGCCTCATCTGTGCCCGTCAATGCAGCCTCCCCTGTGCGCATCAATGCAGCCTTCCCTGTGCGCATCAATGCAGCCTCCCCTGTGCCCGTCAATGCAGCCTCACCTGTGCCTGTCAATGCAGCCTCACCTGTGCCAGTCAATGCAGCCTGACCAATGCAGGGGAAGGGAGAGGAGAGGAAGAGGAAAGCTGGCCAGATAATCACAGAACGGGTATCGCCCCGCTGTAACAGCTTTCATTTGAATTGCAGGTGCTCGCCATCACATACAGTCCCGCCTCTTGGATCGGCTCCTATGATCGATGTCACACATGTCGGCATTGGACCAGTGTTCGGTCTATCAAAGGAGCCGGGCCAAGAGGCGGTGCTGTGTGTCACGGCGAGCTTCGGGCAATTCAAATGAATGCTGTTACAGCAGGGCGATCTCCGCTCTTTGATGATCTAGCTGGCTTTCCTCTTCCTCTCCTCTCTCTTCCCCTGGGTGATCGCTGGGAGAATGGCTCCCGAGGCAGCCCCACACTTGCCCTCAATCATTTTCCACTCACAAAATGCGAGCAGGCGAGTGGAAAATTTGAGGGCTGCCAAAATTATACATTCAAATCTGAACTATTGGCATGGCAATTGTCACGGAACCATGAACCAGACGTACAACAACAGATAAGTGAAAATAAGAAAGCTTTATTGAAAAACAAGCTATAAAGCAAAAGTCCAAACGGATGGCGAAACCGATGCAGAGTCTTTGCGAAGCCAGGGGTCAGGAACCAGCAGGGTAGTCAGACGAAGCCAGGATCAGGAACCAGCAGGGTAGTCAGACGAAGCCAGGATCAGGAACCAGCAGGGTAGTCAGACGAAGCCAGGAACAGGAACCAGAAGCAGCAGCAGTCTTAGAAGCATGTGAACACAGGAGGACCAAGCAGGGAACTGAAGCCACAGACCTCCTATATATATGAGCTAGGCATCCAGCTCCTCCCAGTGGGAAGGAGGAGCCGCAGGGTGGGAGGCTGCAAGAAACCCAGAAACCAAGATGGCCGCCAGCACATGTCAAACGAAGGAGAACAGCAAGAAGGTAAGACCATGACAGTACCTCCCCCTCAAGGGCCCCTCCTCCGCGGAGTAAAGAATGGTTTCTGAGGGAAGCGTGCGTGGAAGGCTCGGAGCAAGGCAGGAGCATGACAGCAATTGAACAACATTTTTAAGGAATTTCTAATTAAAATTGTTAAGCCACTGATGGTACTATCACTCATTTTATAAACTATTAATAAGGTAAACACTCAGTGCCAAAAAGAAAATGTTTGTATTACAGTACAGATCAAAAGTGTTGAAAAATCAGTCTTTGAGGCTTTCTATGTAAATCCCTGACTAGCAGCACAAACTTGCCCAAAGTTGAGAGATTCTGCATTTATTAATGTTCAATCAATCAGTCAACAGAAATTCACATGCTCTTTTACAGGTGAAGAGTTGATTTAACCAGTTAAAACGTTTACCAGGTGTCTTAGAAAAGGGGGAGCTGATTGTTTTCAGCTCTATCCTGGACAGTCCCACAGTATATTGTTTCCCTCTGCAGTTGAGTTGAATCACTGGCTGCTGTTATGCAATGCAACCACAACGACTTGTCTCAAGCTGGCCATACATGTTAGGATTTTGAGGCTGAACCGGAGAAATCACTCTAATAGTATAGATGCTCGAATCTCCACTTCTGGCTATTGTATTCTGACAGTCGGCACCCAGGGGTGTCAGAATACTCAAAAAAGTGCCAGCATCTGTGTCAGGGAAATAGACGTGGGAGAACTGACAATGTTGCCAATAGTAGAAATGGGCGCATTTGGCGCATCCCTGTGCTCCCTGGCGCAGGAGCGGCAAACAGGCGTACGCAAATGCGCAACGGTGCAAACTGGCGAACGCGTGTGCGCAATAGTGCACGCAATGCGTGACAAATTCGGCCACTCGCTGGCCTATAAAACACTGCTGTGGGATTTATTCCATTGCCGGATTGTCGTCAGCCTCCCTGTGTTCCTGAGCTCCTGTGTACTTCTCTTGGATTCCCCATTGTGACTTGGCTTGTAGCTGATATGCTTTATCTCCTCCTTCTGGCATTGACCCTCTGGCTTGCTTTACCAACCTTGCTCCTGTTTGATTACCCATGTATGACCCCGGCTCAAGTTACGGACTTTGATTACCCATATATGACCCCGACTCTCGTTACGGACTTTGCTATTATCTCCTGTCTGCTTTCCTGTTGTGACCTCGGCCAAGTTCCTGTTTCCGCTACTTGCCTTATCCCCGGACTGACAACCTGTGTTTGATCCTCAACTTTGTCTTACCACTGCTCTCTGTGTGCACAAGTTTGCCAAGTTCTTTTGGAGTTCCCGAGGGATATCTGTCTGGCTGTGTTTCCTGCCTTCTCCAGTACCCACCAGGCATCCATCAGCCCAGCTCTTCGGCACCCTATTAGCAACCTGTGCTTCTTTGGGCGCTATACCTCCTGTACCACCTTTAGGGGTGTGCCACACTTAGCCGCAAGGGGAGCCCTTTCAGCACCTTGGCCTTGGATCAGGTACATGACAGTAGAATCCAGCCATGTCAGAGGCCAACAGAGTTGCTTCCCTGATCGAGGCTCTGTGCCAGGAGGTCATTGCCCCACCCAAGTAGTACAGCCACTACAGGAAGGGTACTTTAATTTGCAGGGTCGTCTGCAGCACCTGACGGTGTCCCCTGCTTCTGCGGACCCCAGTCCACCATCCACCAGCACTGCATCTGCCTCATCAACGCAGGAACACACCACCTCTTTACATACAGTGGTGGTCCCGCCTCCTGGAACCACGGGTACAAACACCTGAGTGATTCTCTGGTGACCGGAAGAAGTTCAGGGCTTTCAAGAATGCCTGCTTGCTGTACTTTGCTCTTCAGCCTAGAACCTTTTCCACAGAGATTGTGAAAGTGGGGTTCATAATCTTCTTGTTATCTGAAGAACCCCAAGCCTGGGCCCTGAAATCTCTTTAGGCAAGCCTAATCCGCCTTCAGTTAACAACTGAATTTTACTTTCTCGGACAACTCATTCCTACACAGTTACTAACTTTACTGCCCTTCCCATTACATTATAAACTCTCATGAGTAGATCCCTTCTGTCTTCTGAACTGTTATGTAACAGTAATGAAAAACACTGCACAAACTGTTGGCGCTATATAAATCCTGTTTAATAATAATAAAAATAGTAATAATATTTAGAGTGTATTTAGGCATCTTACCTTAATAATTACATCAAATATCTAACAGATTACCATGAGGAGGCTAAAAGGCCCACAGAGAAACTCTACAGCTGAAGAACCTTACAACCGAAGCTGGTATCAGCTGGGGCCTGATTATTCACCTGATAAAACTTACCAACCATGTGAACAGAGGGTCAGATGGCTTGCATATCTGAAAAACAGATTGAACCTTGCTCTTGCGGTCAGAAGTTTTAATGACGAGATGTTGTTTCCATCTAACAATACTGGAATGCAAAGAAGGTTGTTGCCTATGGGGGCCATCAGGAATGACAAAGAGTTGGACCTTTAGAAAGGGAGCTGTAGTGTTAGTGTTCTGTCAGCAGTCAGCCTTTTCACCCAGCAGCAGGCTCGCACAGCAGAGAAAGAGACCCCTGAGCATCAATCAGTTCGCATATAAAAACTTGTGGACAGCTGAGAGTAAGAATGAAATCTATCTACTAGGTAAAGTGTGGACATATGGAATCTTTATTCCTCACAAAGCTCTACAAAGCCTCTGGGCTCTAGGGTGCACCCATCAGCCATAAAACCTGGATTACTTTGTCATGTGTAGGCGAGTAGACAAGGTGAAACATATACACCATTCACAATCCTTTAAACTAGTGCTTCAATATATATATATGTATATAATGGGGCATTTAGCTGTTTGCCTGAAGATCAGGTCACGGCTAAGTGCACCAGAAGTGGTGTTCAGGCTGGGATATGATATTGCCACAATGGGGAATTAGAAGTTGTAAATGTTTACAAATGCTAATATAAGTATAGTGGAGTTCTCCTTTAATAATACTATTTTTCTCTAAACCGCTCTCCCTATTTGACTTTGCAGAAAATAGTGTGTTTTGCTTGGAAAGCAGATAGAGCCATCCTGTGCCAGGTTCTCACAGCATAAGCATTCATAACATTATCTCTCCTCCCTAACAGGCATAGGAACAGTGAGCAGCTGAACAATATTCTCTCTCTGCAGCGATAACAAGTTGTCAGGCTGTCTGCCCTTCAGGAGCAGGAGGGACATGTGTACAGGGTGCAGCCGTTGATAATCATGGAGGAATACTATTTCCATACAAAGTATCCACTGCAGAACGGCACAGAAGTAAATAAATACATTTATAAAGCTTTTTCCGGTTTATTAAAAACTACACTTTACTTAAAGGGTAACGCCACTTTTTTGGGAAAAAAAAATACCAAATAAAAAAATATATAACTGCATATACAATTGTCATACAAGCCATATTGTAATTGAATGTTATTATAAATTATCTTCCTTTGCAGTCTGCAGCACCGTAATTTTCTATAATATTCAATGCAGTATAACCTGGAGGCATTCGGTACACAGTTGGTGCACATATCCTCCCCCGAAATGTCATTTCCTGCTTGTGTGATTGGCTCACTGTATTTCTCAGAAAACTGCACTAAGATACAAGTCCGATTTTAGGCATCCTCTGCATCTAAAAATTCATTATTGATGAGACACTGCCACAACTTTCCTAAGGCCCTATTCACACTTGGGAACTTGGAATTGTTGGTGGAATCGCTGTGATTGCAAATCGCGTGGCAAACACTGCAAAACATGCAGTGCACTTTTGGGTGTAGTTCATTTGAAATAGAACCCCAAACACTGTGCCACAAGTGTTGCACAACAGAATTACACTGAAATCACGACAAAATATGCCTTTAAAATTCACATGAAGCTTGTTGCCAAAAAAAGGAGAAGAAGCTTCTTTTGGATGACAAACAACACGTGGAATCGCATGACAATCACCCACACAAAATCACAAGCGGGAACACGAAGTGTGAATGAGGCCTAAGAGGTTTGCCTCAACTTTAACTCTTCCCTACTGTGCTATAGTCGAATGGCGGCTACAGCGCGGTCGCACATTTCCAGGAGGGCATCTATTGACGTCCTCCCAGAACCCTGCCTCCCCCCGGGGTGTGCATCGGGAGTGCTCTGTGATCGCTGTGTACTTCGGGTACAGCTGATCACAGATCAGCATTAAGAGCCAATCACCAGCAGCTCCTTACCATGTGATCAGCTGTGTTCAATCACAGTGTAAACAGGATTTGCCAGTTATCGGCAGTCCTCTCCTCGCACTGACAGCGTGTGAGGAGAGGAGAGCCGGTAAGTGGCAATCCACACAGGGGACATCTACACTGATATTCAGGGCACTGATCATCATTGTCCTGATTTCTAGTGCAAACCCAACGGTGCCCATCAGTGCTGCCAATCAGTGCCCATCATTGATGCCTGTGAGTGCCCATAAGTGCAGCATATCAGTGCTGCTTCTTCAGCGCACATCAGTGAAGGAGAAAAATTACTTATTTACAAAATGTTATAACAGAAACTAAGAAAACGTTTTTTTGTTTTTGTTGAAATTTTTGGCCTTTTTCCGTTTAGCAAAAAACAAAACCCAGCGGTGATTAAAAATGTAGTTTGGTTACAGTGTTACATAGCCATGAAATTGTCATTCAGTGTGACAACGCTGAAAGCTAAAAATTGGCCTGGGCAGGAAGAGGGTGAAAGTGCTCAGTAGGCAAGTGGATAAAGAAGAAATTTTAAATAATGATAATAATAAACTTTATTTTATATAGCGCCTTTAACCACTTAAGCCTCGGAAGATTTTACCCCCTTCCTGACCAGGGGGTATTTTGCGATTCGGCACTGCGTGACTTTAACGGACAATTGCGCGGTCGTGCGACGCTGTACCTAAACTTATTTGACGTCATTTTTTTCCCACAAACAGAGCTTTCTTTTGGTGGTATTTGATCACCTGTGCCATTTTTTGATCATGTGCTATAAACAAAAAAAGAGCGTCAATTTTTAAAAATAACAATATTTTTTACATTTTTTTATATGAAATTCCCCAAAAAAAATGCAAAAATCAAATTTTTTTAACATTTTCGGCCAATTTGTTTTATGCTACATATATTTGGTAAAAAAAAAATTGCAAAAAGCGTATTTTAATTGGTTTGTGCAAAAGTTATTGCGTTTACTATCAAAGGGAAAGATTTTTCTCATTTTTGTTGTTTTTGCGATTTTTTTGCGGGACTGCGACATTGGGGCGGACAGATCGGACCCTTGACTGACATTTTTGACACATAATAGAACCGTATGATCACGGTTTCTACACAGGGGAGAACGACAGGCGGCTTGTTTACACTAGCCGCCTGCCTTTCTCCCGCTGTCACAGATGATCGTGAGTGAGCGGCGGACATCGGGTCCGCCGCTCACACGCGCAGGGGGGTCCGTTACCGCGAGGGAGTGCGCCTCCGGCGTGCGCTCGCTCCCCAGAGCCTCACAGGCTAGTGACGTACCGGTACGTCACTTTGCCTGTGAGGGGCTGACCGCCGCAGTATATGTACTTGCGGCGGTCGGCAAGTGGTTAACCACCTCTCTACCGGCCACTGTATATATACGTCCTGCATTTAAACTTAAATACCGGTGTTATGGCAGCATATAGCTGCCATAACCCTGGTATTTTTTTAAACTGCAGGCGATTGGCTTTCCGATAAGGGTGGTCCCAGCGGCAGATTCGCCGCGAGATCACCCTCTGGGATGGCGGAAGGGGTACCCCTCCCAGTCCTTTGCCCCGCTTACCGGACCTGCTGGCAGCGGGGAAAACGATCGGGTCCCGGATCCTCACAGACAGGATGTCGAGTGAGGGCAAGCTTGCCCTCACTCAACTCTATGGTCTTGGAGGATCGGAGCGACGGCAAACGGCGTTGCCTAGCAGCCGACTTAAAGGTCCCTTTTTTTTTTTTTCAATCTTTAATTGTACTTGTGAGATCTGAGGAATTTTTGACCCCAGATCTCACAAAAAAGAGGTCCTGTCGTGCCTATTTCTATTACAAGGAATGTTTACATTCCTTGTAATAGTAATAAAAATGATTTTTATTTTAAAACAGTGTAAAAATAAAAATTAATAAATAAATAGTAAAAAAAAAAAAAAAAAAAAAAATTAAAGCGCCCTGTCCCCGTTAGCTCGCGCGCTGAAGCGAACGCATACGGAAACCCCGCCCACATATGTAAACGGTGTTCAAACCACACGTGAGGTATCGCCGCGATCGAAAGAGCAAGAGCAATAATTTGAGCCCTAGACCTCCTCTGTAACTCTAAGATGGCAACCTGTAGAAATTTTTAAAATGTCGCCTATGGGGATTTTTAAGTACCAAAGTTTGTCGCCATTCCGAGAGCGTGCGCAATTTTGAAGCATGACATGTTGGGTATCTATTTACTCAGCGTAACATTATCTTTCACATTATGGAAACAAATTGGGCTAACTTTACTGGATTCTTATTTTTTAATTAAAAAAAGTAAATTTTTTCCAAAAAAATTGCGTTTGGAAGACGTTTCTCAAATACAGTGTGATAAAAAATATTGCAATAATCTCCATTTTATTCTCTAGGGTCTCTGCTAAAAAAAAAAAATATATAATGTTTGGGGGTTCTAAGTAGTTTTCTAGCAAAAACAACTGATTTTAGCTTGTAAACACCAAATATCAAAAATAGGCCTTGTAGGCAAGTGGTTAAAGGTAGCCAGAATCCTGACTAGGTTTGGTACAAGTGACCATATTACCCCTATCCTGGAGTCCTTGCACTGGCTTCCCATTCAGGTTTCGCATAGACTGTAAGACACTCTTGCTCACCTATAAGGCTATTCATGGCTTGGTACCCCATTATCTCTCTAAACTTTTATCAACTTACTCCCCCCCCCCCCCGCGTAACCTCCGTGCCTCATATTCTGGTTTGCTGTGTGTCCCCTCTACTCATCTAAACTTGATGGGAGACAGAGCCTTCTCCTGCTATGCTCCAAAATTCTAGAATTCACTTCCAAAGAACATCAGAGAGTCATCCTCTCTACACACATTCAAATCAAATCTAAAAATGTTTTCCGTAAGACAAGTTTTCACTCAATTGTCCCTTTTTTCCGTTATGACTTCTCAGTCGGTTACCGACTCTTTAGTAGAGATGGCCTGCACCTAAATGGAAAAGATGCAGCTCTGCTGGGAGAGAAGATGGCCTAAAAGTTAAAGGGGGCTTTTAAAGTAGGTGTTGGGGGCAGGCTCCAGATGTAGAACTAGCCAGCATTGAGCAAGATTCAGCGGGTAATAATGGGGGCATTAGTGGTAGGGTGACTAGAATACCAAAACCCAAGGTAAGTAAGTTGGTAAATCCAAATTGCAGCCTCATAACAACTAACAAGGAAATAGTATGTAACAGGACAACATTTACGAGCCTTGTACACCAATGCTAGAAGTCTAGCTAATAAGAGGAGAAAACTGGAGCTGCTAATGTATGAGTAGGATTTAAATTTTGTGGGAATTTCAGAAACTTGGTTTGACAGCTCACACGATTGGCTGGCAACTATTCAGGGGTATTTCCTATATCGTAGAGATAGGGAGGATAAGAAAGGGGGAGGGGTATGCCTGTATATCAAAAATGATGTGCAAGTGAACGTGAGGGACAATATTACTAATGGAGCTAGGGAGGAGGTGGAATCCTTGTGGGTGGAGCTACAAAGCGGGGGAAATAATGGGAAAGTAATAGTGGATGTATGCTACAGGCCCCCTAACCTAAGAGAGGAGGGGGAGGCGGACCTCCTTTCACAGCTTGGAATGGCAGCAAGACTGAGAAATGTCATTATAATAAGAGGTTTTAATTATTCTGAAATTGACTGGGCAGATGGAAATGTACATTTGTCTAAGGCTCGGCATTTCCTAAATGTCTTGCACGATAATTGCATGGGTCAGTTGGTGAATGCATCAACAAGAGATAACGCATTACTAGACCTACTGATTACTAACAATACAGACCTTATTAGTGGATTTAGGTACATCAGCGAGTAGAGCATTGCAGTAGTCAAAATGGGAGAACACAAATGTATGGATTGGCTTTTCAGCTATAGTGTATGTTAGAATAAGATGTAGCCGAGCAATGTTTCTCAAGTGGAAAAAAAGATGTTCTGACAACATTTTGTAGATGTTGTGTAGAAGGTTTTTGTGTAGAAGGTTAAATTAGCATCAAATATCACCCCTAGATTTTTCAATTTAGACTGAAGCTCAAGTACAGTGCCATCTACAAATAAGCTATTAGGACTGGCCTTACATAATTGATGGGGGATCCAAAAAGCATGGCTTCGGTCTCGTCACAGTTTAACTGAAGGAAATTATGGACCATCCAAGCCAAAGTAGAATCCGGTTTAGTGTGGATGCATATCTGAGTGTCATCAGCATAGAAGTGATAATTGAGCCCATGTGATCTAAGCAGTAGGCCAAGTGGAAACATGTAAATACTAATAAGTAAGGGAACCAAGATTGAGCTCTGAGGAATACGTACTTCACTGGAATGTCAGACTGGAATCCGCCAAGAGAAACAAAGAGACAGCGATCAGTGAGATATGACTTAATCCATTTCAGAGCAAATTCTGAGACTCCAAATATGGTTTCAAGGTGAGAGAGTAAAAGATTGTGGTCTACAGTATCAAAGGCACAACTAAGATCCAGTAGAATAAGAATAGTTAGTGAGCCAGAATCAGAAGCTTACAGAAGATCGTCAGTGACTTTGACAAAGGTGGTTTCTGTGCTGTGAAGTTGCCAGTTGAAAAAAATAAATAAAAAATTCAAGGGGTTCAAATAGGTTATTTAAAGTCAGGTGATTATCTAGCTGAGATATCACAGCCCAATGGATTTTGACAAGGAAGATATTGGGCGAATGTTGTTCAAATTGTCCAGAGCCATGTTGGGTTTTTTTGGTACAGGGGTGATGGCGGCAGTTTTGAGGATTGTTAGTACAAAACCAGTGCTAAGGGAGTCATTTATGATATTGAGAATAATGGGGTATAGAGAACTAAAACAGGATGTAAATAAATGGGTGGGAATCGGATCAAGTATGCAGGTGGAATATTCCATATTAGAGACCAATTTAATCAGGGATGCAGAGATTTTTAAAGTTCTTTTAAAGTTCTATAGGTTTAAATGACAGAACTTTTTCATTTAGGAATGAGTGAACCTGGCCAGTCATGGCTCCAGTCAGGTTCGGTGAAGCCAGTGGGATGTCCACCAACCCTAAACTTGATGCCAAACCCACTGAAGTCTATGGGAGGCAACACTAGCTTTTTTTTGGCCTTTATCAAGGCTAATAAGCAAGCTATTGTAGCAAGGCATCCTTTGCCAATGTTGAGGCACAAGATCCTCTATACCACATCTGGTTTCCAGAATAGGATGTGGGGGGTTATTTGGGAAGGCATTATAGTGAAATCTGGAAGCCCCCCTTATAATAAGGGGACCCCCAGATATTTGCCTCTCCATGGTGAAAAAATAGCATTTATCTAGTCTCACACCACAAATCCATTCCCCTTATTCATTCCCACAAAAAGTTAGATTTAAATAAACTAACACTGTGAAAAAATGCTTTAATTACATTACAAAGAACAATGTCACTAATGTCCTCAGACGGGAAAAGAAAAATTTGTTCGAGCTTCAGAACAATGGGTTGTATTGGTACATAAACAGATAACATCTGGACCCAGAGTGAAGTAAACATCCTTTTAAACCTAAATTATGCTATGTTTACAAGGCCTTCAGAACTTACACGTATTTCTGCTGGGAATATAACTTTCTATTTATCCAAGCTAGCGAAAAAGAAAACATAAACCTGTTTATTCAGCTGACAAAGAGTTAACTCTCCTGTATACCTAATTCAATGTCCTCTATTGTTCAGCTAGCAACAACTGAAGGACTTCTTGGGAAACATTTAACTATAAGTCAACATTCTACAACCGCTCTATGAGAGCCGGTTCACATAGGCGCGACCCGACTTGCCGGGGCGACCTGTGAAGGCGCGGTGCGCAGCTCGCACCGCGACCTCTGAGCGGCATGCACGGACTTCATATCATTGAAGTCAATGCAGGTCGCTCCAGGTCGCCCCAAAGTAGCTCAGGACCCTTTTTCTAAGTCGGAGCGACTTGTGTCGCTCCTATTAGAACGGGTCCTGTGCTAATCTATGGCAGGCGACCCGCGGCGACTTGTCAGGCTCTAAGTCTTAAAATTAAAGGAGAAATGGATTTAACTACTTGCCCTCTGGAAGATTTACCCCCCCCCCCCCAATGACCAGGCCAGACCAATAGAGCTTTCTTCTGCTGATATTGATCACCACTGGGTTTTTTCATTCTTTGGGCAATAAACTAAAAAAAAAATATTTTTTTACTTTTTACTATAAAACATATAATGTTTATAGTAAATATAATAAAAAATGGGAAAAAAAATCTAATTTCTTCATAAATTTAGGCCAATATGTATTCTGCTACATATTTTTAGTAAAAAAAAAACCCCAATAAGCATATATTGATTGTTTATGCAAAAGTTATAGTGTCTATAAACTATAGTATATATACTGGAACTTTCTTTTTTTTTTATACTAGTAAATGGTGGCAATCAGCTACTGCGATAGTCTGGCGGGCAATCTGACACTGACACCCGCTGATTGGCTTGTGCTGCGACTAATCACAGCACAGCTGGCACAAGTGCCTCCTACCCGGAAGTGCTAAATTACATACTAGGTACGTGATCTGGCACAGGAAAGCTGCCCTGCCGCCATACTCATACATAAGGTGGTCAAAAAGCGATTAACTTTGAAATCTTTTTATCAGACAAAACCTGATACTTTTGGGACACTTTAGAAAAATTGGAAAAGATTAAAGTATCAAGACACTTGTTAATCTATGTACATACAGTACCTTTACAAGATATATTATTACCTGAAAAGTACTCAGTCACGAATATTACCATGTTTTTATTTGACTGTATTCATTATTACAGAAGTATGTGTGTTTTATAATTTAAAAAGGCTCAGAAGTGAAATGGGAATGGTACAAGTATGTACAAAATATTTTTATTTTATTGTGGATCGCTGGATAGAAAAAAAAAATGATGCCCCCGTAGCCAAGGGTTTTATGTTAGATGTTTTAGTTTTAGATGTTATTATACCACAAATTAAACATCGCAATCAATGCCACCAACCGCTCGGGGGGATAAATCTATATGACCGCTAAAAAAATGCCATAAAGCAATCTAAAGATAAAATTGATTTTAATCTGCTATTAGATTGAATCAAAAAAAAAAACAAATATAGGGATTTCTAATCTTAGGGTGCCATCTAATGGTCAGGTTAAGTTATTGACATTATAAACAAAGAGTTAATCGGTAATATGGCCCTCCAATCAGGAGTGAGTAAATATTACAAACTACATTCTCTCCTCTGGAATAATCCCTAGGTTAAATAGTTTTTTTGAAAGATAAAGAGGAGAGCAAAGAGAGAGGCTAGATTCATCGCCATTCATCATCATCACCATTGAGAGTTTTCATGTTGAAGTTCAGCTCTATCTGAGATCGACTTTTATCTTGAAAGACAGGCTCTATTTTAGGCTGATGGCATGCGAGTGCAATATTTTTATATAATAAAGGAACGTTTTTATATAGTGTACCCTATAAGAAGTTTTTTGCTTTATCCCTAACATACTGATCTTCAGGGAAGCATTGGAGTGAGGCTGTACCTCATCTGCCTGGAACAGTGTGAATGGGGTGCTTTGTGCATTTCTTCCAGATCTGTTCAGTAATCAAGTATGAAACTTTATAAAAAGAAAGAATGCAATGCTTAAAACTCATAAGTGTTCACAGACACCAGGATCTCCCAGAGAGAGTGACACAGGACAGCAAATAAACATTCATAAATAGTACATAAATCATAGGGGACACCCAGGGGGCATGACAAGCTGAACTTCAAGTGAAATAATAAGCTTCCTTCGACACCATAACACACCGGGCCTCTTACCCCAAGGTATGGACCACTAAACCACAGGTGGTCATACAAACATTTCAACAATCCTCTGACTTGTCTTTGCTCATCAATGATTAGAACTGGATGGATCCTGCTGGCCCCTCTATAGTCTCTCAACAGGTCACATGTATGAGAATGAGAAAGGACAACTCCTCATGGTGCAAAAGGTAAGATAAAATCTTGCATGTGCATCAATAATCCACAGGGGAATGTTTCCAACCATCAAGATGGCCGATCTCCATACTCCACCCCTGAAGACATCGGTAAGATGAAACTGGTTGGGTAGAGCTAGATCACGTGACGTTGCCAAGCAGGAAGGTTGGCCATCTTGATGGTTGGAAATCCCCTGTGGATTATTGAAGCACATGCAAGATTTTATCTTACCTTTTGCACCATGTGGAGTTGTTGTTTCTCATTCCACCTTTGACGACCTTTGGACCATTGTATGTGGTTGTCTCATAGACTGTTGTAGACTGCTGCCGGAAAATCTAAGAGGAGGTGGGATCCCCGATTAATCAAAGAATGGTCTGCGAACGTAGGTTTGTTTAAAGAGGTGCTCCAGCCCCCTCCCATGGAAAAATGAAAAGTCAGCAGCTACACATACTGTAGCTGCTGACTTTTATTATTAGGACACTTACCAGTCCTGGAATCCAGCGATACCAGCACTCCAGCCGATGTTTCCATTTCACAGCCGGCTTCACAGCCGATTTCCTGCAGTGCATGCGGAAAGCATGCTGTGCTTTCTGAATGGCCTGGCAGCGGGGAAGGAGGAGGGGGCTGTACTTCTGACGGATCTCGCCGCGGCAAGGTCTGACGGAAGTGGGGACGGGTACTTGTCAAAAACTGGTACCCGTTCCCCCCTCGCCCCGAAAGGTGCCAAATGTGGCACCTGAAGGGGGGGGGAGACAGATAAGTGGAGCTTCCACTTTTGGGAGGAACTCTGCTTTAAGTGAGTAGTTAATTAGCTCATGTTAATTAAATCAGTCAGCTATTAGTTGCTGGATGTGGATTAGCATTATGTGTATGTTAGCTGTTCCTTAGATATGTTAATTCAGGCCTCGACAAAACCCGGGCGCCAGGTCGCATTTGCGACTAGAATTAGCGACCTGGCACCTGGGGTGCCCTGCAGAAGGTGTCCTGTCCCTTTTGCATGGACTTCCGCGCACGGAGTGCACGGACTTCCGGGCCGTCCGAAAATTGAGGCCCCGGCTTTTCGGCCTACTTGAGATGAGAGGCTTCCAATGGGGAACTGGCGCCCTCTTGTGGTGGCCGGGATTAATTACTGTTTTCACTGCCTGATTGTTTACAATGCATTACCATCTCCCTGTCCAGTTAGTTACCTTTGACAGGGAGTGTGGTTATTTATTATTAATTTAATTTATTTTTTAAATGTAAAAACGAAATAATATTTTTTTCTTTTTAATTATTAAAAAAAATAAAAAAAAATATATATTTTTTTTCCAATTATTACTATTAAAAAAAAAAAAATAACATATATATATATATATATATATATATATATATATATATATATATATATATATATATATAATATCTTTTTTTTTTTTTTTTTCCTCATCACCATGCCACAGCCGAAGGCCCCTTTCACACGGGCTGTCTGATCAGGTCCGCCTGTCAGTTTTTCAGGCAGACCTGATCGGACCCTTCATTCTCCTCTATGGAACAGTAATCTGCCGCCATCTGATCCTGTCCTCCAAAAGCAGACGGATGGTGGTTCTATTTTCTATCCATCCCGTGGATCGGTTTCAGATGGAAAGAGACAGACAGTCTGTTTTCATCCAATTGCGCTAGAGGAGAGTGGGGTTCTAGTCGTATTTATGTGTAAATTTAGTATCCGTTTTATTAAATAAAGCTTGGTTGTTAGTTTAAAAAAAAAAAAAAAACTGGCTCCTAACTTTTTTTAGCTGGCTCCTAGATTTTAGGAAAATTTGTCAAGCCCTGTGCTAATTATATTCCGGTTTACAGTTTGTATTGTTAGGGTAATATGATCAGGAGGGGAATGCCCTCCTATGGGGTATAAAGCATGTGTCTGAGTTTCAATAAACAGTCATTCCTACGGTTCTATCCCAACATCTTGTCTATGTACGATGCTTGGGGAAAAAAGGGCTGGTATTAGCTCTCCGTCTAGGTGGAATGGTTTGGAGGGCAGGAGGCACTGTTTGGCAAAAGTGGCGTGCCCAAGCGGTTCCGTCACAAAAAGCATACAAGCTCATTTACACTGCCATCATTTCCATATACATTTACAAGGGCCCTTACACTCCACAGAAATTAATTATGAAGCTTGTAGAATGCAAGGAGATGCAAATACATGACTATGGAAATGAGAAAATAGGAAAAAGGAGTATAAATGCACACCAAATAGAGATAAAATGCATACGAAACAGCATAACATCTATGGGGAAATATAACTACAGTGTGTACTAGTCATGTTGTAATTTACTGATACTAAAATTACTTTTTTTTATTGCAGTCTGTAGATACTATAATTTTTTTTAAATCATCAAAAAATTAAAATGTAGCTTTCTTATAATATGAAAGCCTGGATGTCTTCTATATTCTCTTAATTCTGCTGTGTGACTGGCTTAGCAATTTCACATTGATTTCATAGTTACATAGTCTGGTTGAAAAAAAGACGCAAGTTCAACCCACAGGAAAACAAAACACACACATACACAAATTGAAAACCTCCATATACACAGTTGATCCAAGGGAAGACAAAAAAAAACCCCAATAAAGCATGATCCATTTGCTCCAGCAGGGGAAAAAAATCCATCCTGATTCCCCTATGGGCAATCCCCTGGATCAACTTTATCTATAAATATTAGTATCCAGTTAAATTATGTCCAGGCCTTTTTTTAAAACAATATACTGAGCTGGCCAGAACCAGCTCTTAAGGGAGTCTATTCCACATTTTCACAGCTCTTACTGTGAAAAAGCCTTTCCGTATTTGAGGTTAAAGCCCTTTTCCTCTAGACGTAAAGAGTGCCCCTTGTCCTCTGTGTTGACCCTAAAGTGAATAACTCTGCGCTGAGCGCACTATATCTATCACTTATGTATTTATACATGTAGGTCACATCACATAAATCTTTCCGTTAGTAGACACGATAACTTTTGCTCAAACCAATCAAAATACGCTTATTGCGATTTCTGTTACCAAAAATATGTAGCAGAAAAGAAATTGGCCTAAAATGTTAAAAAAAATTTGATTTAAAATTTTTTTTTTTTTTTTGAGAATGTCATATAGCAGAATGTGAAAAATGTTTTTTTTTTTTTTTTAAATGTCGCTATTTTTTTGTTTAGAGCGCAAAAAATAAAAATCGCAGAGGTGATCAAATACCACCAAAAGAAAGCTCTATTTGTGGGAAAAAAAAGGACGTAAATTTTATTTGGGTACAGCGTCGCACGACTGCGCATTAAATTACGGCAGTGCCGAATAGCAAAATAGGGCCTGGTCATTAAGGGGGCAAATCCTTCCGGTCTAAAATTGGTTAATACAAGAAAGGACTTTGCTTGATTTGGAAACCGCAGCTTGGCATTGTATGCTTTTATTAAGCTTATGATTTACCGGAACCCCCATATCCTTCTCCACTATGGATTCCCCCAGTTGTACCCCCCCCCCCCTAATATGTATGATGCATGCATATTCTCAGCCCCCAACTGCATAACTACATTTATCAACATTAATTCTCATTTGCCACATAGGTGCCCAATGTCATTTTACCGCCTCTATAAACTCAGTGTGGAAGCAATGTGTTTACAAATCCCTAATACAAAGGGCATTTGTAGTGGAATTGGAAGCCCAGGAGCGTAGCCCTAGACAATAGTTAAGGGTAACAGTGGTCAGTTTCAGCACTAATGTGGCCAAGACCTGCAGGAGCTACTGAGTCCCAATGCTGTTTTGAATGTCATATGGCAGTTCAATGTTTAACCACTTCATTACCGTAGGATGTCAATGAACATCCTTAGGTTGAAGTGGGTACACCAGGATGATGCCTGCACCTGCATCCCAGTATCAAAATTTGCAGCCAGTGATTCCCTTTTAGGAAGAAGTGATAGCTGAACAGCCACTCGAACACTTCTGCGGGTGGCAGAAGGAGGTGCCTCCCCTCCCGCAGCTGCTTTTCCAGGCTCTGCTGTCTGATCGCGGAGCCCAGGAGCATTGCGACTGGTGGCGACAGCAGCACTATAGAGAGAGAGGAGCTAATGTTGTTCCTCCCCCTCTGTGACCCCAGAAATCCTTGTCCCTTCTGATTTCAGCTATTTGCTTACCTGGCTGTTAACGGCCAGGAAAGCAGTCGATCAGACCGATCTGTGTCTGATTGGCTGCACTGGAGGCCAGGGGAGAGATCTGGGGTCTAAATTACCCAAGATCTCTCCATAAACAGCTCTGATGAAGGGGGAACACCCCAAAACGCGTAAGCGGTTTTTTGGAGGTCTACATCCTTCCACGGCCTGCGGCAGCTGAGGATGCCCAGTGGAGACCCCTGGTGGTCCCTCATTGCTTATTGCCTGTGTTTCATAAATGTTTTGTGAGTGTAATGTGTATACATGTCTATAACAATAAATTGTTTTAAAGATAATGCGCTAGGCTGGTGCGCCCTCTGTCCATTTCTCTTTTCCAGTATCTTCTTTGGGTTACCACAACCCATTGAGAGTGGCAGCACAGCCTGAATTTACTACAATTTGACCTAAATCGCATTTTCCAGATACCAGCCGCAAGGCCACCCCTTAAGCGCAGGAGTCATTTGCTCTCTCCATAAAGAGAACCCGTCATGGCCCATGCTGTCATAAGGAATGCTGTTAATCCCTCGTGATAGCAATAACGTTAATAAAAAAAAATAAATACAAAATTAAAGCAATAGTGTAAAAAAAAGTAAAAAAAGTTTTTATTAAAGTAAATAAAAAAATAAATAAAAAAATGAAAAGCGCCCTTGTCCCCTCGTGCTTATGCCCAAATGCGAACGCACACTTAAGTCCTGCACGCGTATAGAAACCGAGAGCACACCAAACTTGTGAGGTATTGTTGCGAACGTCAGAGTGAGAGCAATAATTCTAGCACGAGACCCCCTGTGTAACTCTAAACTGGTAACCTGTAAAGGTGTTTAAAGCATCACCTTTGGAGAATTTTATGTATTGTATTTTGGCGCCATTCCAGGGGCGGATGCAATTTTAAATAATGATGTGTTAGGTATCTATTAACTCGACGTAACATCATCTTTCATATTTTACAAAAAAAAAAATGTGTATTATATTATGTCTGTGTGCAATAAAATTCATTAAAATTTATTTTTTCCAGAAAAAAAAAAAGTGTTTGAAAAACTGCTGCGCAAATACCGTGTGACATAAAAAATTGCAACACCCACCCTTTTATTCTATAGGGCCTCTACTAATTATATATATATATATATATATATATATATTCAGTATCTCACAAAAGTGAGTACACCCCTCATATTGTTGTAAATATTTTATTATACCTTTTCATGTGACAACACTGAAGCAATGACACTTTGCTACAATGTAGTGAGTGTACAGCTTGTATAACAGTGTAGGTTTGCTGTCCCCTCAAAATAACTCAACACACAGCCATTAATGTCTAAATGGCTTGCAACAAAAGTGAGTACACCCCTAAGTGCAAATGTCCAAATTGGGCCCAATTAGCCATTTTCCTTCCCTAATGTCATGTGACTCGTTAGTGTTACAAGGTCTCAGGTGTGAATAGGGAGCAGGTGTGTTAAATTTGGTATTATCACTATCACTCTCTCATACTGGCCACTGGAAGTTCAACATAGCAAAGAACTCTCTGAGAATCTGAAAAATAGAATTGTTGCTCTACATAAAGATGGCCTAGGCTATAAGAAGATTGCCAAGACCCTGAAACTGAGCTGCAGCACGGTGACCAAGACCATACAGTGGTTTACCAGGACAGACTCCACTCAGAACAGGCCTCGCTATGGTCGACCAAAGAAGTTGAGTGTACATGCTCAGCGTCATGTACAGAGGTTGTCTTTGGGAAATAGACATATGAGTGCAGCCAGCATTGCTAAAGAGGTTGAAGGGGTGGGGGGTCAGCCTGTCAGTGCTCAGACCTTATGCCGCACACTGCATCAAATTGGTCTGCATGGCTGTCATCCCAGAAGGAATCCTCTTCTAAAGATGATGCACAAAAAGGCCTGCAAACAGATTGCTGAAGACAAGCAGACTAAGGACATGGATTACTGGAACCATGTCCTGTGGTCTGACGAGACCAAGATAAACTTATTTGGTTCAGATGGTGTCAAGTGTGTGTGGTGGCAACCAGGTGGGGAGTACAAAGACAAGTGTGTCTTGCCTACAGTCAAGCATGGTGGTGGAGTGTCATGGTCTGGGGCTGCATGAGTTCTACCGGCACTGGGGAGCTTTAGTTCATTGAGAGAACCATGAATGCCAACATGTACTGTGACATACTGAAGCACAGCATGATCCCCTCCCTTCGGAGACTGGGCCGCAGGGCAGTATTCCAGCATGCTAACAACCCCATTTTTGAGGGGACAGCAAATTTACACTGTTATACAAGCTGTACACTCACTACTTCACATTGTAGCAAAGTGTCATTTCTTCAGTGTTGTCACATGAAAAGATATAATAAAATATATACAAAAATGTGAGGGGTGTACTCACTATTGTTAGATACTGTATATACTGATTACGAGTTCTAAGTAGTTTTCTAGCAAAAAAAAAAAAAAAGTAGATTTTTACATGTACTGTATGTGAGAACACGGAGAACTGTCAGCATTGGCCTGGTAAAGTGGTAATGAAGTGGTTAATGATATAAGGTAGAGCTCTTAAAAAAATGATACTCTCTGTATATTGTGATGTCAGGACTTTATTAATGCAGAAAGCACCAATTTACAACACAGTTTTTTCAAAACTTTGTGTGCTAGGCACAGATTGTGTTTTAACCCCCCCGTCTTATATTTGAAAGGCTTTCAGGACCTTGATTTCTAAACTGTATACCAAAGTCAAACAATGGTACCAAGAGAAAAATAACAGCAACTTGTTTTCCCACAGCAATCACGACTATCTCTTATTCCGTAGTTTGCAAATGTGGGAAGATTACAATAATGGGCATATTTGCATTTTGCTATTAGCACTACAGTCTAGGATTTCTAATGTACGGTATGTACGCAGACATGGAAATAAGCAAGAGGCTATTATAATACGATGAATCTGAAAATAATGACTTCTTCATATTCCCAGTATATTACCACTAAACTCGACTGCTGCGCTTTGATAATATTCTGCCAGGGAAACCTGAATATGAATTGAGTTACATGTCTAAATAAACACTCTATTACAAGTTTCAATAAACACTCCACCATCAATTTTTTCCATAATAGGTAATGTTATCAAGACACATTAGGTATCAAATCTCAGCATTTTGGATAAAAGTGTCTGTGCAGGGTTCCTATATAACAGTGGTTTTCAAACTGGGGCCCTTGGCTTTCCTTTATCTGGCATTGGGGCACTATTTCTTCCATTGGCACCAACAATGGGGCTCTATTACTCCCTATGACAGACCCAACTGGGACAGAGGCTTTTGGAGAGGACTAGGGGCAAGCCTCCTACCCACTAATTATGAGGAGACCAGGGATTTTGTCTGCTTCTTCAGGTCAGATCATGGTGAAGAGCTCAGTTCAGCCTCTGAGACTCGGTTCACACTACCGCGACCATAAGTCGTCCCATGACGGAGAGACTTTTTACCGCGACTTGTGAATTATTTAAAGCGACTAATATGATAGACGACTTTGTATTTGGCCAATCAGAATATGATGTTTTGTGACCTAATTCCCCTTTTCTGTTTTTTTTTTACTCATTTCCTAATTGCCCACCAGTGCCACTTATCAGTATCCATCAGTGCCACGTATGTGTCCACCAGTGCCACTGCCCACCAGTGCCACGTATGTGTCCACCAGTGCCACTGCCCACCAGTGCCACGTATCAGTGTCCACCAGTGCCACTGCCCACCAGTGCCACGTATGTGTCCACCAGTGCCAGTGCCCACCAATGCCGCGTATCAGAGCCACGTATCAGTGCCACGTATCAGTGTCCACCAGTGCCACGTATCAGTGCCATGCATCAGTGCCACGTATCAGTGTCCACCAGTGCCACTGCCCACCAGTGCCACTTATCTGTGTCCACCAGTGACACTCACACAGACCAGGCAGAGATAATGGTATATAGGAACTGTAGGCATGGCTGCAATGTGGGGAATGCCTGGCTAATTTTCCTTCTTCTTCCTGGAAAGTCGGATCACAGTCGCTTGACAAAAGATAAGGATCCGACTTGGAGGTGACTCCCATTGAAGTCTATTGGCACAAGTCGGATACAAGTCGCCTTGAAGTAGTACAGGACCCTTTTCTGAAGTCGGAGCGACTTCAGTAGTGCATATTAAGACGGCGCTCATTCATTTACATTGCATTTGTTATGACAAGCGACTTGAGGGCACACACGTCGCCTGACAAGTCGTACTAGTGTGAATGGAGCCTGATCCCATGGAGAGAGCAGATCATTTTCTAATGATGGACAACACCGTGATGAACACTGAGAGCGAGGCTTGGATTAATTCACTGAATAAGGACAATAAAGCTTCCCTTCTGGAGTGAATGGAAAGGTGTCATATTAATGTTGTATGGGTTAATGGTCAGAGGAAATATGGTGGCCCTCCTGCAGATTGAGTTGGAGAAGCCTCTCCACTTGGGACAGTAATATTTATCAACAACATCCCTCAAGAAATTTATGGAGAAAAATGAATTCCACTTTCTCAGACTGCTGGAACATTGTATGGGTTTTTTGTCTCATAGACTGTTGTAGAATTGAGCCAAACAGTCCCCTTTAAAGCCTGAGGACAGTAAAGTGGCCCTTTGCTTAAAACATTTGGAGACACGTTTGGAGACACTTGCTATAGAATATAGAGTACTATGTAAACATTTTAGGCAGCTGTGAAGAAATATTGCAAAGTAAGAATGCGTTCAAAAATATATATTTGAATTGATTGTTTATTTTTTATCAATTTACAAAATGGAAAGTGAGCGAACAGAAGAAAAATCTAAATCAAATCAATATTTAATATGTGACTACCCTTTGGTTTTAAACCAGCTTCAATTCTTACACCTGCACAAAGTCAGGGATTTAGTAGGATCAGAGTCTGGTGTATGATTAACCAATTATACCAAGCAAGTGCTAATGATCATCAATTTCATATGTAGGTTGAAACACAGTCATTACCTGAAACAGAAACAGCCGTGTAGCTGCTATGTTGACAATACTTCTCTCAAAAGGATTGAACACCTGATATTTGGTTGTGTTTATCCTTATACTTCAAGGATAATTTACTAAGTTATAACAAACATATTCCTTGGCACTACAGTTTTGCGGTTCTGTGTCACATGACATGTCCTGGGCTATATTGATGATCGATGCTCTCTTTGCAAACCATAAAATGTGAGGTCCTGAGGAAGCAATATTTGCGAAACATGTCAACCTCTTGAAACGGTAGCAAAGGAATATTGAAGAAATCTCCCATTTATGACCCTACTATCCATATAAACAACGATTTCTATGGTTTTATGAAATACAGTTTTAAGTCTTTTGTAAAAAAATATAATTTTTTAATACGTGGTCTCACTGTCCTTCTCTGGTACCAGTAAAGTCTGCAAGGTTCTATAAATGTTATACTGTGGGTATATATTATGGATGAGGTGTCAGAATACATATAGCCTAATCTAGCAGCAGAAGCCAATGGCTCCCGCTGTTGCCTCCATGGCCAATGAGGAGATAGAGAGCAGAGAGAGCTGCTGTTCTCTTGCACAGCTCTGGATCAAGATCAGGCTCAAGTAAGTATTCAGGGGGGGCTGGGACACAGAAGTTATTTTTTGTTTTATCTAAATGCAGAGACTGCACTGAGGTTAAAAAAAACCTCCTGCCTTTAGAACCACTTAAAGTTTTACTAAACCCACAACAGTAAACTCAGTCTGTATATGCAGTAAAGCATGCTTCTTATACTCTCCGTGGAACCTAATTGGCAATCCTCCGCATTGTGTAAAAAGGCAGTTTGATCCGGTCTTCTCTGATCCACAGTCCCCAACAATCTCCTGATAGAACAGAGGCTAGGGGACAAGCTGCACATGCTTGGTTTGGTGTGTATTTTTTTTTTTTTGTTTGTAGGATTTGGTGCCTCATGCCAGAAAAATGGGACTTTATGGGCAAGAGTAAGTAAGTAGTAGTTGGTTTGACAATTTATTTACCAAAATTAAAGATATTATTTACAGACTTGTATAGCATTTCGTGAATGGGTAGGGACCCATTGTGTGAGAGGTGACGAAAGTATAGAAGGTGAGTTACAGGTGAGTAAAAGAGTAAAATTGGTGACATTTGTTAGGACATCTCTACTCTGCTGTTCCGTGTATCTTTCAGGAACTGAGTTCAGAGGAGGTGTCCAATCGGATTTCCGATGCGTTTCGGCCGTACACGGCCTTTTTCAAGGATGTATTACCATTTCTATAGGTAATAAAATATAGTATAAATGATACATCTTGTATAACTCAATCTGGAATTATGCAATATATTCAAAATTACGGTATCTTACATTCGTGTTTTTTGTCCACTTCGTATATGTATGCCTTCCCCGTGATTCCAGGATGCTACAGAAATTGGGCTGCTTCTAGGTGGGAATATTGTAATGTGAGTTTGTTACATCTCCATAATGGAGGGTACACTGAAAATGTGTGTAAACAATAAAAAATGCAATTAGCATATATTTGTAAATGAAAGTGTATATTTACTTGACTAGACCGATATGGTTTAGCGTTGGTTTGGTGTGTATTGCTATAGAGATTTATTTTTTTTCTTCTTGGGAGAGTTCATGTGATCAGCACAGGGCCAATCAGCACTGTCCAGACCGAGAGTCGAGGGTTCTGCAGCCTCATAGGAGAATCAGGGGAGAATGAAAACTCTTCCTTCATGCATAAAGTGATTGCAAAGTCTTGGGTGTTTTTTTTTTTTTTTTTATTGTAATAACAAACATGTTATACTTGCCTGCTCTGTGCAGTTGGTTTTGCCTCTTTGCTGCTCCTGGCTCCTCCCTCCTGTTGAATGCCCCCACAGCAAGCAGCATGCTATGGGGGGGCACCAAGCCAAGCTGCAGCTCCATCTATCCATTCAGACACAAAGCTGCCGTTCAGCCCTGCCCCCTCTCTCTCCTGACTGGCTGACTTTGATTTACAGCATCTGGAGCCTATGGCGCCACTGCTCTGTCTCAGCCAATCAGGAGGGAGAGTCATGGACGGCTGAGGGACTCGTGGATATCACTGGATAGAGATGGGGCTCAGGTAAGTATTAGGGGGTGCTGGGGCAGCTGCTACACACAGAAAGCTTTTTATCTTAATGTATAGAATGCATTAAGATAAAAAAAAACCTTCTGCCTTCAACCAGGCACTGATAGAAGTCACAAGACTGCCCTAACCTCTGATGAGAAAAGGTATTTAGCAGTTTATATTTACTAAAACATCTGCATTTCCATGTTCCGTGCACTGTGGGAGACCAAATATAGTGAATGCCGGGTCCTAGGTTCAGTAGCAGTTTAAATAAAAAATACACTGTAATGGGTAGGTTTACACGCCTACTTACTGTATATGAGATCATGAATAATGTTGAAATCCAAAGAAAGGCCAACCTGGGAGGATGACATATACAGCTAGTTTGTGTAGCTATATTGCACCCTGGTATATATTACAAAGTTCACTATACAGAGATGGTCAGAGAGGCCCGATGTGTGCAACTAGCAGACACAGCATATTTCTGCTAATGTGGGTATTGTCTTAAAACTAATGCTGGCCATACACTATACGAAAAATCGTTCAAACTCATTTTCGAAAAACGAACACTCAGCTGTGAAAGCAGACGATCGTACCATCATGTAATGACAAAAGTTTGATCAATAAATCATTCAATGGACATAAATTAATCAGTTTTTCATTCATTTTGTCACATATGCCTAGAGCAAACAGTTCGGGTGAGAAACACATTAACCTTTCAATTTATCGTTAGTTCGGCTGAATTTTCCAAACTGTTCCTTTGAATTTTTCAGCTGTAAGAAGTTAAAACTGATTTTCTATTTGTGCCCATTAACTGGACAAAAAAATGAACGAACGGACCAAATGACAGGTTTGCAAACTATTTTTCGGCGTGTATATGGCCGGCAATAGGCCCCTTTCACACGGGTCTTCAGATCAGGTCCGCCTGTCAGTTTTTTCAGGCGGACCTGATCAGACATTCGATGCACCTCTATGGGGCAGCGGATGTCAGCGGTATCATGTACGCTGACACCCACTGCTATCCGATCCCATGTGGTCCGTGAAATCCAGATGGATGGAAACCCTATTTTCCATCCGTCTGGAGGATCAGATCGGATAGGATCGGATGAGAAAGGACAGGCGCTCCATTTTAATCCAATCTCCTATAGAGGAGAGCAAGGATCTGGCAGCTCGGTCTGTGCAAAGTAAGCAGAGACAGACCTGTCATCCGCCTGTTCAGCGGGGATCAGCAGATAGATCCCCGCTGAGTCCGTCGGGTGGAAAGCCAGTGTGAAAAGACCCTAAGTCCCGGTTTACACAGGCTTTTCTGCCTGACAAGTCGCGCTCCTTTCAGTGCAATGGAACCATTCTAATTGGAGCAACTCAAGTCGCTCAGACTTAGAAAAAGGTTCCTGCACTACTTTGGGGGGACTTGCATTGACTTCTATTAGAGAAGTCCTTTGTAAGTCCCGCTACAGTCGTGCTGCACAGGGCGGCTTCAGAGTCGGGCGACTTTGAAGCTGCCCCAGTGTAAACCCAGCCTAGGAGAAATAGGTTTGCTTTCTTCTGTGCAGCTGAAGCATTCACCGGTGATAATCTTCCAGCAAATGTGAATCCAGGTTACTCCAGTCACGGTATCTAAATGCTGCATTAAGTCCCATGCTGCACAGGCTGATTAGTGTTAGGATATTGCAATAGCAATTATAAGCAAATTAACGAAGAACTGTCAAGCTTACGACAGCACAAACAGCTTCATTAGAGGAAATTTCCCAGCCCCTGTCACTGGGATAAAAAGCAACAATGACAGAAGCTGGAAGTGTGCCAGATTTAAATACAGTGTCTTATCAAAATGAATTTCACAAGGACACATCGGCAAATTAATTAATTTTAACCCGATAACATTAGCTAGTCTCGTTTCATTGTGATATCATCTGCAATAACTGCAGAATTATCTTGACTAACTTGTTCCTAAGTTGCCTGATTTTCTGCTCTTTATAGTACACGCAATATGGCTTAAAGTGTTACTAAACCCAGGACCCTGCATTCACTATATCCATCTCCCAGAATACACAGAACATGGAAATGAAATTATTTTATTAAATATAAACTGCTACGTATATACTCGAGTATGAGACAAGTTTTTCAGCATGTTTTTTCATGCTAAAAATGCACCCCTCGGCTTATACTTATAGTCACTGGCTAGAGTGTCTTTTTAAAAATGGCGCCGCTCGGCGCCGACGTGTCACTGCGCATGTGCCGCATGCCCGGGAATAGCCGAACGTGTTCGGACTTTCCCAAGCATCGGCAGCACATTTGCGGTGACGTATTGTCGGCGCCGGGTAGCGCGCTTTTTAAATTGAAGACGGCGCCTCACCGACAGGTAAGTGAGACTCCTGTACCATGCCCGCAGCACTGCATCTCCTGGGCCATGCCTGTACCTACTGTGCCATGCCTATACCTACTGTGCCATGCCTGTACATACTGTGCCATGCCTGTACTTACTGTGCCACGCCTTTACCATCACCTGTGCTATGCCTATACCATCACCTGCCCCATGCCTATACCATGCCTGTACCATGACCTGTGACATGCCTGTACCATGACCTGTGCCATGCCTATACCATCACCTGTGCCATGCCTGTACCATCACCTGTGCCCTGACCTGTGCCATGCCTGTACTATGACCTGCACCATCTCCTGTACCATGCCCGCAGCCCCTGTTTTGTGTCTCGTGGTGGTCTAGTTGGGCCCAGTAGCTGCTGCATTTCCCACCCTAGGCTTATAGTCGAGTCAATACGTTTTCCCACTTTTTTGTGGTAAAAGTAGGGGTCACGGCTTATATTCGGGTCGGCTTATACTCGAGTATATACGGTAAATACCTTTTCTCATCAGCAGTATATAGCAGTCTTGTGACTTGTAGGAGGAGTCTTCATTCTACTCTGACTGTCCTATGAAGCTGCAGGACCCATGACCTTCTGTCTGGACAGTGCTGATTGGCCCTCTGCTAATCACATGCACCCTCCCCTCCCAAAAAAAACAAAAAAAAAACTTTCTAGCAACACACCAAACTGAGCATGTGCAAAGTGCCTCCAAGGCTCTGTACTATCAGCAGATGGATTGGGGACCGTAAAAAAAGGGAGGATCAGAGAAGACAGGATCACACAGCCTTTTTACACAATGCAGAGGACTAATCCCTTAGGTTCCACAGAGCGTATAACAAGCATGCTTTACCGCATATACACACTGATTTTACTGTAGTGGGTTTAGTAACATTTTAGTTCTTGAATATTAGTCATAGCAGAATTCTATGCCCACATGTATTAACTGTGCTGGTAGATTTGAAGGTGGTTACTCACTGCTGTAGCTCAGGTCTCTGCTGTGTACATTTGACCTCATTAGAAGACTTTTTGAGTGATGTTCACACTGCATGCAGTCGGTGATGTCACAAGTGCATGCACTCTGAAGGGACGGCATACCAGTGCCATCCCTTTAGAGCTCTGTTCCGCAGGCCGTGACTCCTGTGTGCATGCGCGGGAGTGACGTCATTGCGGCGGGGCCAATCAGACAGCCGGAGGACGCGCACCCAGAAGGAAGACTGGGTAAAGATGGAAGTGCCTGTCAGCGGTGACAACGCGTCGCTGGAGTGCTTCGTTCTAAAGTAAGTATTTCATACTGTGCGATGCATACTAGCACATTATGCCTTTACCTTGCAGGGTTAAAAAAATGGTGTGGTTTACTACTGCTTAAAAGTCCCTGCAAGCACTAAAAGCTGGTACAAAAAAAACAAAATAATTGAAAATATTAAAAAGTTCACATTTTATTCAAAATAGACATCTTAAAAGCTCACAATAAATGTAAAAGTTATTTATTGGTAGTCATACATCGGATTAGTAACCACTTGCTTACTGGGCACTTATACCCCCTTCCTGCCCAGGCCAATTTTCAGCTTTCAGAGCTCCCACATTTTGAATAACAATTGCGCGGTCATGCAACACTGTACCCAAACAAAATTTTTATCATTTTTTTCACACAAATAGAGCATTCTTTTGGTGGTTCCTAATCCCCACTGTGCTTTTTTTATTTTTTTTGTGCTAAAGAAACAAAATAAGACAAAAAAATATTGAAAAAACAAAACATTTTCATAGCTTGTTATAAAATGTTTTAAACAGGTAATTTTTCTCCTTCACTGATGTGCGCTGATGAGGCTGCACTGATTGGCACTGATAGGTGGCATTGATGAAACTGCACTGATGGGTACTGATAGGCGCCACTGGTGGGCACTGATAGTCATTGGTTGGCGACACTGATAGGTGACACTGATAATGAGGCACTGATTGGCAGTGCTGATGGGCACTAATAAGTGGCACTGGTGGGCATTAATAGGTGGCACTGAGGGGTGGCACTAGCTGGCACGGATTAGCAGCACTGGCAGGTACAGATCGGGACCGATGTCCCTGTAACAGAAGACGGTTACTGGCCTTCTTCTATTCTCCTTACGCTGATCGTGAGGAGAAAAAAAAGCTAATAACGGACTTCTGTTTACTTCCATGATCAGCTGTCATTGGCTGACAGCTGATCATGTGGTAAAGGGCCACTGTGATTGGTCCTTCACCCTGTTCTGTGATCAGCCAAGCCGAAGGAGCGAACAGTCTGCGGCGTGCGAGCAGCGCGATCACAGGAAGATAACTGTTGACACCCTTCTGGCACTGGAAGCCGCGCTGTAGCCGCCTTTTAGGTATAACGCAAGTGGAAAGTGGGTAAGGGACATTTATTGTTAGGGATTACATTTACTTTAAAGTACTAGTGCCGGAGGATCAACATAACAGACAGGCAACATGCATTTTCAGAAAGAAGTTAGTGACGGCAGCCCACACATTTCTCTTAGGCCTACTTAAAAATGATTGATTTAACTGGAAAGTCCTTTCATTGTTCTTAGAAAAGGCATTAAAAAATCTTAACAGTCCAATACATGCTCTTTAAAATTGGTGTGCCACAATGAAACACTGAAAGTATTCTCAAGATGTACTAGGATAACCCATTCAGACACACCTAGTAGACACCACAAAATTCTGAAACCTAGACATAAGCCCAGGTCTACGACCAGCTTACGCCCATAGAGTACATTATATCACTAGAAAGCCAGTCAAACGAATCATGTGGACGCTGGCTTAGGTCATTAGGTTATTTTAGCCGCCCCCATACAAAACTAGCATAGCAGAGAATAGCTTGTATAAGATTTGGAACAATATATACCCCTCTACGTCAGTTGAGCCTGATTACATTATTATATGCAGATGAAATTGTATACAGAAACATATTTGACCTGAACTAATTACCTAGCCATCTGGACAGAAACAATAGGTGAATGGGAATCCACATCTAGACAATGTTATAATTAACATGTTAATTAGCACTGCAACAAGGCTAAAACGAAATACATTACACATTATCCAAAGTATAAACACAGAACACCTTATTAAACAGACAATAGCAGGAGACCCCAGTAGCAGACTGTCCGGCTCATACATTGAAGTACATGGAATCCACATCTAAGCAATGCTTTGATTATTTAAGAGTTACAGACTTCATGGCAACAGGCTATAGGTATCACAGTGAAAAGTGGGATTAACCACCCCCCGTCCGCGCTACAGCCTATATACGGCTGCAGCGCGGACTCGAATTTTCGGGAGGCCGTTTTTAAACGGCCTCCCAGTGACACGCCCCCAGCGCGCTCCCGCGAGCGCGCTGCGGGGAAAATCTGTGTCGGCCGTGTCCCTTGGATCATCACAGATCGTGGTGAATGGCCAATCACAGCGGCCATTCACCACGTGATCTGGCCGTCCAATGAGCGATGATCTCATATGTAAACATATGAGATCATCTCTCATCGCCGGCGCTCCTTCCTCACACGGAGCCTGCAGTGTGAGGAAGGAGGGGGAGCCGACAGCCGCTGGGGACACACAGCAATGTAATCAGGGCACCGATCACCAGTGCCCTGATTACTAAAAGGTAAAAACACACACACAGTGCCCCCACATCAGTGCCCACAGTGCCCGCCATCAGTGCCCCCCATCAATGCCCACAATCAGTGCCCATAGTGCTGCTAGTCAGTGCCCATCAGTGCCTGCTCATCTAGGCACTGATGAGCACTGACTGGCAGCACTATGGGCACTGAGTGTGGGCACTGATGGTGCTGCCCATCAGTGCCGCTCATCAGTGCCACCCGTCAGTGTCCAGTGCCATCCGCCAGTGCCCATCAGTGCCGCCTATCAGTGCCCATCAGTGCCGCCTCTCAGTGCCCAGCAGTGCCACCTGTCAGTGCCCAGCAGTGCCACCTCTCAGTGCCCAGCAGTGCCGCCTCTCAGTGCCCAGCAGTGCCGCCTCTCAGTGCCCAGCAGTGCCGCCTATCAGTGCCCAGCAGTGCCGCCTATCAGTGCTCATCAGTGCCGCCTCTCAGTGCTGCCTCTCAGTGCCGCCTCTCAGTGCTCATCAGTGCGGCATATTAGTACCTCCTCATCAGTGCCCATAAGTGCCACCTCATCAGTGCCCATAAGTGCCACCTCATCAGTGCCAATCAGTGCAGCCTATCAGTGCCCATCAGTGCCGCCTCATCAGCGCACATCAGTGAAGGAGAAAAATTTATTTTCAAAATTTACTCGCAGAAAATAAGAAAAACTTTTTTTTTTTTTTCAAAATTTTTTGTCTTTATTCTTTTTTTTTGTAAAAAATAAAAAACCCAGAGATGATTAAATACCACCAAAAGAAAGCTCTATTTGTGTGAAAAAAATGATAAAAATTTCATATGGGTACAGTGTAGCATGACCGCGCAATTGTCATTCAAAGTGTGACAGCGCTGAAAGCTGAAAATTGGCCTGGATGGGAAGGGTGTTTAAGTGCACAGAAGGCAAGTGGTTAAATCTTCATATATTTCTTGAGGTTTATTGTTGAATAACATTACTGTCCCATATGAAGTAATCCAAACCATATTCTCAGTGTCCATTAAGTAGTTGTCCATCATTTTCTTGGTCACCCTGTGCCCCTAATAGACACAGGGAGACTTACACATAAGGGAGGCCTAGGGAGCTGAGAGAGGGGTTTCCCAACCTCTCTAAGGTAAGCTGGGTTCCACGGGCCCCCCAACAAAAGTGACTCCCGTCACAAATAGCATACATACACTTGTCATAAAAAATATATCTGATGGTAGGTCCGCTTTAAATATTAAAGCTGTCAATGGATCAGCAAAAGTACAATGTACATGTGAAGGCAATTGTGTTTTTTTAACATCTCTCTTGAATATTTTTTTTTCCCCTATTTCAGTTGCTTTGGACCTTAAACAGTTATCATAGCTACAGAATATGAACCGCCCATTGTGCCAGTCAGATTTGGAATATAAAAGACAACCCAGCTGTCTCAGACTTCGTGGTTCTACCTCATTGCGCCTCAATCTGCTAAAGCGGTTATATACGTGGAGTTAAATGGACTTTTAAGAGTCACATCACATACCCAAACTAAAAAGCCTCCTGCAGTTCTAAAGCTCCGCTGTTTACTGACAGATTAACATATGTTACTATGAAGTATGAAGAAAGAGCTTGGTGCAGCAGAACATTTGTCGGAACGCATCCACTTATAGCCTCTGTATGAGAGGGTGCTCAGATATTATTCCAGGTATGTCAGCAATGTTACAAATTAATAAGTACAACTCATTAAAGGGACCCAGTCACTCTGTATCTATTAAAATATTACAAAATTATGGGCTCCTCTAAGAGAACCAGATGTAGTCAAATAGATGTGTGGTGCTCACCTTAAAGAGGTTGTAAACCCATACAAACTTTTTTTTTTCTTTTTTTCGACCTGAAAGAGAAACACATAATGAGCTACCTTAGAAAGAGCCCCCCGCCGTGCCGTCCGCTTACCTGTATGATGGGCGACATGTCCAGTCGCCTGTCTTCAGGGATCGCGCGCGGGAGCCGATGGTCACGGCACGGGACTCTGAAGGAACGGCACCAGCGGCCGTTCCTTCAGAGCCCATGCGCCAGTGACGTCACTGGCTGCATGTAAGGTAAATATCTCCTAAACGGTGCATGTTTAGGAGATATTTACAGTACCTATAGGGAAGCCTTATCATAGGCTTACCTATAGGTAAAGGTTGCAGAGGAGGGTTTACTTCCTCTTTAAAGCGGAACTTCACCCAAAAGGGGAAATTCCGCTTTAAGGACTCGTTCCCCGCTCCTCTTGCACAACGGGCACTTTTGAGGAGCACGGGGGGGACATTTACCAGATTTTAACAGGTACCTGCAGTGCTAGGGATGGAAGTTCTCTCCTCTGCATCCACCAATACAGGATACGCAGTGGGTGCTCGGCTGTGAAGCCACAAGCTGTCACAGCCGGGTGCCCATAGTGAAGATGCCGGCGCCGCCGAGAGAGGTTGGAGGAAGAAGATGGCTAGGGTGAGCTCATCGCTGGACCGTGGGACAGGTGAGCGGCTATTTTTTAAAAGTCAGCAGCTACACTTTTTGTAGCTGCTGACTAATATTTTTTTTTTTTATAGGTGCCTGGAGTTCCTCTTTAAAGCAGTAGTAATGATGTTTTTTTTTTTTTTATCTTAATGCATTCTATGTATTAAGATAAAAAGCCTTATGGGTGTAGCAGCCTCCCCAGCACCCCCTAATACTTAACTGAGCCCCATCTCTATCCAGCGATGTCCACGAGTCCCTCGACCGTCCAGGACGCTCCCTCCTGATTGGCTGAGATACAGCCACGGTGCCATTGGCTCCTGTGGCTGTCAATCAAAGTCAGTGAAGTAGTCAGGAGAGGGGGGGGGGGGGGAACGGCAACTCCATGTTCGAATGGACATGCGGAGTTGCAGCTCGGCTCGGGTGCCCCCACAACAAGTTAGAAACATAGAATGTGTCGGCAGATAAGAACCATGTGGCCCATCTAGTCTGCCTAATATATCTGAATCCTATGAATAGTCCCTGGCCCTATCTTATATGAAGGATAGCCTTATGCCTATCCCATGCATGCTTAAACTCCTTCACTGTATTTGCAGCTACCACTTCTGCAGGAAGGTTATTCCATGCATCCACTACTCTCTCAGTAAAGTAATACTTCCTCATATTACTTTTAAACCTTTGTCCCTCTAATTTAAAACTGTGTTCTCTTGTGGTAGTTTTTCTTCTTTTAAATATACTCTCCTCCTTTACCGAGTTGATTCCCTTTATGTATTTAAAAGTTTCTATCATATCCCCTCTGTCTCTTCTTTCTTCAAAGTTGCTTGCTTTGGGGCACTCGATAGGAGGGATGGGCCAGTAGAAGGAACGAGGAACAGGAGAAGAGGAGGATACAGGCTGCTCTGTGCAAAACCAACTGCACAGAGGAAGTAAGAATAACATGCTTGTTATTTAAAAAAAAAAAAAAACGCGACTTTACAATCACTTTAATGTGTGGCTGTGTAACATGGCATCCAAGCTATAGAGATACATTCAACATGTAGAGGATCAGTAGTGAATCATTACGTGAATAATGAATCTAAAGCATAAGAAAGGGGTCTCCAAACTGCGTCTCCAAAATGTGCTATGGAGTGGTCGGCAAGTGCTTAAGGTCAGCAGAGGCTGCCTATGATCTCCACTTCTGATGTAAGGGGGGACTCTGATGATCATCCTGGTGTAAGGGGCAATACTAATGGGCAGTGCTGGGACAAGGTCATCTAGAGCCCAGGGCGAAAATGCCAAATTGCACCCCCTTCCTCCCCAGCAAAAATCTCCTCCTCCCCACAAAAAAAACACCATTAATCTGCATGCTCACCCCCAAGCATAAATTCCCCCTCCTCCCAGCACAGATCTTTGCCCTCCATCCTCCCCAGGTTAAATTCCCCCCACAAATTCTCCCTCCTAGCACAAATACCCTCCAATCCAATGCCGCCCCAAAAAATATTTCCCCTCTACCATTATACTTTCATAGCACAAACCCCCCAAATCCCCCCTCCTAGAACAAGTCCTATTCCACATCCTCCTTTCCAACACAAATTACCACTCCTAGCACACCTCCCCAAATGTGCCCTCCTATAATAATTCTTACCCCCTGCTGACCCCCAAATTCCCCTTCCAATATAAATCCCTCCCCCAATCTCCTTGTGGTGCCCCATCCCCATCTCACATGATGCCACAGTGCCCAGGGCAACTTCCCCTCCTGCCCATCCCTTGTCACAGCCCTACTAATGGGGACCTAATGTAAGGGGGATTCTGATAGGGACCCAGATCAAAAGCGTTTTCAGCTTGAGACTATTTGTAAAATATATAATATGTCCCTCATACTGACAAGTTTGCAGACCCCCTGTTATAACATAGCAATGTTTCCAATCTGTTCCTAAGCGTGTCAGTTATATTAAAGATTTCACACCAACATGGAGAGGTTCACCTGAAACTGTTGCCGAGGTAACAGTCAATGGAAATAGCGCTCTGTACATTTTTTTATCCACAAGGCTAGAGGAGCCATAGGTAATCGATCCCCTGAGGCGATTTCCCATGGTTCATGGACATAACATATACAGACTGTAATTGATGTTGACTGTTATCCTGGCAAAAATCTCAGATGAGCCTCTTCATATTGGTGTGAAATCTCCAATATAACTGATAGGCTTGGAAGAACTCAGATTTTGTTTATAGGAAACATTATCATCCTATACCGAAAACATTCAGAAAATAATTATTAAAGGACTGATTTACTGCTGATCATCTTCATGTTGGAGACATCTTTATACCTTGTATGCCATGGTACACAATATGTGTTATCAAAGTCACACATGAAAGTGAGCACTACACCTCTATTTGATTATATCCAGAGTTGTATAAAGTACTCGAAACCCATACTTGAGTAAAAGTACAAGTGCTCGATCCAAAAAGTGACTTGAGTAGAAGTGCTAAAGTATTCAACATTTTTTGTACTTAAGTATTTAAAGTAGTTTTTTTTAAATTTTGCTACTCAAGTACTGAAAGTAAAAGTACCAGTAGTTTTGAAAAAGAAATTGCTACTCAAGTACTGAAAGTAAAACTACAAGTACTGTGTTATGTAGTTATTAAAGAAAGAAGTCAAAAGTTTGAACATCATATTGTTTTTTTATTATTTCAAATGCAGCTTTTATTTATACATACAGTAGCATTTATTTTTGTATGCGCTGATAATACACATGTTTTGAGCTTCATGACCCCTGCCATCTACTGTTCTGGCAGTGGTAATTTTTATAATTGTAACGAGTAACTATGCAGCACAAAAAAAAAATATCGGAGTAGAAGTATTGAAATCATGGAAAAAATGTAGTGAAGTAAAAGTGTAAGTAGGAGAAAAAAATTCTACTCCAGGAAAGTACAGATACCGCCTTTCGGTACTTAAGTACAGTAGTGAAGTAGTTCTACTTAGTTACCATACATCTCTGGTTATATCTGTTAACTTATTGGTACTCTTAGAGGCTCCCCTGTTTTTGTATTCTTTTAGCACTACTTAATTCTGTATAGGAAGGCAGCCTTGGAAGACTAATCCTAAAAAATACAATCCTACTATTGGACTATCTTGCTTCCCGGGTTTTACAGAGGTATTTATTCTTGTGAATAATGTCTGGGGAATCTGTCTGGGGAGAGACAAGGCCGGAGAGACCAGGGACCGCTATTGTGTAGTGTCCAGAGCAGGGATGGATGTCCAATGAGAATATCTCCAGCCATCGTGGATGTGCTGTCAGCCTGACAATCGCAGTAGCCAATAGGGACGCGTTTCAGAGGCAAGCCACGCCTCCTTCATCAGCCTGTTAGATTCAGACTTCTGTATGGAAGGCAACCTTGGAAGACTAATCCTAAAAAATACAATCCTACTATTGGACTCTCTTGCTTCCCGGGTTTTACAGAGGTATTTATTCTTGTGAATAATGTCTGGGGAATCTGTCTGGGGAGAGACAAGGCCGGAGAGACCAGGGACCGCCATTGTGCGATGTCCAAGGAGAATATTTCCAGCCATCGTGGATGTGCTGTCAGCCCGACAATCGCAGTAGCCAATAGGGACGCGTTTCAGAGGCGAGCCACGCCTCCTTCATCAGCCTGTTAGATTCAGACTTCTGTATGGAAGGCAGCCTTGGAAGACTAATCCTGAAAAATAAAATCCTACTATTGGAGTATCTTGCTTCCCGGGTTTTACAGAGGTATTTATTCTGGTGAATAATGTCTGGGGAATCTGTCTGGGGAGAGACAAGACCGGAGAGACCAGGGACCACGATTGTGATGTGTCCAGAGCAGGGATGGATGTCCAAGGAGAATATCTCCAGCCGTCGTGGATGTGCAGTCAGCCCAACAATCGCAGTAACAAATAGGGACACGTTTCAGACAAGCCACGTCTCCTCCATCAGTCTGTTAGATTCAGGCTTCTGCATTGAAGGCAGCCTTGGAAGACTAATCCTAAAAAATGCAATCCTACTATTGGACTATCTTGCTTCCCGGGTTTTACAGAGGTAATTATTCTTGTAAACACAAAAAAAAGACACTTAAACAGCTCTAACCTTGTGCCTATACCCTAATTGTTATATAACATAAAAGATGGGCAAAATTCCAAAGAATATATTTAAAAAAAAAGTATATTCCCGGAGGTTAGAAATGTCAGTTATATACAGTGTATAAAAACGTCTCTGGCTGACACGAACAGCCCTTGCGTGGCTGCCTTCTCACTATGAACTGGGAATCTACAAACTGCAAGAGAAGAGGGGAAGGAGAGGCCCCAAGCAGGCATGGTGTAGCACAGTTTATTATGTATAAATATATGAACAGCAATTGCACCCACATGAAGGAGGGGGTGACAAACTGGGGCCAGTGGTAAATGTTCCAGGACAATCAAAAGGAGCTACGGTCAAAGATCCATGGGGGGTGTATTGTCCATCAATCCTGGGAGAGCCTGCAATGTGAGGAATTCGCCTGGAGAGAGATAATGCCGGAGAGACCAGGGACTACTGTTGTGTAGTGTCTAGAGCAGGAATGGATGTCCAGGGAGAATATCTCTAGCCGTCTTGGATCTACTGCCAGCCTGACAATCGCAGTAGCCAAAAGGGACGCATTTCAGAGGCAAGCCACGACTCCTTCATCAGCCTGTTAGATTCAGGTATCCTCCAGGAATTCATAAAGATTACACTTTGCTTAAAGAGGAAGTAAACCCTCCTCGGGAAGTTGTACCTATAGGTAAGCCTATGATAAGGCTTACCTATAGGTACTGTAAATATCTCCTAAACATGTACCGTTTAGGAGATATTTACCTTTAATGCAGCCAGTGACGTCACTGGCGCATGCGCTCTGAAGGAACGGCTGATCGTGCCGTTCCTTCAGAGCCCCGTGCCGTGACCGTTGGCTCCCGTGCGCGTGCGCGGGAGTGACGTCACCGCGGCTCCGGCCAATCAGATGGCCGGATGCCGTGATCCCGGAAGACGGGCGACTGAACATGTCGCTCGTCATACAGGTGAGTGAGCGGCACGGCGGGGGCTCGTTCTAAGGTAAGTATTTCATAATGAGCTAGTATGCGATGCATACTAGCTTATTATGTGTTTCTCTTGCAGGTTGTAAAAAAAAAATAAAAAATTGTAAACGAGTTTACAACCTCTTTAACAAAGAGGATTGTGCTGCCTGGAGCACAGCTAAAGCAGCAGCTCTGGAGCAGCAGCTTATCCTGGCAGTTGGGCATTCGGGAATCTTCGGGAGGATCTTCGGGACTCTCCTCCGGGACTTTATAAAGGCAGCAATTTAGCCAAATGACTCTCAGCGGATTGTGGCAATTAACGGGAACTGATAAGCCCAATGCCAAAGTGCCAGGGCAAGCTGCTGCTCCAGAGCTGCTGCTCCAGAAACGGATCGGTATCGGGTGGGTGGAAAATAGAGCGGGTGAGAGACAGAGCAGTATTGAGTGGATGCCGAACAGAGCGGTATCACCCGGGTATCACTTACGGCAAGTGGGTGAGAGATACCGATCTGCCAGCAGATCTGCTAATGTGGAATTGCTTATATCTTTAATTTGTACATATGTGAGTGGCATATTCAATAACATTTGTAAACGAAATTATGCTATGTGACATCATTTTACCCTTACATGAGCATCACCACCTAATGGTTGGAGGAGGAGAAGACTAGTCTCGGACCCTGACATAGGATGTACGAAATATCGCCCATATGGCCAAAATATCGGTATCTGTAATGAAAAACCGATATCGGACGATCGATCCCTAGTGCTTACACCCAAAGTCAGTGAATGGGCGGTGTCTTTAAGAGGCTGGAATGGGCCATGTATTTGAGAGGCTGGAATGGGCCATGTCTTTAGGCGGCTGGAGCTCCAGTTGTGGCAAGTAGGCAGCCCATTCATGTCTATGGGAATGCAGTGGCTGCACAGACACAGATGATTGTCACAATCTGACAGTCATGGGTGAGGAGCTCCAGATGCATACTGTCTGCTTATAGGGCCACTCACCCACACAGCTGTCAAGTTGAGACAAGTGGCTGCATCAGTGCATTTGCTGCATTTCTATAGACATGAATGTTCTGCCTGCATGCAGCACTCAGAGACTTCAGCCTCCTAAAGACATGGCCCATTCATGGACTATTGCTGTAAGGGTCCCTGTAAATGTAGCCTTAGATTTGTCCTAACTATAAAAAGTTTATATGGAAAGCCAATATGCAAGATTTTTAAAACAGAAATCTTGCGATATTCAAAGCTCCCTGATCTCCATAAAGACACTAACTATAATAGCACATTTATCAAAGCAACAAATTTCCCACTCTCTATATTCAGTTTCAATTAGTATCAGATTCACACTGAGCTTCGTTTTTTACTTTTTGAAGGTAGAGAAAGCTTAATGGGAGCCCGTATAATTAAGCCACAGAGGAATTTCCACTTAGACACATGTACGAAACGTCAATATAAAGGATATACAAAGACAGTGGGAATTGTTTTATCCGGTAATATGGCACAGAGCTATAAAGTGACATGGGTAGATAATGTCATTTGTTGATGTAAATGACGAGCCCAGTTTTAGCAAGACAGGAAGAACTGCAGAACATGACTCGAGGCATTCAACAGCCTACTGAAACCCGTTACCTCGGGCGTAATTGTTTTTACCGAAGATATGGGAAGGCCAACAACAGTAGTGATGCTATTGAAGTTAGGGGACACTGTGCAGATCAAGGTCTTTTCATACGTAGAAGCTAGACATCATTGATTGAAAAGGATTATTTCTGGCAGATATTCTTTACGAATATTGCCCATACTTTGAAACAAAACATTTCCTTTTAAATTGAATGAAGAAAGAGGATACATGTAAAATTGCCATTAAACAAAACAGTGCAAAGCAACAGGTTATCTTGCAGCAGGTATTGAATTATCTTGTCCCCTATTCTATTCTGCTACCGGGACTGAAAAAGTACTCTGTACTTCTGGGCATGAAGGAACATGTGACTCGTTTGTGTGACTGCACTAGGTAGTTGATTATTGGTCCAGCACTAGGTCTTTTTTTTTTAGCAGGAACGGGGGGGGGGGGGGGGGGTGATTAGTTCTGGCACCTCCAGCAATGCATGCATGTAATGGCAAGGAGTGCTGGGGTGTGCTAGTGGGTCTATTTATGCTGGTTGCTGGAGGATCTATTGTCGCTGGTGGAGATCTATTTTGTGTGTAGGTCTATTGTCGCTGGAGAGGTCCATTTTTGCAGGTGGGGGGGTCTTATGGTGCTGGGGGGAGGGGGTCAATTGTTGCTGGGAGAATCTACTGTTGAGGGTGAGGTCTACTGTTGCTGGCTCCCGGCGGGTATTTTGATGCTGGCTGCTGGAGGAACTATTGTCGCTGGTAGCAATCTATTTTTGTGTGGAGGTCTGTTGTTGTTGGGGAGAGTACATTAATGCTGGGACGGATCTACTGTTGAGGGTGAGGTCTATTGATGCTGGCTGCTGCAGGAACTATTGTCGCTGGTAGCAATCTATTTTTGTGTGGAGGTCTGTTGTTGGGGAGAGTACATTAATGCTGGGGTGGATCTACTGTTGAGGGTGAGGTCTATTGCTGCTGGCTCCTGAAGGGTATATTGATGCTGGCTGCTGGAGGAACTATTGTCGCTGGTAAGGATCTATTTTTGTGTGGAGGTCTGTTGTTGTTGGGGAGGGTCCATTAATGTTGGGAGGGATCTACTGTTGAGGGTGAGGTCTATTGTTGCTGGATCCTGGAGGGTATATTGATGCTGGCTGCTGGAGCAACTATTGTCGCTGGTAAGGATCTATTTTTGTGTGGAGGTCTGTTGGTGTTGGGGAGGGTCCATTAATGCTGGGAGGGATCTACTGTTGAGGGTAAGGTCTCTATTGTTGCTGCCTGCTGGGAGATATGTTGTTGCTGCTGGGGGTCTATTATTGCTGCGGTGGTATTTTGCTGCGGGGGTCATTGTTGCTGTGGGGGTCTATTATTTTGTAGGGGATATATTGTTGCTGGGTTGGGGTCTACTATTGCTGGGGGGTGTACTGTTGCTGGGGCATGGTCTATTGTTGCTCACTGCAGGTGATCTATTTTACTGTCTTTCTTATTATCATTAACATATTCTGTGCAAATCACTTACAGTGGGTACGAAAAGTATTCAGACCCCCTTAAATTTTTCACTCTTTGTTATATTGCAGCCATTTGCTAAAATCATTTAAGTTCATTCTTCTTCCTCATGAATGTACACATAGCACCCCATACTGACAGAAAAACACAGAATTGTTGACATTGTTGCAGATTTATTAAAAAAGAAAAACTGAAATATCACATGGTCCTAAGTATTCAGACCCTTTGCTCAGTATTTAGTAGAAGCCCCCTTTTGATCTAATACAGCCAGGAGTCTTTTTGGGAAAGATGCAACAAGTCTTTCACACCTGGATTTGGGGATCCTCTGCCATTCCTCCTTGCAGATCCTCTCCAGTTCTGTCAGGTTGGATGGTAAACGTTGGTGGACAGCCATTTTTAGGTCTCTCCAGAGATGCTCAATTGGGTTTAAGTCAGGGCTCTGGCTGGGCCACTCAAGAACAGTCACGGAGTTGTTGTGAAGCCACTCCTTCGTTATTTTAGCTGTGTGCTTAGGGTCATTGTCTTGTTGGAAGGTAAACCTTCGGCCCAGTCTGAGGTCCAGAGCACTCTGGAGAAGGTTTTTGTCCAGGATATCCCTGTACTTGGCCGCATTCATCTTTCCCTCGATTGCAACCAGTCATCCTGTCCCTGCAGCTGAAAAACACCCCCACAGCATGATGCTGCCACCACCATGCTTCACTGTTGGGACTGTATTGGACAGGTGATGAGCAGTGCCTGGTTTTCTCCACACATACCGCTTAGAATTAAGGCCAAAAAGTTCTATTTTGGTCTCATCAGACCAGAGAATCTTATTTCTCACCATCTTTGAGTCCTTCAGGTGTTTTTTAGCAAACTCCATGCGGGCTTTCATGGGTCTTACACTGAGGAGAGGCTTCCGTCGGGCCACTCTGCCATAAAGCCCCGACTGGTGGAGGGCTGCAGTGATGGTTGACTTTCTACAACTTTCTCCCATCTCCTGACTGCATCTCTGGAGCTCAGCCACAGTGATCTTTGGGTTCTTCTTTACCTCTCTCACCAAGGCTCTTCTCCCCCGATAGCTCAGTTTGGCCGGACGGCCAGCTCTAGGAAGGGTTCTTGCCGTCCCAAACGTCTTCCATTTGAGGATTATGGAGGCCACTGTGCAGCAGAAATCTTTTTGTAACCTTGGCCAGATCTGTGCCTTGCCACAATTCTGTCTCTGAGCTCTTCAGGCAGTTCCTTTGACCTCATGATTCTCATTTGCTCTGACATGCATTGTGATCTGGAAGGTCTTATATAGACAGGTGTGTGGCTTTCCTAATCAAGTCCAATCAGTATAATCAAACACAGCTGGACTCAAATGAAGGTGTAGAACCATCTCAAGGATGATCAGAAGAAATGGAAAGCACCTGAGTTAAATATATGAGTGTCACAGCAAAGGGTCTGAATACTTAGGACCATGTGATATTTCAGTTTTTCTTTTTTAATAAATCTGCAACAATGTCAGCAATTCTGTGTTTTTCCGTCAATATGGGGAGCTGTGTGTACATTCATGAGGAAGAAGAATGAACTTAAATGATTTTAGCAAATGGCTGCAATATAACAAAGAGTGAAAAATTTAAGGGGGTCTGAATACTTTTCGTACCCACTGTAGTAGCACAAAATTATACTTGGCTCTGTTTTCTCTAAAAGGCACGGTACTGGGAGGTGGAAAGGGGGTGGGGCCAGGCAGGGTGCTCAGAGGTGGGTAGAGAGTAGAAATGAAGGATGACTCAGAAGGGGGAGGGGCGGGGGAGGGGGGTTTGTTTCTGTACCTATTCTCTGAGAAAAAAATCCCTGTCCGGCACTTTCTCAAAAAACAGGATAGCCTCTTCATCTCTGTGTAAGCTCTGTCTAGAATTACTTGGAGCTTAGACTGGGGTTCCACTCCTCACAGTCCAGAGGCTCAAAGAAGTGGAGGGAAAACAAGGAAAATTAAGTTTGCACTGCTGCAGACTAGAGCTGTATACTCCCCGTATTGGTGCCCAAACCTAATAGACAGTTTCTGGATCTAGGAGTGTTGAGATCTCAAAGATGACTTCTGTTTTGCTTTTACAATGAATGCATAAAGAAAATTTGGGGAAAATTGGCACGTTCTTTTGTACTGAAGCCCCCCCCCCCCCCCCAGTTACTTGCTTTGGTTTCAATGGATGTGCAACATCTGTCATTTATTTTTCAATTGTCATTTTCTAGATGTACAAACTATTACAACCAACAGGAAATTAAGGTCTGACTCTGTGCAGAAGAGGTGAAGCTGTTATAGCTGCAAAGGGTGGGCCGGCTCAATCTTAAACCCTACGGACTAAGATTGGGATGCCATTAAAGTTCATGTGCGTGTAAAGGCAGGTGTCCCAATACTTTTGATAATATAGTGTATCAAATTGCTACTGTACACAAGCAATTTTGAAATTTGATGTTATTAAACAAATACTTTTCTGTTTTAACCTGAAGCCATTGTAGTTTTCTACAGCTGTCAAGAAATACAATGCAATATGACAATGCAATGCAACGCAATATGACAACCTGGAGGAGTTCTGTACAAAGCTGGAGTACAGAATAGCTCCCGAAATGTAATTTTCTGCTTGTATGATTGGCTCACTAATTTTCTCTACAAAGTAAAATTTTAGGTATTTCATTTTTGGTGAAGTATTGATGACTTCTAAAGGAATGCAGACACTGCGACTTTCTTCATTAGAACACTGAAAGTGCACCACGTGGTTGTAATGAACCAAACCCTCATATTCAGGAATCAGTCTTCAAGAGACATGGTGAAACAAAGAGCTTTTATTTTCAGAACAGAAAAAAGGTATAATTCTGCAGCAAAGTGTGCTAAAATCCTTGCAATACCCAGAAGAGAATGTTCTTTTTCTCAACTGCAAAGCCTAATATAATAAAGGCCTACAAGGCCTCTGATAATACAGAGGTTAAAGAATACATGAAAGGTAAAGCAGAGGTGGCAAACAAGAAAATATAACATGCTTACCCCTGAGTTACTTCTATTTCCTTAGATCTATTCTTCAGGGAATATGCTGAGTGGAAGGCTTTACAAGCGATAACCCTGAACTTTATGAAGGGCAGCAGTGTACAGTATAACATATGAGATAAAAATGTATTTTCATATTGCAGGCAGCGGATTTATACGTGGTGTTCAGTATTTAATTCATGCCACCTCCACATCGCTTCCACCATCACATGATTTAATGTATCATTCTATACCCATCTTGACATCCAAGAGGTCAGCAAAACAGAACACAACATATGACTTGTACAGTTCTGCTTGGAGGACTAGAACAGGAGTAAGTGATTTATGTATCTAATAAGTTTACATGATTTAAGGTCAAGATGAACTCTTCAAGAAGAAAAAATATATTCTCAAACAATCCATTGTTCTGTAGTTTACATGGCAACTTCATGATAATCGAAAGCGTGGAAAGACGTGCAGCATTGTGTAAAAATTACTTTTATATCTTTGTGTACAAACTTTCTCTTTGGCCCAAGAGACAATCTGCAGTGAAAAAAATAGATTTTTTTTGTTACTCACAGTAAAATCTCTTTCTCGGAGTTCATTGAAGGACACGGCTCTTCCTTATGCCTCGTAAACACGCAACGATTATCGGCCAACCGATCGTCCGACTTTTGTCCAGAGTGGTGTTTTGTTGGTTGGAATGTGCCTAGACTGCACACAAATTTTCTCGGCCAACAAAAATCTACTTCAGAAGTGATGTCACGTGCTGGTTTACTTTCCGTGTATTTTTTCTTCTCTGAGCATGCCCAGTCTTGCTCATCAGATTTTTGTCTGCCAAAATCTGTACTGACTGATGGAAAATTGGCCGTTGTGTTGACGGCCAACAAAAATTTTATAGCCTGCACACCAGATTTTTTTTCGGACGAAAAGTTGGAGTCGGTTGTCGAAAGCATCATACTAACAAGCCGAAAATCAGCCGATCGGACGTTGGCCAAAAATTCCCGGCCAATAATGCGTGTGTACGAGGCATTAGTCTAGAGACCATAGGTTATTGCACCACCTTCAGGAAAAAAAAAAAAAAAGCACAGCACTATGGGCAGTCCTAACTGGTAGTTAACCCCTTCTCTGCTACAAGCAGCTCAGTTCATCACAAGCAGTCCAAAGAAACAAAAACACAGGAGAGGGATGTGTGCTGTTTCCTTCAATGAAAGGAATTTTACAGTGAGTAACAAAAACATCCCATTTCTTTATCGTAGATCACAGGACACAGAGCTGGTAATAATTACTATTTGGGTTATACGCTACCTTGAGGTGAATGGATACTGGCAACCAATAGACACGAGGTTCCTCCTATATAACCCCTCCCATACAGGAAGAACATCCGTTTTTTCACCAGTGTCTTGAAGGTGGTGGTCATGGCTGTTAAAGCTTTCCAAAATGTTGTATTGTACCAGAAAAAGGGGCGATCTATCGGATCCATTCAAAAGGCTAAACACTAAAAGTATGGTACATGAGCCTCGGTAGCAGACGATCCGAGGTTTAGCCTGTAATGTGGTCCTTCGGGCGCTGAACGCTGGGAAATGGAACCCTGTTTAAAAATCTTACCCAAGGTGATTCCAACAGGGTGCTATACAGGTCCAAGGGAGTGGCCTCCTACAGCTGGAGGACCCGGTCCTTGAAGGTCTTTGATGGAGCCCACCGTGATGGGTGAAGTTTGAATCCTATTGCAGGATTCTGCGGCGGGACTGGTAAGAATTCCTTTTCCTTTTTTTATTTTTTTTGAAAAGGAATAGACACAAGAAATTACTTTAGCTGCAGTACTGCATTTTCGCCACTCTGTTCGTCAGGTTTGTTTGGCTGTATTGGAGATCTCAATCAGCTTACCATGTGCTAAAGCGGCACCTGGTAATGATGTCACAGGCAGCATGGGGTTCTTTCCAAACTGAACGCTGCAGGCAGAAGGGCTCAGGTTCCCTGGCTGGACGGTCGGCTGATCGGGGGAAGTGGTGCAGGTCTGATAATATCTGTTTGGGCATATATGTGAATCAGTACATGGCAAACAAAACGGTGGTTGTTTTGTAATAGCTGTTATTCTGGATCACAATTTTCTACCTTGGTGCAAACTGTTTTTGATTCTGGGTCTTGTTTATATTTTAAAGCAATGTCTTCCAGAAGGAAAAGTGGGGGTGCAGCAGGGAAAGGGTTAAGTACCCCCGCACCAGGATTATTTTCTCCTAGTCCGGTTTCCACTGCATTCTATTCTCCAGAAAGACCTGAACCTACTGGCCAATCCGAGCCTTTACGTCTATCAGGTATTGTTGCTACCTCTGGTGCTTCTGTTTCTCCCTATATTACTAGGATGACTTAGCATCTGCCCTGGTTAGCCTATAAGGTAAAGAAGCAGGGATGATCCCCTTCCCATGCACCTGGGCCCAGCAAAGAGGTAAGGCCTATAGCCCTAGATCCTGCGGAGGGGGGCTTCTGGCCTAGAACCTGATTGTGCAGTAGAAGATAATGAACAGGTAGCCATTGGTGACTTAGAATCACAAGTGGATCATGTTTCCTCGGATTGGTACGGATTGGTTTTATATTGCCTCCTTCAGAAAGATCTGAGGCCTCTTGTTCCCCGTTAGGCTTTTTGCATCCTCAACAGAGTGTGAGCCTTTCCTTTCCACTCCCTGCTGCAGCAGTTGGTGTATGAAAAGGATCCAGCAGAGGAAAAAAAAAAACAAAAAACTGGAGTCCTTGTTTAACCACTTTAAGACAGGAAGATTTGACCTCAGGCAACGCAGGGGGTTCTTTACTGCTAGGGCTACAAGAGTGTAGAATTCTCTACCACAAGAGGTAGTTTTTGCAGGGAGTATGGCTACTTTCAAAAGACTCTTGGATGTACATCTCAAGGATCAGAACATTAAGGGGTATGAGAGATGATTACGGCCACGCGTGCCTACACAGGTTGAACTGGATGGACTATTGTCTTTATTCAACCTCAACTACTATGTAACTATGTAAGATTTTGCTGCTCAATGACCAGGCCACTTTTTTCAACCTTGCACTGCGTGAATTTAACTAACAATTGCGCGGTCATGCAATGCTGTACCCAAACAAAATTTACGTCCTTTTTTCCCCACAAACAGAGCTTTCTTTTGGTGGTATTTGATTACCTCTGCGCTTTTTTTTTGCGATAATAAAAAAAGAGCGAAAATTTTGCAAAAAATTGACATTTTCTACTTTGACTGTTAAAAAATATCCAATATATTCAATTTTTGTCATATTTAGGCCAAAATGTATTTAGCTACATGTCTTTGACAAAAAAATTCTCAATGAGCGTATTTTTATCCACTTTAAGACTGGAAGATTTTACCCCCTTCCTGGCCAGGCCATATTTTGCGATTCGGCACTGCGTTAATTTAATGGACAATTATGCGGTTGTGCGACGCTGTACCCAAATTAAATTTATGTCCTTTTTTCCCCCACAAATAGAGCTTTCTTTGGGGAGGGGTCATATAGGAGGAACTTCCTGTCTATTGGTTGCCTGTGTCCTTTCACCTGAAGGTAGCTTTAAACCCAAATAGTAATTATTACCAGCTCTGTGTCCCGTGATGTACTCCAAAAAAAGGATTTTACAGGTAAGCTGTAATAAAAATCATAATTTTCTTATGTTCCCTGAAGAACACAGCTCTTCCGTAGTCTTGACTGTAGGGACACCCCAAAGCATTTGTACCTTCATTCAAGGGGTTCAGCATGTGGCTTCTCAAGTGTGATCTCTGTTGCCGAAGTGGGATCTGAACCTAGTTCTGTTGGTTCTTTAGAAGCTTCCCATAAGGACATTATAGATCCTCCCCTGCTCTCCAGAAGATCATCTTTTTGGTTGCTATCACTTCCGCTTGCCGAATGTCAGACCTGGCAGCTTTGTTCTGTAAGTTTCCCTATTTGGTTTTACATAAGGATAAGGAGGTTCTCCATCTACATTCCTCCTTTCTTCGATGGTGGTGTCCGACTTACACCTGAATGAGGACATTGTCCTTCCTTCCCTGTGTCCATGTTCTTCACATGCTATGGAGGTTGCACTGCACTCTTTTTGGATGTGGTTCAGGCTGTTCGTGTGATGGCTTCCTTATGGAAGTCGGATTCATTTTGTGTGATTACAGATGGCCCACATAAAGGCTTCCTCTGCCACTTTTTCAATGGATCAGGCAGACTGTTGTCCAAGCTTATGCCATTAACATTCGGGCTCCTCCATTTCCTGTTGTGACACACTCCAGCAGGACGATTAGTGCCTCCTGGGCCTTCCGACATCATTCACCTGTGTCTCAAGTATTCAAGGTGGCTATCGATCATCTGTGCACACCCTTACTAAGTTTAACAAAGTTGATGTTTTTTGCATCTTCAGACGCGTGTTTTAGCTGCAAGGGCTTGCAGGCAGCTGTTTGAGTTCTCTTGTTCTTCTCTGGGGGGTGTTCTCATGTGTTGTTGTGTGTTCTTTCTCTGGTTACCCACCCCTCAATGACTCAAGGAGACACTGCTTTGGGATGTCCCTTCAGTCAAGACTAAGGAAGAGCTGTGTCCTTCAATGAACGTAAGAGAAAACAGGATTTTTTTGGTACTCACTGTAAAATACCTCTCTATGAGTTCACTGAATAACAACACCCATCCCTCTTCAATGCTTTTTACTTGTACTGCTTTGTGATGAATGAAGCTGCCTACAGCAGAGAAAAGGTTGACTACCAGTAAGGACTGCCCATAGGCGGTGATGTGTGTTTTTTCTGCCTAGTGTCCAACTCCCAAAGGTGGTGCTGTGGCCTACAGTCAAGACTAAGAAAGAGCTGTGTACTTCAATGAACATAAAAGAAAATGGTGACTGAATTTAGTCACTGCAAGACTGATTGAGCCTAACCTAGTACTGATGACACAAGAGCCAAAAGATATGGAGCTACATTAAACACGAACTTGGTCAATAAAACATTCAAGTATTCTGCATAGTATGCAGGGTAAATAAACAATCTACAAAGCCTACATGCACGCCACAAAAATAATTATTTCACATTAAAAAAAAAACAACTCTACGCAGCCCATGAACACTAATCCATAATGCTGCTGCTTGGATGCCTGCTTGGGTGCCTGCTTGGGCAAGCTGCTTGCTCTGTGGGCACTTCAGGGTTCATACACATTTTCACCAATGAAATTCCATGACTTTTCCATGACTTCACGTAAATATTCATGACCTAATGTTTCATGAAATGTCTATGTATACGTGTTAAATAAGAAGAAAATCTATGTCACACCCAGCATATTTTTACTAATATAAATGAAGCCATACTTTTTTAAAGCTGCATTTCCCTGGCATTGCTGTAACTGTAAACGGACTGGTATGGATGGCACAAAATGCAGCACTTAATCTTTTTAGGCCCAAGCCACAGTCATGAGGTGCAGACGGACTGGTATGGATGGCACAGACAGTCAGATGCACAAAATGCAGCACAGTAATCTTTTTAGGCCCAAGCGACAGTCATGAGGTGCAGGCGGACTGGTATGGATGGCACAGACAGTGAGATGCACAAAATGCAGCACAGTAATCTTTTTAGGCCCAAGCGACAGTCATAAGGTGCAGGCGGACTGGTATGGATGGCACAGACAGTCAGATGCACAAAATGCAGCACAGTAATCTTTTAGGCCCAAGCGACAGTCATGAGGTGCAGGCGGACTGGTATGAATGGCACAGATCTGATGGTGCACAAATGCGGCACTTACTTTTGGGAGAAAGAACAGTGGTGCTCCTGCTTGCCCAAATAAAGCTGTTCAGGCAGTCATGAAGGTGCAGCTGGACAAAATGCGGCGCTTACTATTCTTAGGCCGAACCTAACAGTCCCATGAGGCAGAAAAGAGTTCTCACAGAAGGCGACTCAGGATTGGATGCTTAATAATTTATTTACATTTATTTTTTAACATTCCCGTATAGGACTGGTACAGTAGGTGTCCGCAGTTTGCCCTACGGTCGGTCACTGGCCAGGCAGCAGCAGCCGAGGAGATGATCGTGCACCAATGACTGGCAGCGGGGAGGGCCGGGCCGCGGTTTGCCTGGATGTGACTGGCCAGCAGCAGCAAACCAATCACAGGCAGCGGAAGCATCACTGGAGGGCGGGCGGGCCGGCCGCATGAACGTGATGACGCGGGGGTGCGGTAACCGAAACGGTTACCGCCCCCTTCCGCGTCATCATCATGTTCATGCGGCCCACCCTCCAGTGACGCTTCCGCCGCCTGTGATTGGTTTGTTTCTGCTGGCCAGTCACATCCAGGCAAACCGCGGCCCGGCCCTCCCCGCTGCCAGTGATTGGTGCTTGGTGCACGATCATCTCCTCGGCTGCTGTGGACCCGGAAATCAATATGTGCACAAACATTAAATAAAATAATACATTTACACTAAAATTTTAAGCATTCGCTCCCCCCGCCGCTGCCCGCCGCTCCCCACTCCTCCCCAGATTTCCATGACTTTTCCAAAACATTTGTGGAATCGTAATTTTCCATGACCTTTCCAGGCCTGGAAAGTGTCATCTCAAAATGTCATAACTTTTCCAGGTTTTCAAGGACCGTACGAACCCTGGCACTTGGCAGGAGGGAAAAGCCAAGAGCGTCTGCTGGGGACCCAAGAAGAGGAGGATCTGGGCTGCTATGTGCAAAACCACTGCACAGAGCAGGTAAGTATAGCATGTTTTTTTAATATAAATAAAAAAAAAAAAAAAGCATTTATTATCACTTTAAGTTCAGTAGAGAAAATTGCCGTCACTGGGCTATAAGGGTGGTCATCAATAAATCTGTTTCAGCAATTTATTGTGAACACATACATGTGTTTTTTTTATATACACAAGATCGCCATGACTTTCACCTGGGATTAGAAAATGTGTGAGCATGTATAAAATGACTCCCAATGTCACTTAGGTCAATTGACCCCTTTCAGCAATTTATTGTGAACACTTAATGCCACATATAGGTCAGACAGCCATTTCAAGGCCATGCAGGGTTCCTTCCTCAGTGGCTAGCTGTGGCAGGATGGTTAATTCTCAAGACTGTGTGGACAGAAATGGAAATGTTTATGCAGGTAAAACACTTATATATATATATATATATATATATATATATATATACACATATATACAGTGGGTACGAAAAGTATTCAGACCCCCTAAAATTTTTCACTCTTTGTTATATTGCAGCCATTTGCTAAAATCATTTAAGTTCATTCTTCTTCCTCATGAATGTACACATAGCACCCCATATTGACAGAAAAACACAGAATTGTTGACATTGTTGCAGATTTATTAAAAAAGAAAAACTGAAATATCACATGGTCCTAAGTATTCAGACCCTTTGCTGTGACACTCAGGTGCTTTCCATTTCTTCTGATCATCCTTGAGATGGTTCTACACCTTCATTTGAGTCCAGCTGTGTTTGATTATACTGATTGGACTTGATTAGGAAAGCCACACACCTGTCTATATAAGACCTTCCAGATCACAATGCATGTCAGAGCAAATGAGAATCATGAGGTCAAAAGGAACTGCCTGAAGAGCTCAGAGACAGAATTGTGGCAAGGCACAGATCTGGCCAAGGTTACAAAAAGATTTCTGCTGCACTTAAGGTTCCTAAGAGCACAGTGGTCTCCATAATCCTCAAATGGAAGATGTTTGGGACGACCAGAACCCTTCCTAGAGCTGGCCGTCCGGCCAAACTGAGCTATCGGGGGAGAAGAGATTTGGTGAGAGAGGTAAAGAAGAACCCAAAGATCACTGTGGCTGAGCTCCAGAGATGCAGTCAGGAGATGGGAGAAAGTTGTAGAAAGTCAACCATCACTGCAGCCCTCCACCAGTCGGGGCTTTATGGCAGAGTGGCCCGACGGAAGCCTCTCCTCAGTGTAAGACACATGAAAGCCAGCATGGAGTTTGCTAAAAAAACACCTGAAGGACTCCAAGATGGTGAGAAATAAGATTCTCTGGTCTGATGAGACCAAAATAGAACTTTTTGGCCTTAATTCTAAGCGGTATGTGTGGAGAAAACCAGGCACTGCTCATCACCTGTCCAATACAGTCCCAACAGTGAAGCATGGTGGTGGCAGCATCATGCTGTGGGGGTGTTTTTCAGCTGCAGGGACAGGACGACTGGTTGCAATCGAGGGAAAGATGAATGCGGCCAAGTACAGGGATATCCTGGACAAAAACCTTCTACAGAGTGCTCTGGACCTCAGACTGGGCCGAAGGTTTACCTTCTAACAAGACAATGACCCTAAGCACACAGCTAAAATAACGAAGGAGTGGCTTCACAACAACTCCGTGACTGTTCTTGAATGGCCCAGCCAGAGCCCTGACTTAAACCCAATTGAGCATCTCTGGAGAGACCTAAAAATGGCTGTCCACCAATGTTTACCATCCAACCTGACAGAACTGGAGAGGATCTGCAAGGAGGAATGGCAGAGGATCCCCAAATCCAGGTGTGAAAGACTTGTTGCATCTTTCCCAAAAAGACTCCTGGCTGTATTAGATCAAAAGGGGGCTTCTACTAAATACTGAGCAAAGGGTCTGAATACTTAGGACCATGTGATATTTCAGTTTTTCTTTTTTAATAAATCTGCAACAATGTCAACAATTCTGTGTTTTTCCGTCAATATGGGGTGCTATGTGTACATTCATGAGGAAGAAGAATGAACTTAAATGATTTTAGCAAATGGCTGCAATATAACAAAGAGTGAAAAATGTAAGGGGGTCTGAATACTTTCCGTACCCACTGTATATATATACATATATATTTCAGATGTATATTTAGCTGTTTTCCTGGAGCCCACCTTCAGAATAGCATCGGGTGCACATTATCCTCCAGATAATTTAGAGTGAGAGCCACAGACATTGGTAGAAAGAGTGTACTGAATTTGTAAAATCCTCCCTTATGGTTTATTTTTCAGATTTAACCTGTATCGTGCTAAACTGGAGTTAGACTTTAAATGTAACTTTTATTGCAGAAAAATAATTTAAGATAAGGTTCTTGCAAAACTGCAATGCTGTCATTTTCTATGTGATTACTTTACAAAACCATTTTACATCAAAGCAAAGTTATCAATTCAGCTACTTAGAGATGAAGTTTAATGCACACATGGTAACTGTAATCTTAATACAATAGAGAAACTAGTTTTCCTACTTATATAGCAGTTTCAATACTCTATATATTTTACATATTCTTTTCAAAAGAGTTTAAAGTGGAACTGCTGGCAAACAGCTAAATATAGAGCAAAAAAATACATAGGGAAGCTTATGCAGGTAAAAAAAAATTCACGTACAGTGCCTTGCGAAAGTATTCGGCCCCCTTGAACTTTTCGACCTTTTGCCACATTTCAGGCTTCAAGCATAAAGATATAAAACTGTAATTTTTTGTGAAGAATCAACAACAAGTGGGACACAATCATGAAGTGGAACGAAATTTATTGGATATTTCAAACTTTTTTAACAAATAAAAAACTGAAAAATTGGGCGTGCAAAATTATTCAGCCCCTTTACTTTCAGTGCAGCAAACTCTCTCCAGAAGTTCAGTGAGGATCTCCGAATGAAAAATTGTTTAGATTGGTCAGGCAAGGACTTTATAGGCACTATTTGTTTATAAAAATCACAATTTATTAAGAAATTATTAAAATAAACAATAATTGTGCATAAACCCCATACGGGGAAGACAAGAAACATCAATAGGTATAAAAATATACACAGAGTATATATATATTTGTTATAAAGGTAATATCCTACTACATCACAAAGTGGGCCTTGTGATCGGTGACAGGGAAACAACTGTCGTCCGTCAGGGTACCATGATGTTACATTCAAGTGGTAGATGGTAGATATTTACAGTGCTCAACATGTTTCGCTTTTATACAAAGCTTCATCGGGAGCTTAAAGCATATTTCTGTATAATTGTTATGGTTCAGTGGGACAGGTTAGTGAACCCACAGCGTAGGATTAACGAGGAAGGTGCTGAAACTGCAGGTGGAGTCCAGGTAGATGACGAGTATATAAAAGTGTTCTCTTTAGTAAGAGGTTAGTTTGAGGACAAGCTGGTTTATAAGTCCAGCCGTATCTAGATGTTGCTCTTTAATCCACAAAGATGCAATAAAGACACAAGGGTATAAGCAGCCTTATTGAGGTAAACCATCCAGGCTTGTAACAAGGACAGTCAATCCAAAAAGTACACTGGAAAGAGACCACTCGTCAAGATCCTGACCTGCACAGACACCCTCCCCGATGGGGAACCGCCACCATAGCCAAATAGCTAAGAGTTAAAACAACTTTTTCCCAGAGTATATATTTTTTGTGCCTGTTTGAATAAACAGTTCTTATTCCGGTTTCCTTCAAAACTGGTACTGCCTAGTTCTTGGGGTAACTATAGCCAGATTCACGGATCTCGTGCTCCAGAGCATAGGAAGCAGCTTCTTGGCAGAGATACCTTGTCGGGGTGTCCGGTTCCATCACAACAACTATTCTCTGAACTCTGCCTGCCTTTTATCTGGCCACTGAACCCTTCTGCCTGTCTGCCAACAGCAAGTACTTGTTTTCTTTGCTCAGTTCGTGCCTGCCCTGGTGTAGTAGCCAGGCATTATAGCTTTGTGTGTAAGTCCTGGGGGCAACCAAGTACTGATAGGCCTGCTTGTTTTATGGGAAAAAAGGCTGCTTTCAGTAAAGAAACAGTAGCCAGCTATAGTGTCCGACCACCTGCATTGGGGTAAGCCTGACTGTCCCAACCTGTGTCACTATACTACTTGCTGGCCAGCTTGAACTACATATAAACATCGAGAAACATAAAAAAAAAAAAAGAGACATGTCAATTAAAAAAGTAATTTATCAGGTATGATCTCTTTCTTTTACTCCCAGCTACTGCAATCCACTCATACTCTTTCCTACACCTTTAAATGGGAAGAGGATCTTGGCAGGTCAAACACAGCAGCTAAACTGGATCACTTTCAGATATCTACCTCTTAAGGCTCTTGTGATGTTATAGCTTTAGAAGCCAATCATAAACGTCTTAAGCATGGAACCTGGTCTCATCCAGATCTCTACAGGAATGCAGAATTACCCCCTACTGCTACAGTTAGTGCAACACTGAAAGCTACTTTTGCTCACATCTGGTGGAGCTGTCCAAAACCCAAAAAGAGACACTGGAATAGAGAGAGCCAAGAAGCCTATACATTCATGGTTTATATTTGAAAATAAGGGGCCTTGGTTTTTTTTTTTTTAATTTTTAACTTCTTCCCTTTGCAAAAAGTGATAAAAAAAAAAAACTCCAGTAATATTAAATAACATCAAAAGAAAGTGTAATGTGCGCCAAATGGTAAAAACTATTAACTATCACAACACTGAAAAATGGCCTGAAAAGAAAGGGGTGCTGGTACTGAGATGGTTAAAAACAATACAAATCTATTGAACAGAACAAAGGAATTTATAGACTATAATTACATGTATTAACAGAATATAGTTATCAAAATAAAATATTTTCCACCAAAACGGTCTTTCAGGTTTAAATGCAGAAAAAGCATTTAGTTTCCAAATATGGTGGGTAAAGCGTAACTCCACTATTGTTAAAAAAAACTCCGGAGCCGCTCGATCGTTACCCGGGTGAGCGGGAGGGGACGCCCCCCCCTCCCGCCGCCTTCCGTGGCTTTGCTCGGGGCTCCCGTCCCACCGGGAGCCCCGAGCACCCAGCCGGCACGTCCGCCGGCTGGATGAAGTCCCGATGAATGCCGGAAACGGCATAGATCGGGTCTCCGATGACTTAACCCGGAGGCGTCGTCCATGACGTCACTTCCGGGTTACTGTGTTGCAAAAGGCGGCAGATTTGAAAAACGGCTGTATGCAAAAATGCCGTTTTCGGCGTTTTGCATACAGGGTAGTGTAGTGGAGGGGTCTATGGTCTTTTAGACCCTCGATCCTTCCATAAAGTGTACCTGTCACTACATATTGGTGTCACAAGGGATGTTTACAGAGCGTGGGCAATAATTAAAAAAAAAGAGCTACACTCTAACTCTAAACTGGTAACCGTTAAATAAAATTAAAGCGTCGCAGATTGAGATCTCTATTGACCGTAGTTTGTCGCCATCCCACAGGGGGGCGCAATTTTAAACCGTAACATGTTGGGTATCTATTTACTCGGTGTGACGTCATCTTTCACAATATACAAAAAAATGGGCTAACTTTACTGTTTAGTATTTTTTAAATGCAGTGAAATGTGATTTTTCAATTTTTCCCAAAAAATGGCGCTTTTAAAGACCGCTGCGCAAATACCGCGTGACAAAAGATTTTGCAATGACTGACATTTTATTCTCCAGAGTCTTTGCTAAAAATATATATATAATGTTTGGGGGTTCTAAGTAGTTTTCTAGGAAAAAATACTGGTTTTAACTTGTAAACAAAAAGTGTCCGAAATAGGGCTGGGGCTTAAGTGGTTAAAGGGGATGTTTCTTTTCTATACCCACTGTAGCAATCCACCAGCTTCTTCGGATGAATTGCCTTCTGAAAAAGACGCTACTTTTTCCTCTTTTAAGCGGAACAAAACAATGACAAAGATAAAATTGGATTATTCCTTTATTGTTCAGAACGCGTATTAGGTGCTATGAGCATTAGGTGCCACAGTTCACCAGCAAAACGTTATCAAACAGATCAATGTGGGTGATATGGCGTATAAAGGCTCTCTTTTTGTAGGTGATATTCTAACATTTTTCAACTACTATCCTTTTCCAAGCTTCACATTGTTCTGCTCCATTTCAGATTATAAAATAAATCGGTAATAAATTGGAAGCCCTACAGCATTAGTAAATATCTGAGGATTGTTCTAGGGATTAACATACACCTCTACCAAGAACATTTACCCTTATACAGTCAAAATTATACAATGGTAAAACTCCGTAATCTCCTGGTTGAGTTCCCGCATTCTGGTAAATGTGAATCCGTTTCCTAAATATTGTCTGGGCCAAGATACCCATCTCCAAAGAGAGGGTGAAACAAATTTAGAAATTTCTAGATTTTTAGCATGAGAAGTTTAGGTGGATTGGTATATATTATTATGTCACACATCTAAGGACAATGGGCCTCTTTCCAACCTCAAGCCATATGGGTTCCAACTGACCTTGATTTTATTTGGCCACATTGTTTATCCGCTTGCCTACTGGGCACTTTTACCCCTTTTCTGCTAAAGCCAATTTTTAGCTTTCAGCGCTGTCGCACTTTGAATAACATTTGCGCAGTTATGCAATACTGTACCCATGTGAAATTGTTATCACTTTTTTAACCACTTTAAGACCAGAAGGATTTGCCCCCTTCCTGACCAGGCCCTATTTTGCGATTCGGCACTGCATTAATTTTACGGGCAATTGCGCGGTCGTATGACGCTGTACCCAAACAAAATTTACGTCCTATCTTTCCCACAAATAGAGCTTTCTTTTGGGGGTATTTGTTCACCTGTGCAATTTTTATTTTTTGCGCTATAAACAAAAAAAGAGCGACAATTTTGAAAAAAAAACAATATTTTTCACATTCTGCTATGTAACATTCCCAAAAAAACTATTTAAAAATCAAAATTTTTTAACATTTTAGGCCAATTTGATTTCTGCTTAATATTTTTGGTAAAAATAAAATAGCAATAAGCTTATTTTGATTGGTTTGCGCAAAAGTTATTGCGTCTACTAACTACGGGAAAGATTTATGTCATTTTTATTATTTTTTTTTACTAGTAATGGCGGCAATCTGCGATTGTTTGCGTGACTGCGACATTGCGGCGGACAGATCGGACCCCTTATTGACATTTTTGAGGGGACCAGTGACATTAATACAGTAATCAGTGCTAAAAATATGCACTGTTACTGTAATAACGCCATTGGCAGGGAAGGGGTTAACCCTGTGGGTGATCAAGGGGTTAAATGTGAGCCTAGGGGAGTGATTCTAACTGTGGGGGGGAGGGCGTGGCTTCTGAGATGACCATAGAGACATGTGATCCTATATAGCAGGATCGCATGGGCTCTATGATCATCCCAGGGAGAAGAACGGTCAGCTGTGTTTTCAACAGCTGACCATTCTTCTCTCTCAGCGGGGAACGATCGCGGGTGTCAGGCGGCAATCGGAGCCGCCTGCCCGCTGCATCGGCTTCCCCACTGACGAGCAGGGGCGGGAGCGCTCAGCCGGCAGCACGCGCTTGCCCCCTCGACTCCCGAGAGCGAGCGGCTGCCTGCCGTAGTATATCTGCGGCGGACGGTCGTAAAGTGGATAATCCCCTCCCCCCCCTTTTTTTTTTGCTAAACAAACAAAAAGCCTAAAAATTAAAAAAAAAAAACACATTTTTAATAGTTTGTTATAAAATTTTGCAAACAGGTAATTTTTCTCCTTCACTGATGTGGGATGATGAGGCTGCACTGATGGTCACTTGGAGGCGGTACTTATGAGGCTGCACTGATGGACACTGATAGGTGGCACTGAGAGGCACTGGTAGGCAGCACTGTTTGGCAGCACTGGTTGGCAATGTTGGGACTGCACTGCTAATCAGTAGTACACTGATAATCAGTGTTGCTGTCCCTTTAACACAAGCCTGTTATTGGCTCTTTTCATCTCTCCTCACACTGTCAGCGTGAGGAAAGAAAAGCCGATAACCGGCTTGTGTTTACTTCCATGATCGGCTGTCATTGGACACAGCTGATCACGAGGTTAAGGACTCTGTGATCACAGAGCCCACCACTCAGCGCGATCACGGGAGGACATCCATGGATGCCCTCCCAGCAAACTAAGCCAGTGCTGATCTTTTGGCTATAGCACAGGCAGGAAGTGGTTAAAGTCTAATTCCAGTTTTCAGTTAAATTTAAATAGTGTGGACCAAGCTGTCCAAATGACTTACCTACCCACTGTCAGCGCTGTATAAACAGCTGTATAAATACAGCATCCTCTACATACAGTACTGTATACAGTGATGTGTTCTGGCAGCGGGGCAGGGACTCCCCATCTCTTAATAAAGTGAAAGAAAAGCCTAAGACTATCTATTCCTAAAAACGTTATCTCCTCCTTCCTCCTACATGTCCTTCATGCCTTGAGTAAAAGTAAAGTTTTGTGTTCTTACAGTGGGTACGGAAAGTATTCAGACCCCCTTAAATTTTTCACTCTTTGTTATTTTGCAGCCATTTGCTAAAATCATTTAAGTTCATTCTTCTTCCTCATGAATGTACACATAGCACCCCATACTGACAGAAAAACACAGAATTGTTGACATTGTTGCAGATTTATTAAAAAAGAAAAACTGAAATATCACATGGTCCTAAGTATTCAGACCCTTTGCTGTAACACTCATATATTTAACTCAGGTGCTTTCCATTTCTTCTGATCATCCTTGAGATGGTTCTACGCCTTCATTTGAGTCCAGCTGTGTTTGATTATACTGATTGGACTTGATTAGGAAAGCCACACACCTGTCTATATAAGACCTTCCAGATCACAATGCATGTCAGAGCAAATGAGAATCATGAGGTCAAAGGAACTGCCTGAAGAGCTCAGAGACAGAATTGTGGCAAGGCACAGATCTGGCCAAGGTTACAAAAAGATTTCTGCTGCACTTAAGGTTCCTAAGAGCACAGTGGTCTTCATAATCCTCAAATGGAAGACGTTTGGGACGACCAGAACCCTTCCTAGAGCTGGCCGTCCGGCCAAACTGAGCTATCGGGGGAGAAGAGCCTTTGGTGAGAGAGGTAAAGAAGAACCCAAAGATCACTGTGGCTGAGCTCCAGAGATGCAGTCAGGAGATGGGAGAAAGTTGTAGAAAGTCAACCATCACTGCAGCCCTCCACCAGTCGGGGCTTTATGGCAGAGTGGCCTGACGGAAGCCTCTCCTCAGTGTAAGACCCATGAAAGCCGCATGGAGTTTGCTAAAAAACACCTGAAGGACTCCAAGATGGTGAGAAATAAGATTCTCTGGTCTGATGAGACCAAAATAGAACTTTTTGGCCTTAATTCTAAGCGGTATGTGTGGAGAAAACCAGGCACTGCTCATCACCTGTCCAATACAGTCCCAACAGTGAAGCATGGTGGTGGCAGCATCATGCTGTGGGGGTGTTTTTCAGCTGCAAGGACAGGACGACTGGTTGCAATCGAGGGAAAGATGAATGCGGCCAAGTACAGGGATATCCTGGACAAAAACCTTCTCCAGAGTGCTCTGGACCTCAGACTGGGCCGAAGGTTTACCTTCCAACAAGACAATGACCCTAAGCACACAGCTAAAATAACGAAGGAGTGGCTTCACAACAACTCCGTGACTGTTCTTGAATGGCCCAGCCAGAGCCCTGACTTAAACCCAATTGAGCATCTCTGGAGAGACCTAAAAATGGCTGTCCACCAACGTTTACCATCCAACCTGACAGAACTGGAGAGGATCTGCAAGGAGGAATGGCAGAGGATCCCCAAATCCAGGTGTGAAAGACTTGTTGCATCTTTCCTTAAAAGACTCCTGGCTGTATTAGATCAAAAGGGGGCTTCTACTAAATACTGAGCAAAGGGTCTGAATACTTAGGACCATGTGATATTTCAGTTTTTCTTTTTTAATAAATCTGCAACAATGTCAACAATTCTGTGTTTTTCTGTCAGTATGGGGTGCTATGTGTACATTCATGAGGAAGAAGAATGAACTTAAATGATTTTAGCAAATGGCTGCAATATAACAAAGAGTGAAAAATTTAAGGGGGTCTGAATACTTTCCGTACCCACTGTACCTATTTTTAATCTGGTCACATAATCCTGCAGCTCCCGTGTCAGTGAGTGGCTGCTGCAGGGGAGAGGAGGGAGCGCCGACAATGGCTGAGTCATGGGAGCCTATGTGTAAGGGCTGGTTTATGCCAGAACATGGTGCGGGAAAGGCACGTTCCATGCGTGTTTTCAGCATCGCGTTCAAAACACACAGCCTTTGTGATAATCTTCGGGTGTCAATGTAATTGTACCCCAAATGCAGATCGCAGATGGAGTGAATTTGCAGTGCGATTTCAGCCCTTTCAAATTAATGGACTGCAAAAATCGCACCACACAGGAATGCACAATCTTGGTGTGAACCAGTCCTAAAGGAGAGCTCGAAAAGACGGGGTCTGTGAATTCCGGGAGCTGTGATGTCACCTGTAGACTCCCATGGCCCAGCCATTATCGGTGCGCCCTCTTTTCTCCTGCTGCAAACACTCACTGACCCAGAAAAGCCAGAGTTGCAGGATCACATGACATGACTGGAACCGATTAAAAACTGATAAGTACACAGCTGTTTTTTACACAGGGTATGCAGGATAGGTAGTTGGATGGGAGAGAACATTCTTTTGTGTTTATTAAAAGTCAGCAGCTACAAAAAGTGTATCTGCTGACTTTTAATAAACACACACTAACCTGTCCCACGGTCCAGCGATGCGGCCGGGGGGGGGCCTCGGTTCTCTCCGTCTTCTCCACGCGGTGCAGGCATCTCTAGTGTGGGCACCCGGCTGTGACAGCTTGCCAATTCACAGCTGGGTGTGCACTGTGCATGCGCGAGTCGAGCAGTGCGTCGTGACTGACCAGGCACTATCTTCTGGGACATGCAACGTGTCCGAGAAGATTGCAGGGAGGGAGTGGGAGAGGAGAACTTCTGCCCGAGCCACATAGGCGGCCGAAGCGGAAGTGGGTACTTGTCAAAACTAGTCGCCCCCCCCCCCCAAAAAAAAAATGACGTGCCAAATGTGGCACGTTAGGGGGTCAGGAGCACTTAATGCGAAAGTGCCGCTCTTGAGTGGAACTCCGCTTTAAGAATATTGCTTTTTTTTTATACTTTAACGGTTGACTCATTTCTGAAAACTGCCCAAACACTGATTGAACATATGTTCACAGCCGCACACAGACTCATCTCTCTCCACTGCCTACACTAATCAAATGAAGTGCATTTACTAAACAACTTGAAGCTATGATAGTAAGAATGCATAATAAAAAGAAGCAATCTAAAAAATTACAGCCACAAAGGAACTTGACGTTCACATCAACCTCAATCACTGCTACCCATAATATTGGATATTCATAATTAAGATCACAGACACAAGAAGATTACATATACTGCAGCTATATTGCACTGTTATTCTGGGAACGAGAGGGGGGGGGGAATACTTTTGTATGTGTTATCCAGTTAAAATACCTCCATATACACTATCCAACACCTGCAGTTGATCCAGAGGAAGGCAAAAAAAATAAAAAAATAAAGCATGATCCAATTTGCTCCAGCGGGGGGGGGGGGGGGGGGGGATTCCTTCCTGATCCCCCGAGAGGCAATCAGATTTTCCCTGAATCAACTTTATCTATAAATGTTAGTATCCAGTTATATTTTGTGTATTTAGGAAAGAATCCATGCCTTTAAGGCTGGGCTCACACTGATGTGAATTGGATGTGGGGAAACCGGCATCAAATCCACCAGGAGAGTGTGAACAGCTCTCAATAGAGCTAATGGGGTGGCTGCAGAGTGCATTGCAGAAGAGTCCTGTGCGTCTTTGGCTCCGTTTCAGGTTTGAATTCAGGCATAAATTCGGACCTGATTGGCATATGAAAAGGTGAACCGGGATGCACTGGACGCCCTGCTGTGAGTCGGGACCACAGCTAGTGTGAGCCAAACCTAAAACAATCTAATGACCTGGCCAGAAACAGGTCTGGAGGGAGTCTATTCCAAAATTTCACAGCTCTTACTGTGAAGGAACCTTTCCGTATTTGGAGATTAAATCTCTTTTCCTCCATATGTAAAGAGTGTCCCCTTGTCCTCTGGGATGACCTTAAAGTGACTAACTCTGCACCAAGTTCACTATGTAGACCACTTATGTATTCATACATGTTGGTCATATCCCCCCTTAATCTCCTCTTCTCAGGAGAGAATGAATTCAGTTCCTCTAATCTTTCCTCATAGTTGAGCTCCTCCATGCTGCTTATCAGTTTGGTTGACCTTCTCTGAACTTTCCCCAATTCCCTGATATCCTTTTTGAGAACTGGTGCCCAAAGTTGAACTGCATATTCCAGATGAGGTCTTACTAATGATTTGTACAGGGGCAAAATTATATCTCTCTCTCTCTGGAGTCCATTTCTCTCTTAGTACAAGAAAGGATTTTGCTTGCTTTGAAAACCGGAGCTTGGCATTGCATGCCATTATTAAAGTGATACTAAAGTCTTTTGTTTTGTTACAAAATAACAAACATGTTATACTTACCTCCTCTGTGCAGGGTTTTTGCACAGAGCAGCCCAGATCCTCTTCTCGTGTCCCTCTTCGGCTCTCCTGGCCCCTCCCTTATGTTGAGTGCCCTCACAGCAAGCAGCTTGCTACGGGGGGCACCAAGCTGAGCTGCAGCTCCCTGTGTCCATTCAGACACAGGGCTGTTGCCCGGCCCCTTTCTCTCCTCATTGGCTTGCTGACTTTTATTGACAGCAGCCAGAGCCAATGGCGCCACACTGCCATCTCAGCCAAGACACTCCTGCAACATTGCTGGATCAAGATGGGCTCAGGTAAATATTAGGGGGCTGAGGGGAGTTGTTGCACACAGAAGGCTTTTTATCTTAATTCATAGAATGCATTAAGATACAAAAAACATTCTGAATTAACAACCACTTTAAGCTGATGATCCACCAGAACACCCAGATCCTTCTCTACCATTGATTCCCCCAGTTGCACTCCCCCTAGTATGCATGATGCATGCAAATTCTTAGCCCCCAAGTGCATAACTTTACATTTATCAACATTAAAACCTAATCTGCCACATAGTTACCCAATTAAAAAGTGCATCGTAATCGAGGTCGGCTTGTAAGTTGGAGACATCCTGTAAGGAAGTTATTCCACTGCATAGCTTGGTGTCATCTGAAATGGTACTTTTAATCCCAGATTCTATATCATTATAAAGATATTAAAAATTAAGGGTCCCTACACTGAACCTTGGGGTACACCATTGATAACCTTAGACCATTCAGAGTAAGCATCATTAATCACCACTCTCTGAATTCTGTCTTTTAGACAGTTTTCAATCCATTTACAAACTGATCTTTCCAAGCCAGTAGACTTTACCTTACACATTAGCAGTGTATGGGGAACTGTGTCAAACACTTTAGCAAAATCCAAGTTTGACAGTATTCACCGTCACTGGAAGTGAGGAGCAGATACTTAATCGTTTGAATTGCTTCAGATGGGACAGTAATATTTGTCAACCATATCTTCATATAGAAATATGAAGATTTAATACAACCTTACACAGTATATTCCATGTGCTTGTCTGTGAGAGAGACACACAGACTGTCATTGGCAGACTTCCCTGTTGTTTGTGTATTGGGAGGGAATGTGGATTGTGCCTGTCTCATTGTTAATGACCTCACATTGTTCTGTCTGCCTTAAAATAAGCTTATTATGGGATGTATATGTGTATGTGGATTGGCTGCTAAGGGGGAGGGGGCTTGTCCCACAGTGTATATCTTTGTGTACACTGTATTGGAGTGTAAAACTCTGTTTTCATTGGATTGTGAATGTCAGGGCCTGTTTTCCACAAGGTCCACCTGGACAGTAACCTCGTGGGGGAAAACTGTATAAAAGTCTGTTTCTTGTTCAATAAAGTAGAGTTATACTTCACCCTCAATCTAGAGTCCTGTCTCTCATTGGTGAATATGCTTCAAGGGATTGCTTTGTCCTTCATACTCCCTTGGATAATCACTAAGCTGTTGTAAGAGCTTGTGTAGGAGCTTGTTCCAGTTCCTGCTGCACTCTCTGGGGAAAGAGAGGTTCACCCACAAGAACCTGGAGCCTTGTCGCAGGTCCAGGGTGGGTAGGAGACGGTGAGACCCCCAACCAAGCTGCAGCTGTTCGTGGGGTCTGACGTGGTTATGCTGTCTGGTGGAGTGCTTGGAGCCCTCGGGAAGCACTAGGAGCATCCGTCAACAGAGGTGCCCGTTCGGGGTGCCAGTTGATCCGTTACACCAAGTATACTACATCCACAGCCACTCCTTTGTCTAAGGATTTGCTTGACTCTTCATAAAAAGAAATCAGATTTGTCTGACAACTTTCATGTCTTTCATGAACCCATGTGGTCTGCTGCATAAAATGTTTTTTTTTTTTTCTAGCAAAAACACATCTATGTGGTATTTTATAAAACTCTCCAGTTTCTTTCCGAATATAGAAGGTAAACTTTATGTTAAAGTTTCTTTTTAATGAACGACTTAACGTGTATCTGGCTGGCAGGATTGTGGATGGTGTATATGTGTCACCAAGATTTCTTATCTACACATGGCGAGGGGCTCCAGGGATAATGGCTGATATGGAGAAATTAAAATTTGCCATTAATATGTACCATAAACCCCTCTAAACATCTATGGGAGCTAACATGATAACAGTATATCACTATATTTGCTAACCTAAATTATCCACAGTAGAGGCTTACAACCATTAATCCTATCCAATAAGGCGGTAAGAAGATAATTCACTTAAAAAACATTCTCAAAGGCATAAACCACACATTCATCAAATCCGATGCAAACATAATATTTCTGTGGGTAGTAGTGCCTCATACAGCTAAAATGCAGGTAAATGGTACAACTGTATATGGAAATATAGTATCATAAAAAGTGCAATATAAGCTCATATAAAGGTAGGTGTGCTAACATCTAATGGTGTCTAAGTCGGCCTTATAGGATGTGTATATTGGTAAACGCTTCTAGTAGACATCTAATGATCACATGTCATTTATAGGGAGAGATTTACTAACACTTGAAAGTGCAAAATCTGGTGCAGCTCTGCAGAGAAACCAGTCAGATTCCAGGTTTTATTGTCAAAGCTTAATAAAACAAACTTACTGTAAGTTAGAAGTTGATTGGCTATCACCATCTGCCCCATAATGTTTAAAAGCATTCCTTGTGGCTCTGCCAACACCACAACAGACATTCCAATTTATCCTTAACCACTTTACCACTGGAGGATTTTGCTGTCTTACGTCCAGGCCACTTTTTGCGATTCGGCACTGTGCGATTTTAACTGACAATTGCGCAGTCATGCAATGCCGTACCCAAACAAAATTTACATCCTTTTTTTCCCACAAACAGAGCTCTCTTTTGGTGGTATTTGATCACCTGTGTGATTTTTACTTTTTGCGCTATAAACAAAAAAAGAGCGACAATTTTGAAAAAATAACTATATTTTTCAAATTTTTTTATATGAAATTCCCCACCAAAAAAAATGTAAAAATCAAAATTTTTTATCAATTTAGGCCAATTTGTTTTCTGCTACATATTTTTGGTAAAAAAAAAAATCGCAATTAACGTATTTTGATTGGTGTGTGCAAAAGTTATTGCGTTTACTAACTAAGGGAAAGATTTCTGTCATTTTTGGTGTTTTTTTTTTAACGCGTAATGGCGGCGATCTGCGATTTTTTTTGCAGGACTGCGACATTGCGGCGGACAGATTGGACCCTTGACTGACATTTTTGACACTTTTGGGGGTACCAGTGACATTACTACAGAAATCAGTGCTATACATATGCACTGTTACTGTAAAAATGACACTGGCAGGGAAGGGGTTAATTTTATTGGAGAGGGAGGGGTTAATGTATGCCTGGTGCTTACTAACGTGTGTGGGGGGAGGGGACTGAGTGACACAGGGACAGATCGCAGGTTCAGCTATGCTGAACCCTGCAATCTGACCCTGCCTGTCACTTAGGAGATCCGCCCGCTCTGTTTACACAAGCGGGCGGATCTCCACACTCGATTCCCCAACGATCAGGGAAGAGCGGCGGTGATCACTGCCGCTCCTCCCCTGGCCCGACTTCTACTGTGACTGAATACAGCGGGAGAGTGCCGCCCACAAGGGGAGGAGTCCAGCGACGTAGGTCTACGTCACTGGACTATAACTAACCACTTTGCCGCAGTACAGTCAACGTGACTGGTCGGCAAGTGGTTAAAGGAGAACTTTAGTCAGAAAATTAAGTCTTGCTAGATCACTTTATGCTTGCCCCTTTTGCACGTAAAGCTATGTAAAACATTAAAAATAAGTGCCTATACTGTTTAAAATCCAACGCACTGTCTTACTTTACTCTGCCCATGCTCAGTTTCTCACTATTTTTTGGCACAGTGCTGAAAATCAAAGCCACTAGAGGCCAATCTGCTGACAGCCTAAAGATTTACAGCTGCTCAGGGGCTGTGGGCTTCAGCAAAATGGCAGCCTTTGGGTGCTGGAGGCAATTTACAGCACAGACTAATTTTGGTAGCATAATTATTAATGTGGAATATATGTTCCTTGCTAAAGAACTTTTTTTATCAAGTTGCTATGAGTAAAGTTTCACTTTAAGGTGTTCAGCAGGGCTGAGGTCTGGGCTCTGTGATTGCCACTAGAGTTCCTCCGCATCGCATTTAGCTTGTGCAACCATTTGTTTATGGAGCTGGTCTTGTACACAATACTTGAACTAAAAATGGCCTTCCCCAATTTGCTGTCACAAAGTTGGAAGCATGCCATTGTTTAACATTTCTTTGTGTGCTATAGCGTTAATAGTACCCTTCATCGGAACGGAATTGGAAGTATGGAGGGGTGTCCATATACACTATATTAGAACACCCTTGGGATGAATTAGAGCAGAGACTTCTCCTCCAATATCAGTGCCTGACCTCACAAATGCGCTTCTGAAAAAATTGTCAAACATTCCCAAGAAGGTGTTCTATCGGGCTGAGGTCAGGACTCTGTGCAGGTCAGACAAGTTCCTCCACCCCAAACTCGCTCATCCATGTCTTTATGGACCTTGCTTTGTGCACTGGTTCAAATCATTTGGTGGAGGGGGGATTATGGTATGGGGTTGTTTATCAGGGGTTGGGCTTAGCCTCTTTGATCCAGTGAAGGGAACTCTTAGGCTCCATTCACACCTGGGCGTTTTTGAGTGTTTTTCAGCTCCAAAAACGCTAAAAAAAAAGTTCCAAATAGCCCAACAAGTAAAACCCCATTCATTTAAATGGCCCCTGTTCCCATCTGAGCGTTTTGCAAAACGCCTGTAGCTGAAAAAAGTACATGAGCTTCTTTTTGGGCTGATTACCAGCGTTTTCGATAGATGTCAATGCTTGCCTCCAAAAACGGCTGAAAAAAACGTCTGAAAATCGCGGTAAAAATTGCGCAAAAACGCTACGCTCAAGTGTGAATGCAGCCTTAAGGCGTCAGCATACCAAGACATTTTGGACAATTTCATGCTCCCAACTTTGTGGAAACAGTCTGGGGATGGCCCCTTCCTGTTCCAACATGACTGCTCACCAGTGCACAAAGCAAGGTCCATAAAGGCAAACATTTCCATAGTAACACTCCTAAACCTTGTGGACAGCCTTCCCAGAAAAGTTGAAGCTGTTATAGCTGCAATGGGTGGGCCAACTCAATATTGAACCCTACGGACTAAGACTGCGATGCCATTAAATTTCATGTGTGGGTGTAAAGGCAGGCGTCCCAATACTTTTGGTAATATAGTGTACTTTGGCCATTTTGGTAGGTGTGATAGTCAGGTGTCCACAAACCTCCTCCCATGTATGTCAGAATATGTAGACACTTTAAAGTCAGACATTTTAAACTTCAGCTTATTAGTCCCTTGGTTTAGCGTGGACCTCGTAACACTGAGCCGTTTTACATATATGTTAGTGGGTTAAATAAATAACTGAATGTGGCATTTATGACTGCCACCACCGATAATCTAGAAACATTTCACATCAATCCATTGAGTGACACAAAGCGCATTGCAGAGTCATATTTAACTGCGCCGTCCTCTGAGCTCTGGCAGCCTCACCAGCCATCAAACTTCTCTGCCAGACAATAATAAAGAAAAAACATGTTAATCTCTGCAGCTATAATCCTGTCTGCTTCCTGCTGGTTCATTGATAATCTTTAACAAGCAGATGGCTACTGCTCCATCCAGCACTTCGTCACATTTCCTAAAATCGCAGTCCCGACAAAGTAATTGAAGTTCTTCGATGACAGCGACCATGAATAACTGTAATAACTTCCTGCAATTTGGTGATAGCTTTCAGGGGCTGGGCTGCAGGCAATGATATGCAACAATCTAAATGGGACACACTAATAGAAATTTTGGAGAGCAGTTCATTAGATCAGTATGTGCTGTTTTAAAAGTGAAATTAATTTGAGATCTTTTGTGTTTGGCGCTGAACCCCTATTGAGTGGTATTCATGTACAAAATGGGGATCACAGTTGGTCACTGTAGACACTTGTCAAGTATAGATCATATAATTCTGAACAGCACAGCACATCAGTGATTAGTACTGATGGCTTGCAGTGTTGGGTTAAAATCCACTATACACATATTCTGCATAAAGTTTGTGCTTGTCTTGTGATTGTGAGGGTACTTTTCCATCCGTGGCCTAGTGGTCTCCTGCAACATGTGAAAAGCCTCTCCGGCATTCTCTTGCAATATGTGTCAAGTAAAGATGAGCTCAGGCGTGTTCGGATTCTAATCAGAACCTGAGCCTATCAGGAAGCTGTCACTGCACTGGGCCAATCATAAGTGCAGAAGTGGGTTGAGAAGTGCAGATGTGGGGTGAGGAATGCACCAGCCACAGATGGCTGGCCCAGTACAGATGACAGCTTCCTGGCTCTAACAAATCACGTGAAAAACAGAGGGTTCTGTTTGCACACATTAGCAATTATATGCATAAGCCACAGTGCCTACGTCAAAGCTCCTGCGCGTACTGTGGTCCTAACTATTGATCGACCAATATCGTTTAATGCCGATACCGATATTTTGGTCATCAGATATCGGTATCTGCTGATATTTTCGGACATGTAAAAAAAAATTATTTTTTTATATTTTTTTTTTCTACAGGTACTCTTGTGGAGGGATCTGGGGGTCTAAAAGACCCCAAACCCCTCCTCGGCACCGAAAAGCATTCAAAACACCAAGTTTGGATGTTTTGAATACTGTCAGTTTTTTTAATTTGGCGCCGAGTACCCGGAAGTGACATCATTTCCGGGTTCTTTACATGGAGACCTGGGTCTTCTCTTCGGTGGCAGAGGTGGAGGTAGGATGCCCGTGTCTCCTGGTGGGGCAGGAGACCCGGGCGAGCAGCGGAAGGTGGCAGGAGAGGGGGACGTCCCCTCCCACTCCTTGTAATGACAGCCGAACGGCTTCTCTTCTCAGCCACATCGGTTGTCATTACGAGTCAGCCGACCGTCGGCTATGGACACCGGTACCGGGGTGATGCCTCTAGCTGCAGGCATCACCCCGGTACAAGCACTTTCCATAAATATCGGCAATATCGGTAGCCTCAGGGGCTGATTCCAATATATCGGGGAAAGTGCATATCGGCCCCCGATATATCGGTGTTGCCGATAATTGATTGATACCTAATCCTAACTTTATAATTTTAAGAACCTTGCCCTTTCTGGGCATCCCTGTGCTTTTAAGGAGGGGTGGGCTCCCTCCAGGCAAACCTGCCCTAAATCTATCAGCTGCTATATGTGCTCCAACCTGGGGAAAAATTATGGAGTAAGGACCGCAGTACACAGAGGAGCCTTGACATGGGCACTGTGGCTTATGCATATATTTGCAAATGTGTGCAAACAAAACCCTCTTTTCAAAGTGAACTGTTAGACAGGGCCCATTTGGGTTTTTTTTTTTTGCAGGCTGGGTGGTAAGTGTGCTTGGAAATCTGTGTTTGTGATGTGCGTTGCCCTTCCACGTGCACCTTACTGCAAAGGCTATAGGTTATAGGTTGGAGTGATTGCCATTTTTTTGTAAAGCTTTCCTAGCTGGCTTGTTCAGGTGGGTTTGGACTAGGATCTGAACACACCAAGGCTCATCACTAGTGAGAAGCCTTTCTAGTAGTCTCTTGCAACATGCTTGAAGCCTCTTTAGCACTCTCTCTCTTCAAACATATGAGAATTATCTATACCAGTCTTTTGCAAGATGTGAGCAGCCTCTCTAGCATTCTTTTTCAGCATTTACTATTCCCTAGTTATTTCTTTGAACAAGGCAGTGAATATGGGGTGTGCAAGCAGGATTGCCTTTAATCTTTACACCCCTGCCCCCCATACTGCCCCTATTTTATCATGCTAATTGTGACCATGCCACAACTGTTCAACTTGCCTCGGTCTATCTAAGACTGGCCATACACGGTTCGAATCCCAGTTGGGTACAACCTGCCTGCCGGATTCACTTGCATTTATCTTAAGTGGCTGCTATAGCCGCTAGCGATGATCACTGTCTTCTCCTGGCGAGGGCGGCTTCCCCCGCCCAATGGGAGAAGACAATTGCTCGGCAGGAGGGTTTCCCATGTCAACACTGTCTGTGTTGATGGGGGAATCATGCAAATTTCTTCCCTGCAACCTGAGCCTAGGGCTGGTCATAGATTATGCAATTTTCTTTTCTTCAACCCTGGGTTAAGGGAAAAGCAAATTGCTTGATATCCCCATCAACACAGTCAGGCGCTATTGTATTCTGGCAGCGAGAGGTTTCCCCTCCATTAGAATACAATGAATAATGCTGGCGGCAATGATCGTATGAAAAAATTCAACAGGCTGGTTGAACTGAAGTTTGATTGGCTTTAGTACAACCAGCCTGCCCATAGATGTATCAAAATTCTTCCGTTTGAGCAGCAGCTGGTTTTTGGCTAGCTTTAGTCACGCAATGATTTTGCAATGGCACTGATGCCTAAAGCTTACCGCCAGGCAGAAACAGAACAAAAACCAATGAATTGAGCTAGGTATGTATTAAAAGTATTACTTAATGTATTACTTTAAACCAGTGGCGACTTTAGAAACAATATATAGGGGGGAAGGCACTTAAGATACCAGTCAAAACTGGGGGGCACTCATAATTTTCACCAATATGCCATACCACCGGAAAAAACAAAATAATTAATTATATATATATATAAGGTTAAAAAAAATACTAGAGTAATGCGGTATGCAATGATACCTTTTTATTGTACTAACCTTACACCAAAAAGACAAGCTTTCAAGAATTTCCTTTCTTCCTTACTCAGGTATTGCTTCAGACCTGAGAATGAGGAAAACTCTTAAAAGCAGTAACAGCCCCTAGTCTTGGAGCCAGTTTACGCAGTAATAGCCCCCAGTATTGGTGTCAGTTTACGCAGTAAAAGCCCCTAGTATTGGAGCCAGTTTACCCAGAAATAGCCCCTAGTATTGGGGCCAGTTTATGCAGTAATAGCCCCTAGTATTGATGCCAGTTTATGCAGTAATAGCCCCTAGTATTGGTGCCAGTTTATGCAGTAATAGCCCCTAGCATTGGTGTCAGTTTACGCAGTAATAGCCCCCAGTATTGGTGTCAGTTTACGCAGTAAAAGCCCCTAGTATTGGAGCCAGTTTACCTAGAAATAGCCCCTAGTATTGGGGCCAGTTTATGCAGTAATAGCCCCTAGTATTGATGCCAGTTTATGCTTTAATAGCCTGTAGTTATGGTGGCAGTTTATGCAGTAATAACTCCTAGTAATGGTGGCAGTTTATGCAGTAATAGCCCCTAGTATTGGTGCCAGTTTTTGCAGTAATAGCTTCTAGTATTGGTGCCAGTTTACGCAGTAATAGCACCTAGTATTGGTGCCAGTTTATGCAGCAAGAGCTCCTAGTATTGGTGCCAGTTTATGCAGCAATAACTGCTAGTATTGGTGCCAGTTTACGCAGTAATAACCCCTAGTACTGGTGCCAGTTTACGCAGAAATAGCCCCTAGTATTGGTGCCAGTTTATGCATTAATAGCCTCTAGTATTGGTGCCAGTTTATGCAGTAATAACCCATAGTAATTATGGCAGTTTATGCAGTAATAGCTCCTAGTATTGGTGCCAGTTTATGCAGTAATAGCTCCTAGTATTGGTGCCAGGTTAGGCAGCAATAACCCCTAGTATTGGTGCCAGTTTATGCAGTAATAGCTCCTAGTATTGAAGCCATTTTACACAGTAATAGCCCCTAGTATTGGTGCCAGTTTATGCATTATTAGCCCCACTATGGGTGCCAGTTTATGCAGTTATAGCCTCTAGTATTGGTGCCAGTTTATGCATTAATAGCCTCTAGTATTGGTGCCAGTTTATGCAGTAATAGCATCTAGTATTGGTGTCAGTTTACGCAGTAAAAGCCCCTAGTATTGGAGCCAGTTTACCCAGAAATAGCCCCTAGTATTGGGGCCAGTTTATGCAGTAATAGCCCCTAGTATTGATGCCAGTTTATGCAGTAATAGCCCCTAGTATTGGTGCCAGTTTATGCAGTAATAGCACCTAGTATTGGTGCCAGTTTATGCAGTAATAACCCCTAGTATTGGTGCCAGTTTATGCAGTAATAGTCCCTAGTATTGGTGCCAGTTTATGCAGTAATAGCCCCTAGTATTGGTGCCAGTTTATGCATAATAGCCCCTAGTATTGGTGCCAGTTTATGCAATAATAGCCCCTAGTATTGGTGCCAGTTACGCAGTAATAACCCCTAGTATTGGTGCCAATTTATGCATTAATAGCCTGTAGTTATGGTGGCAGTTTATGCAGTAATATCTCCTAGTAATGGTGGCAGTTTATGCAGTAATAGCCCCTAGTATTGGTGCCAGTTTTTGCAGTAATAGCTCCTAGTATTGGTGCCAGTTTACGCAGTAATAGCACCTAGTATTGGTGCCAGTTTATGCAGCAAGAGCTCCTAGTATTGGTGCCAGTTTAGGCAGAAATAACTCCTAGTATTGGTGCCAGTTTACGCAGTAATAACCCCTAGTACTGGTGCCAGTTTACGCAGAAATAGCCCCTAGTATTGGTGCCAGTTTATGCATTAATAGCCTCTAGTATTGGTGCCAGTTTATGCAGTAATAACCCATAGTAATGATGGCAGTTTATGCAGTAATAGCTCCTAGTATTGGTGCCAGTTTATGCAGTAATAGCTCCTAGTATTGGTGCCAGGTTAGGCAGAAATAACCCCTAATATTGGTGCCAGTCTATGCAGTAATAGCTCCTAGTATTGATGTCATTTTACGCAGTAATATCCCCTAGTATTGGTGCCAGTTTATGCATTATTAGCCCCAGTATTGGTGCCAGTTTATGAAGTTATAGCCTCTAGTATTGGTGCCAGTTTATGCATTAATAGCCTCTAGTATTGGTGCCAGTTTATGCAGTAATAACCCATAGTACAGTGGTGATCGAAAGTTTGGGCAACCCAGGTAAAAATGTGTATTAATGGGCATAAAAAAGCCAAGGAAAGATGGAAAAATCTCCAAAAGGCATCAAATTACAGATTAGACATTCTTATAATATGTCAACAAAAGTTAGATTTAATTTCCATCATTGACACTTTCAAAATTACAGAAAACAAAAAAATGGCGTCTGCAAAAGTTTGGGCACCCTGCAGAATTTATAGCATGCACTGCCCCCTGCCAGTGTCATGGATTATTCTCAATCATCATCTGGGAAGACCAGGTGATGTCAATCTCAAAGGATTTAAATGCCCAGACTCATCTGACCTTGCCCCAACAATCAGCACCATGGGATCTTCTAAGCAGTTGTCTATAAAACTGAAACTGAAAATAGTTGACGCTCACAAAGCTGGAGAAGGCTATAAGAAGATAGCAAAGTGTTTTCAGATGTCAATATCCTGTGTTCAGAATGTAATTAAGAAATGGCAGTCATCAGAACAGTGGAAGTTAAAGCAAGATCTGGAAGACCAAGAAAAATATCAGACAGAACAGCTCGCAGGATTGTGAGAAAAACAATTCAAAACCCATGTTTGACTGCACGATCCCTCCCGAAAGATCTGGCAGACACTGGAGCTGTGGTACACTATTCCACTATAAAGAGATACTTGTACAAATATGGTCTTCATGGAAGAGTCATCAGAAGAAAACCTCTTCTACGTCCTCAAAACAAAAATCAGCGTTTGAACTTTGCAAATGAACATATAGACAAGCCTGATGCATTTTGGAAACAAGGTGGTGCTGAGGTTAAAATTTAACTTTTTGGCCGGAATGAGCAAAGGTACGTTTGGAGAAGAAGGGGCACAGAATTTAATGAAAAGAACCTCTGTCCAACTGTTAAGCATGGGGTGGATCAATCATGCTTTGGGGTTGTATTGCAGCCAGGGGCACAGGGAACATCTCACGAGTAGAAGGAAAAATGGATTCAATAAAATTTCAGCAAATTTTGGATGGTAACTTGATGCCATCTGTGAAAAAGCTGAAGTTAAAGAGAGGATGGCTTCTACAAATGGATAATGATCCTATACACACCTAGAAATCCACAGGTAATTACATCAAGAGGCGTAAACTGAAGGTTTGCCATGGCCTTCACAATCTCCTGACCTCAACATAATTGAAAATCTATGGATAGACCTTAAAAGAGCAGTGCGTGACAGGCAGCCCAGAAATCTCAAAGAACTGGAAGACTTTTGTAAGGAAGAATGGGCAAAGATACCTCAAACAAGAATTGAAAGACTCTTGGCTGGCTACAAAAAGCGTTTACAAGCTGCGATACTTGCCAAAGGGGGCAGTACAAGATATTAACTATGCAGGGTGCCCAAACTTTTGCAGACGCCATTTTTTTGTTTTCTGTTATTTTGAATGTGTAAATGAAGGGAATTAAAATCTAACTTTTGTTGACATATTATAAGAATGTCTAATCTGTAATTTGATGCCTTTTGGAGATTTTTCCATCTTTCCTTGGCTTCTTTATGCACATTAATACACATTTTTACCTGGGGTGCCCAAACTTTCGATCACCACTGTAATGGTGGCAGTTTATGCAGTAATAGCTCCTAGTATTGGCGCCAGTTTATGCAATATTAGCCCCTAGTATTGGTGCCAGTTTATGCAGTAATAACCCGTAGTAATGGTGCCAGTTTTTAGACAGCAATAATTCCTAGTAATCGTGGCAGTTTTTGCAGTAATAGCCCCCAGTATTGGTGCCAGTTTTTGCAGTAATAGCTCTTAGTATTGGTGGCAGTTTATGCAGTAATAGCTCCTAGTTCTGGTGCCAGTTTACGTAGTAATAGCCCCTAGAATTGGTGCCAGTTTATGCATTATTAGCCCCTAGTATTGGTGCCGGTTTATGCATTAATTAAGCGAAAAATGTTTCGCAAGAACATCTCTATGGGGCCAGATATGTTGGAGAAAAGATGGCGACATCCCAGGAGAAAAGGCTGGGTTCATGCGAAGGGGAGTCAGGGGACCTCGCCCAGAATTGACCCGCGTTCGTTTAGACCAACCGTGGTAGGCAACTAGGGGGGGCCCAATGAGGGGGTGCGATTTGACATTATTCATTATATTTCAATGTATATGAATTTTATGTACATTTGTGCGCCTTCATTTTTGTTACACAATAGATTTAGGGCCACTCCATTTTTTTAAAATGAACCTTCAGAGGTAGTTTTGCTCTCTATATTACCTTGTTTTCTGTACTAATAAACTATTTGAACAAGAAAATATTGCAACGACCACCATTTTATTCTCTAAGGTCTCTGCTAAAAAAGAATATATAATGTTTGGGGGTTCTAAGTCATTTTCTAGCAAAAAATACAAATTTTAACTTGTAAACAACAAATTTCAGAAAAAGGCCTGGTCTTAAAGTAGTTAACTACTTAAAGTCCAAGTCTTCATAAATGGAATGAGGAAGGCAAGTGGTTAAGCAAGGGGAAGAACTATAGTTCAGGAAACTTAAATCCACCTCTAGTTTCTCTTGTTTAACCACTTAACGACCGGCTGCTGCAGTTTTTACTGTGGCAGGTCGGCTCTGTCCAGCGAAAAAACGTATTCACGCGCCCATTCGCCACTGGTTAAGTCGATCAGCGGGTCCGGCGGCCGCGATTGCCATCGGGCACCCGCGATCGCTCCCAGTGGAGACAGAACGGCGGTCTGCCATTGTAAACACGGCAGACTGCTGTTGTGTCAGTTATGAACACAGGGAGCCTGTGTTCCTTTTATTTAGGACTACAGGTCTCTGTGTTCATGCAGAAAGCTCCCCCTCCCAGTTATAAAGCATCCCCATGGCACACATTTAACCCTTTGATTGCCCTTGGTGTTAACCCCTTCCCTGAAAATGTCATTATTACAGTAACAATGCATATTTTTATCACTGATTACTGTAGTAATGTCATTGGTCCCCCCAAAAGTCTCAAAAATGTCAGTTAGGGGTCCGATCTGTCCGCCGCAATGTCGCAGTTCTGCTAAAAATCGCTTATAGCCGCCATTAGTAGTAAAAAAATAAATAAAAATGACAAATCTTTCCTAGTTTGTAGACGCAATAACTTTTGCGCAAACCAATCAATGAATACTTATTGGGATTTTTTTTACCAAAAATATGTGGCAGAATAGAAATTAGCCTAAAATAATGAAAACATTTGATTTTTTAATATTTTTTTTTTTTATTGGGCAAGTTATATAGCAGAAAGTAAAAAATATTGTTTGTTTTTCAGAAATGTCGCTCTTTTTTTATTTTTAGCGCAAAAAAATAAAAATCGCACGGGTGATCAAATATCACCAAATGTAAGCTCTATTTGTTGGGGAAAAAAAGGACATCAACTTTATTTGGGTACAGCGTCGCACGACCGCGCAATTGTCAGTTAAAGTAACGCAGTGGCATGTCGCAAAAAATGGCCTGGTCATTAAAAGGGTAAATCCTTCCGGTCCAGAAGTGGTTAATGGTCTGCATAGTTGAAAATTGGCTCTGCATTTAAGAAAACACAACAAGTGTTTTTTTTACTGAAAAAATCAAATGACAAAAGGGGCATAACTTGTATAAAAAGGCATCATCACCCCTTTGAGTAAAGCTGGTCTTACATTTTTCTTTTCTTAGTTCTGCCTTTGATTAACATTGTTCAACACATGTCACGGACTGCTCATTTGATATGCTGTATATGAACAATACGAGCTGCTGAATGATTTTAGAACAGTTGAGAATTCATTACAGGGTCAGTGTTGTAAGTGGTGCTTGTGCACACAATGAACGAATACTCCACGCCAGTCATTGTTTCTTCATATGCTCGCAGTTCTAATGCACTTACAGCTCCGCTACTATGTAAAATGCCTCCCTCAGCCTTGGCAGCCATACTGTTACCGAGGATTACCGTTTGCCAGGGTCCCTGTAATCCCATCCAGAAGTTTTAACTGAAGACATACTTTATCAGAGAGAATTTAAGTGACCTGGCGAACAATGATAAGGACACCATAATATCTCAGTGGGTGTCTTGTGTCTGCAGCCTATAGATAGAATTATTCCTCCTATGTTGGACTCCACGCATCCTACGGATTATGCGATAAATTCTTCTGCTGAACTAATACCCCTGTATCATTGCACTAATTCCTTGTAGCACAGTCTGCATCATTACACGTGTCTGTGTGGAATATCTATACAAGCCAACATGGACTAACTTACAGGGGGTCTGGATAAAGAAAATTAGTCAAGGTTCCTTCTATTACTTTGAAAGGACTTTTCGCCTATGTACAATGCTGCAAAGTATCAAGAGTATGGCTGAAAAAAGAGAAATGTCCTACAACTACAACCTATTTATATAAAGGGGAAAAAAGGAAAGCAAAATCTTAGCAAAGCAGCTACAAACATTAAAGCAACCAATGCAAAAAAGTGCATACAGTGTGCACCGCGCTCCGTATAGTGTCATGAGTCCATGTGTGAGGCTGGGTTCACACTGATGCAGTGTACCACATCGCATGTTGTTTGTACAGGAATCACACCTAATTCCTGTACAAATGAAATGCAAATTCAGTGTGGTGCGAATTGAACCATAAAATATGTATGGCTCAATTCGCACTGGACCCACACCAAAAACACATAGCACCCTTTTTTTGTCCAGGTGTTCAGACCCATGCCATCTGATACCACAGTGCACACTGCATTCTGCGAACCCATTTGGGGGTGTCATTAAAGAAGTAACATTTTTTTTATTTTAATTGTACCTACAGGTAAACCTATTGTAACGGAACCGCAACCCACACTGTACTTGTGGACTTCCGTCAGTATACAGCTTCCTCCCAGTCGTGAACATAGATATCAGATTTTCCAGCCGCCCCCATACAAAGCTAGCCGAAAACTTAGCTTGTACTGGAATCTTCTTCTTTATTCAACAGTCACACAGAATTTATATACAACATGGGCCTCCCCCTCCTGATCAGATTACCACACACAGGTCAGGAGTTACCTGATTACATTATCATATGCAGATGAAATTGGATACAGAAATATAATTAACCTGAACTAATTATCTAGCCATCTGGACAGAAACAATATGTGAGTTCATTAACATTTAACAATGGGACAAATCGGCTTAACAGAATCCACATCACATCTCAATACACAAACAATAGGGAGAGCCTGTCTCTGACAATGAAGTTCAATATACATTATCATAATTGTAAACACAGAACCCATTTGTAGCAATCCAAACCATTAAATATCTGTCTTCACTCCCAGTGAAGGTGAGTACCGTCACACCTATAATAAGGCTTACCTGTAGGTACTGTAAATATCTCCTAAACTTGCACAGTTTAGGAGATATTCTGAGTGCATGCAGCCAATGATGTCGTGGTGGCATGCACTATGAAGGTCCAGCTTATTGTGCCGGACCTTCAGAGCCCATGGTGCAAATGGTGGCTCCCACGCTCATGCGCGGGAGTGACGTCATCCCGGCTCAGGACACTTACCGGAGAAGTTGTCAGTTATCATAGCGGTGTGCGGACGCCGCTGAAGGGCTTTGTTCCAAGGTAAGTATTTCATGAGCTAGCATGCGATGCATACTAGCTCATTATGCCTTTGTCTTTGAGGATGTCAGGCGTGGGCAGGTGGCAACACGTTTAAAGGGCCTCGCCTCCTTTGTCATGCATTGACAAAGTGTTTTTAACATGTAAGTGTAAATTCTGATTCTACAAATATCAACTCCCTGCTTTTGTTACCTTTTACCTTCAAACAGGAGCAGAAAAAAACACACCAGTGACTGTATAAAGAGGAAAAAACAGCACTAAACCTTTAATAGATCAACATCCTCAAGAAATGGTTTGCAATCTCATTATTTGAGTTGGTTGCTTTAGAAGTAAGCACAGTGTACATCACAGCCATGACCTGTTGTAGTGGCCTTGAAAAAATAAAGATGGACAACACATGGTTGTATCAGATAATACTTAAAGTGTCACTAAACCCCTCGTTTGTTTTTTTACATTAAAATAACAAACATGTCAGACATACCTGCTCTGTACAGTGGTTTTGCACAGAGCAGCCCGGATCCTCCTCTTCTCGGCTCTCTCACTGGCACTCCTGGCCCCTCCCTCCTGCTGGGTGTCCCCACAGCAAGCAGCTTGCTCTGGGGGCACCAAGCAGGTCCGTTCCCGAGACACAGCTGTGTGTGTCCATTCACACACGGAGCCGTGACCTGGCCCCGCCCTCTTTTTCTCTGATTGGCTCACTGGCTGTAATAGAGAACCAATGGCTCCCGCTGCTGCCAAAAGCCAATAAGGACTGCAAGTCCCTGGAGGGCCAAAGCTCTCGTGGAAATTGCTGAATCGAGAGGGGGCTCAGGTATTAGAGGGGGCTGATGCACACAGAATGGTAAAAAAAAAAAACCTTGTGCCTTTACAACCACTTTAAAGCTGAACTAAACCACTGAATGAATGGTCTCCTCATACTCTTCCATGCTGCCAGTGTTTTACAGGTATTTAGGATGTGGCAGAGACTAGTGGCACACATGCACACAAGTGGTGGGATTTCTGCATGTGCAAACGCTAATAGCTTCTGGCAGACTGCTGCTATATGTAAGATCCTGGCACTCTCAGTGCCTTTCTATCATCTCACTTCCGGGTTGCGTTCCACCACTCAGGTAGGTGGAACGCATATAAGGTGTGTATTCCTTTAACAGTGCTGACGTCATCATCAGGCGCCGCACTGAGCGGCTATTTCAACTGACGGTCTGCACTCACACATTGTTCGTGCAACCGCTCCTGATACCTGCCTAACCTGACGCTGCCGAATCTTCCAGCTACATACCCTATACCTGGATTGACCGGAGCCTCGCTACCTTGTCCTACACTCCCTCACTACTGGCTATTGATAAGTACCCCACAGGGGACCCCCTCTTATCAACAACGCTTGCTATCTATACCTGCATTATAAGAACTATTGCTAGCTCTAGGATACATGCTCTCCAGTATCTACCATCTGCATTTCTAAACCTAGATCGCTAGCTCTTGTGCCTATTATTTGTTACAACCTGCATTACCGAACTAAGCTTATAGCAACACCTGTATATCCTGCTTGCTATTATCTATCACCTGTTGATTATACTAGATTGCTAGCTCTTGTGATTGCTATCTATCATCATCTACTATCATTCCTGTAACATCACTATCTGAGTGCTTATCATCATCTACTATCACTCCTCAGAGCCTATACCTTCAGTGTAACATCTCACTGCTACTTGCATAATTACTATCATTACTGCAACATCATTATCTGAGTGTTTGTATATGTGCATACTGAATCAGGCTGAACCACTATGATGAGTCAAGAGAGTTGGATCAGGTGATTTAACAAGATCTCTACAAGACTACTGAGTGGAATTCTGCAGCTGCAAATCCAGTATCCTTGAGCTAAAACCCAGAGCGTTACACTATACTGCCCAGTAGCATTTGTGCGCACACGTGCAAAATCCATTGTGCATGCCCCAATACGCTGCACAATTGAGGCTTAGTAACACACTGCAACAGAAGAAATCAAGGGACCCCAACAAAAGATTGTGGCCCCAAGCACATAGTAGCTGCCTTATGAAAACACGTGGCCTCCATTTTAGAAACAAATATATACTTACAGTATCTCACAAAAGTAAGTACACCCCTCACATTTTTTTAAATATTTTATTATATGTTTTCATGTGACAACACTGAAGAAATGACACTTTGCTACAATGTAAAGTAGTGAGCGCACAGCTTGCATAACAGTATAAATTTGCTGTCCCCCTCAAAAAAAAAACAAAAAGAAAACACACACCCGTTAATGTCTAAACCGCTGGTAACAAAAGTGAGAACACCCCTAAGTGAAAATGTCTAAATTGGGCCCAAAGTGTCAAAATGTTGTGTGGCCACCATTATTTTCCAGCACTGCCTTAACCCTCTTGGGAAAGGAGTTCACCAGAGCTTCCCAGGTTGCCACTGGAGTCCTCTTCCACTCCTCCATGATGACATCATGGAGCCTGTGGATGTTAGAGACCTTGTGCTCCTTCACCTTCCATTTGTGGATACCCCGCAGATGCTTAATAGGGTTTAGGTCTGGAGACATGCTTGGCCAGTCCATCACCTTTACCCTCAGCTTCTTTAGCAAAGCAGTGGTCGTCTTGGAGGTGTGTTTGGAGTCATTATCATGTTAGAAAACTGCAGCGGGAGATCGTGAGTGACCGGCGGACATCGGAGCCGCCGGTCACTCACGCGGGGACCTCAGTGAAAGAGCGGGAGCGCACCTCCGGCGGCGCGCACTCGCCCCCTACAGGCGCCTGGGCGAGCGACGTAGTACTACGTCATTTTGCCCAGGAGGGGCTGACCGCCGCAGTAAATGTACTTGCGGCGTTCGGCAAGTGGTTAATGAGTGACAGATGAGCTCATGACTGTACTGATTCTTCTTTCACTGTCCAGTCTCAGGCAGTGCATTACAGCCTGGACTCAGGGAAATTGGGTTGAATGATCCTGGCCAATATACTAAGGACATTTTGTGTCAGAAAATAAGTTTCGACAGGTATCCGCTCCCACTTCTGCTCAGATTGCCTAGGTGATTTGAGTGGAAGTTTGGGCACCCTCTTTCTCCTTCCCCCCAGCTTTCTGGAACACCTCACAGGTCCCAGAAATCTGCGGGATCATTCACAAAACACAGAGTGGCTCACGCATGTGCAGCAACTTCCCATAGAAAAGATGATAGCGCTGGGGATCCAAAGACCGGTGAAGAGGGGAGGACAGCGCTAGATCTCTGGAAAGGACCTTATATTAAAATCAGCAGCCACAGTATTTGTAGCTGCTGACTTTTATTTTTTTGGGGGGCCACTGAAGATCCTGTTTAAATTTTAACTATAGTTGTATTTAAAAAAAGCAATCCCCTTTTGGGATCATCAGCTGCAAGGATTTGGACAATGCTAAATACAGATTCGTAGCTTTCTCTTTCCTTGAGAGAGATCCAATTCTTTGCCACAGCTGATAGAGGGGACATTAAGTGAGAAGAGAGCCCCTGGGACTCCGGAGCACCCAACTTCAGAAGAGAGGTGAGTATTTTGGGACTTTTTTTTAATGCCAGCCTTCAGGGAACCAGCTGACCCAAGTCAACGTTCAACATTTAATCTGCTTTAAGACGTCGCTGAAGCATCTTTCTAAACAATAACTGTGATCTTCTACATGTCATTCGCAGTAAAGTTTCCTGTGACTTCTAACTGTTTAAAAGGCACCGTTTAATGATGTTCACCTTGCAACTAGGTCATTGTTAATAGGACTATTTAGCTCACTATGCATATTCATTTCATTTGTCAGCTGTCAGACAGGGAATAGGCAGGATAATTTCTCATGGAACATCTGTCTGATGGGAGTAAAAAAAGAAATATATAGAAAAGTTTGTTTGCAGCATGATAAACTTCAAGAGGAACCAAAGACTTTGCATTGATTTTGTTTTAAGTATAAATGTGAAAATGATCAAAGTAAGCTTGTGGCAAGATAATCCTTCAAAAACAGCTACTTACACCTGTACGCCTGTTCAGATTCTCTGCACAGGAAAGAGCAAAAAGAGCTGGAGACCAAAAAGCTGGGTACACATCCATGTACCCCTATATCAGGAACTCTGCAAAAAAACTGATAAGACATGTAGAGTGGAGAAAAAGAGGTCATTAGGCAGCAGTCCAAAGATCAGGGCTGGCTGCAGACACATATATCCAGGATGCAAGCCACAGGTCAGGGCAGGCAGCAGATATGAATAAACTGGAAGAAGACAGAGGTTAAGGCAGGCAGCAGACATGAATAAACTGGAAGAAGACAGAGGTCAGGGTAGGCAGCAGACACGGATAATGAAGAACTAGCCAGAGGTCTGTACCCAAGAATCAATGGACAAGGATGCAGGTTGGATTGCAGGAAGGCTTAGTTAGTACATGGCAGCTAGCTAGTAATTGCACTGTGCAGGCATTAAGTTTAAATAGACAGAGCAGAGGGAGGAAGCCAAGGTAATTAGATGTGGCAGTGGCAGAGGAAACAACAGACAAAGACTCCTGTCCCCCAGCTGGATGGAGAAGTTAGTGTGTCTTTAGGAGGCGGCGCCATGCCGATTGGATGCAGCCAGGAAACTCTGGGGCAGTCCACAGAAGCAGTTGTGGCATTTTACCAGGTTAAAATAAAGAAAAGGAAGCCTAAAAAAACTAAAAGGAATGCAGCCATTACATCTAAGAATTGGTAAGTTTCAATATAATAAATGTTTGCTTTTGGGTTTAATACTACTTTAACAAGGAGCGTGACAGATCTCTGCAGAGAACACAACCTCCACACGAAGAACAAGGGTTCTCCTTTACAGCATGTATTTTGTGGCATTAAAAAGATCTCAACTGGACTTTAAATACTGAAATGAGACAGAAGAGGTAGACAACACAGAGTGATTCAGTTTCAACTTCGAGGCCAAACAATACCAAATTTTAAGTACTGGGAGTAAGGAAGCTGTACATTTAGATCCTGTGGTGGTCACTAGGGTTTATTTCCAAAATCTGGAGAGTGCAGAATCTGGTGCAGCTCTACATGGTAGCCAATCAGCTTGTTCAATTAACCCCTTGACACCGACCTCGCACAAATATGCGGCCCCACTAGACTGGGCTTTTTCCGTGGGGCTGCATATTTCCATATGTCCCTTTGTGCTGGGGATTCAGAGAGCCCCGTACTAACGATCGGGACCAGGAACACGGGATTCCGGGTCACCTGATCACTGTGATAGCCTCTGATTGGCTTCCACAATCATCAGCCACTGTAAAGCCCACTCCCATATTTTCTCTCTCTGTGAATGGAGGAGAAAAAAAAGTGTGTGTATAAAAAATAAAAAAAACAAAAATAATAATAAAAAAAAAAAATACAGGCAAAATACCAAGCTATAGGTCCGTGTCAGGGTTAGTGATTGGCTCAAGGTCAGTATTTTTTTGCACAGGATTTTTTTTTTTTTAATCATTATCGGCGTCAGGTAACCACTTTACCACTAGAGGATTTTGCTGTCTTACGTCTGGGCCACTTTTCGTGATTCGGCACTGTGCGACTTTAACGGACAATTGCGCGATCGTGCGACGCCGTACCCAAACAAAATTTACGTTCTTTTTTTCCAACAAACAGAGCTTTCTTTTGGTGGTATTTGATCACCTGTGCGATTTTTACTTTTTGAGCTATAAACAAAAAATGAGCGTTTATTTTGAAAAAAATAACAATATTTTTCACATTTTTTTATATGAAATTCCCCCCCGCCCCCCAAAAAAAATGTAAAAATCAAATTTTTTTTAAATTTTTGGCCAATTTGTTTTATGCTACCTATGTTTGGTAAAAAAAATCACAATAAGCGTATTTTGATTGGTTTGCGCAAAAGTTATTGCGTTTACTAACAAAGGGAAAGATTTCTGTCATTTTTGGTGTTTTTTTTTCAACGCGTAATGGCGGCGATCTGCGACTTTTTTTTGCGGGACTGCGACATTGCGACGGACAGATCGGACCCTTGACTGACATTTTTGACACTTTTGGGGGTACCAGTGACATTACTGCAGTAATCAGTGCTATATATATGCACTGTTACTGTAAAAATGACACTGGCAGGGAAGGGGTTAATTTTATTGGAGAGGGAGGGGTTAATGTATGCCTGGTGCTTACTGACGTGTGGGGGGGAGGTGACTGTGTGACACAAGGACAGATCGAGGGTTCAACTATGCTGAACCCTGCAATCTGACCCTGCCTGTCACTTCAGATTCCACACTCGATTCCCCGACGATCAGGGAAGAGCAGCGGCGATCGCCGTTGCTCCTCCCCTGGCCCGACTCCCGCTGTGACTGAATACAGCGGGAGCGAGCCTCCGGCGGCACGCGTGCGCCGCCGAGAAAGGGGAGTGTCTGACGACGTAGATCTACGTCGTCAGACGATAAAGAACCACTTTGCCGCAGTAGGCTCAACGTGAGCAGACGGCAAGTGGGTAATGTCAGTGTTTTAGGTAGGATAAAAAAAAAAGCAAAATGCATTCTATTGTTTCAGGGCTGTACTATGGGTTCAAACAACAACCAACATGCACATATATGGTATCGCTACGACCACCTGGAGCAGGACAATTTATTTTGGGTTGTTCATTTGTGGTAGTTTAAGATCCAGGTCATTCATATCTGTGATCCCTGGTTCTACGGGGCTTTGCTTCAGCAACCTTTCCATTTCAGACTAAGTAATATTGTACAAGTGTCAAAAACTTCAATGTAATATGGCAACTTGGAAGCATTCTGTAGACAGTTGGCGTACAGAACACACCACAAAATGTCAGATGGACAATCCATGCTCACAGGATATTCAAACATACAAAATTGTATTTGTAATAATTGTCTCTTCAATTGTCCTCTATGTAATGAAAACATTTAATTCCTTTTTTTCAGCAACTATTTTACTTTGAAGTTTAATAAGTCCTTTTTATCTTCCAATTTTAGGTCACATCCCAGACCAAATTCCATTATTCTAATTGGGAAACACCTGAATAGGGAACCCTGCAATAATTAGCAGCATGTTTAAGATTAGCGCATATGATCTTTGACACGAGATAGAGAAAATTAAACTCTTGGCAAAATCAGCCAGTGCATCTCGCTATTGTAATTGGTTCCCTATGCAAACGGAATTTGTTCTTGTCTTTTAAAACCGTCTTCTGCATACCATCGGGGAGCTTTGAACTTGCTTGCCAACTTAGTTCTCATCAAAATCTTACCCGCTAATGTTATAACCATAGTATTGAAAGTTAAATATTTCAAACTCAAATATGGAAGCTGCTCAAACAATTTAAAGCAAAACTCCAGCAAAAAAATACCAATAAATAAATGGAAAACCCATTACAAGATAAAGTAAAAAAATCAGTTTTTATTGAAATATTAAAGCGATATTAAACTCTGTGAAAAATTTTCTTGGCTGGAGCGCAAGGGCTGCTGTTTAATATTAAAAGGTGGACCTTTTCTAAGAAATGTAATTGTCAGGGTGGCGAATACACTAATGTGGACCCTCCAGCTACACTGTAGCATTGACTGATAGTCAAGGAAAATCAGTAGGCATATCTTACAACTGTAGCCGTATCCACATCAAGTACTGTGCCTGTGAGCAGCAACTCCCTCTCCCTCCTTATTAGACATGGAGGCAGCAGCAGAAGCCATTGGCTCCTGCTGCTGTTAATCACAGTTTGTAAGGAGAGAGTGAGGGGGGTAGAGCTGAGCTTGGTGTGTCTATAAACCCACAGAGCCCAGCTCTGGGTGGAGCCTGCACAAGTTCCCCCCTAGCAAGCGGTTTGCTATAGGGGCACTCAGCAGGGGGGAGGAGCTTGGCATGCCAGCGGGGGATCCAAGAAGAGGAGTATCTGGGCTGCTCTGTGCAAAACCATTGCACAGAACAGGTAAGTATGACATCATCTTTATAAAAAAAAAAAAAATAACAAAAAAAAAATAACAATTAAACTATCTTTTTAAGACCTGGGAGATGAATCTGCAGAAAATGAACCACACTGGAAGAGGTAAGATCTGGGGAATTGGGTCAGGAACACACTGGAATAGAGAAGACCTGGAACTTGGAACAGCACTTGCCAAAGTAAAAAGGTTTATCCCATGTAAGGTGATGCAGGATCCCCTAGCAGTGATGGTGAACCTTGGCACCCCAGATGTTTTGGAACTACATTTCCCATGATGCTCATGCACTTTGCAGTGTAGTTAAGCATCATGGGAAATGTAGTTCCAAAACATCTGGGGTGCCAAGGTTCGCCATCACAGGCCTAGAGAGTGGAGTATAAGAGCCAGGGACACACTCATGTGGGAATGAACCTAACTGCCTGCTGCTGACGCCAGGTCACATCCCCCAGATTCGCCCTGCTTGACCACCATTTGCCACCAGTCAGGAAGACACAAGCAAGTAGGCCTGGAACAGGTAACTGAAGGTATGAGTGGAGCGAAAGAGGTTACTAGGCAGCAGTCCAAAGATCTGGGTTGGCTGCAGACACTGATATCCAGGATGCAAGCCAGAGGTCAGGTCAGGCAGTACAGTACACATGGATAAACAGGAAGAAGACAGAGGTCAGTGCATGCAGCAGACATGGATAAGCAAGAACAACCCAGGGGTTGGTACACAGGAATCAAGGAAGGAAGCCAAGGTAATTAGATGTGGTGGTGATAGAGGAAACAAGAGACAAAGACTGTGCCCCCTCTGGATGCAGCATTGAGTGTGTCTGTAGGAGGTGAGGCCGTGCCGATTGGATGCAGCCACGAAACTCTGGGGCAGTCCATAGAAGCAGATGCAGCGTTAGATCAAGGAAGGCAAATAGCTCTAACAGTTGCTGGATATTGTGACCTGTCAGATGTTTTTTGTAGACTAGTAAAGTTCCACTTTTAACAAAAAACGTAATTTTTGTAAAATCTTACCTGTAAAATTCCTTTCTCTGAGTCCTCCGACAGTCGCCGCCTCTCCATATTCGTCACAATGGGGTAATTGACCTTTGCTCCGTAGGAGTAGCTAGGCAACAGAATATGTCAATATTAAAGCTTTTAGCATATCCCACCCCCAGGGGGTGGTCCCCTCAGTCAATACCCTCCTGCTTCCTGTTCCATACCTCAGTTTCAGTAGAATAGCAGTAGAGTACATAAACAAACCCCAAAAGAGGGGCGGGGGCGGTGACTGTCGGCGGACTCAGAGAAAGGAATTTTACAGGTAAGATTTTACAAAAATTCCATTTTCTCTTACGTCCTCCGACAGTCGCCGCCTCTCCATATTCGTCACAATGGGGACGTCCCAAAGCAGTGTAAGCATGAGGGGTGGGAAACGCAGCCGCGCCTAAGGCAACGCCGGACCCATATCAAAGAAAGTAACCTTACCAAAGGAAGGAAACCAGCTGGGCAGCATGAAAAAGACTTTGCTCAACAGGAGCAACAACCCAGGAAGAACAAATAACCCAGGGATAAAAACATCCCAAACAACCAAGGGCCCAAAAACAAGGGACCTTAAGGTACTGCCGCACTAAGAACCTTGCGGCCAAAGGAAGCATCTGCCGATGCCTGAACATCCACTTTGTAGAACTTTGTGAAGGTGTGAACAGACGACCAAGTCGCCGCCTTACACACCTGGGCCACAGAAGCCCGATGATGACAGGCCCAAGACGTACTCAGAGATCTGGTAGAGTGCGCCTTCACAGGCATAGGAGGGACTTTCCCCTTCAAAGCATATGCCTGCTCAATGGTCTGTCTGATCCATTTGGCGATGGTGGAAGCCGACGCCGCCATGCCCTTCCGAGGTCCCTCAGGAAGGACAAAAAGAAAATCCGTCTTGCGAAAGGATTTTGTCGAATTCAGGTAAACCCTGATCGCCCGAACAACATCCAAGGAATGTAAGGCCACCTCCTTCGGATGCTTAGGCTCCGCGCAAAGTGAAGGCAAGACAATGTCCTCATTGAGGTGAAATTCCGAAATCCTTTTCGGAAGAAAAGAAGGATTAGGTCGCAAGACCACCTTATCCAAGTGGAGTACCAGATACGGAGACCTGCAGGACAAAGCTGCCAGCTCCGAAACTCTGCGAGCCAAAGTGATCGCCACCAAAAAGGCGACCTTCTTGGACAACAGAGGCAACGAGATCTCCCTGATCTTTTCAAAAGGAGCATGTTGTAACACGGACAGAACGAAGTTCAAGTCCCACGGAAGCAAAGGCTCCCTCCGAGGAGGGACCAGGTGCCGCACCCCTTGAACAAAGGTGCCAACCAGAGAATTAGACGCCACAGGGCGTTGAAAAAGAACGGCCAGAGCAGAAATCTGACCCTTAATCGTGGCCAACGCCAAACGCTGGTCCACGCCCGTTTGAAGGAAAGCCAACACTCTCGATACCGAGTATGAGCGAGGGGAATACCCCCTGGACTAACACCAGGCAAAATAGGCCTTCCAAGTACGGTAGTATATCTTCCCCGAAGAGGCCTTTCTAGCATTGATCAAAGTATGAATGACCTCCGGAGAGAGACCCCTATCCTTCAGGACCTCGGTTTCAACAGCCAGGCCGTCAAAGTCAGCGACTGTAAAGCAGGATGGAATATCGGTCCTTGAGACAGAAGATCTTCCCGAAGAGGCAGACGCCATGGAGCGTCGACCGCCAGATTCACGAGGTCTGCGTACCAAGACCGGCGGGGCCAGTCTGGCGCCACCAGAATCACCGTTTTTGGTTCCGAGGACAACCTGCGAAGGAACCGGGATAGCAACTGAATTGGTGGGAATGCATACATCAGTCGATACTGATGCCAAGGAGCCACTAACGCGTCTGATGCGGCTGCCCGAGGATCGCGCGTCCTTGCCACGAACCTTCCCACCTTGTTGTTCAGACGAGACGCGAACAGGTCCACATCCGGAAGACCCCACTTTGCGCACAACATCTGGAAGACCTCCGGGTGGAGCGACCATTCTCCCTGGTCCAGAGTCTGGCGGCTCAGATAATCCGCCTGCCAGTTCTCCACCCCGGAATGTGAACTGCCGTTATCGCCGGGACGTGCGTCTCGGCCCAAGACAGAATGTCGGCTACTTCCCGAGCCGCTGGGGCACTCCTGGTGCCCCCTTGGTGGTTCATGTAGGCCACCGCTGTGGCATTGTCCGTCTGCACCCGAACCGGACAGCCCTGAAGCATGTCCGTCCAACGTCGAAGGCAGAGATTTATCGCCCGCAATTCCAGAATGTTGATCGGAAGGGAGGATTCCTCCTCCGACCAAGTACCCTGGGCGGACAGAACGCCCAGAACACCACCCCAGCCCGACAGGCTGGCATCCGTGGTGATCACCGTCCATGAAAGCGGACGAAAAGACTTGCCCCCCGACACCGCCGGGGACTGCAGCCACCACAGAAGATTCCTTCTCGTACGAAGACTCAACGAGATCTGAAGATCCAGAGATTGTGGTCGCCCGTCCCACCTGGACAGGATCTCCACCTGGAGACCCCTCGTGTGAAACTGGGCGAAGGGAATCGCCTCGAAGGCCGAGACCATCAAACCTAAACACCTCATGCCCCTTATAGTGCGACCGAAAGGCACGAAAGGACTGAGAGGGCCTAAACAAAGCATGCTTCTTACCTTGAGCGCCCTTAGCCTTGTGAGATTGGGGCAAGAGCGTGCCCTTACCCCCAGAAATCCCTTTAATCAGCGTATCCAGTGAGTCGCCAAAAAGGCGAGATCCCGTATAGGGCAAATTAGCCAAAGTCTTGTGAGAAGATTGGTCCACAGACCAACATTTCAGCCAAATCAAACGGCGTGTCAACACCGCCACGCTGTGCACACGTGCAGCCAAAGCAATTACATCTAATTCCGCATCACACAAATACATGACACCCTGGTGGATCTGATCCACCATAGCCAATGTTGTCGGCGGGGCAGAATCAGCCACCAGGACGCGCCTGAGTACTTGCGTCCAATCCGCGACAGCCTGAGCTGCCATAAGGGAAGCAAAAATAGCTTTCAACATGGAACCGGTAACCGAGTAAGTATGGCGGGCAAGAGACTCCAGTCTCCTGTCCGTAGGTTCCCGGAACACCGGGGTATCCTCTGCCGGAATCGCAGTGGATTTATTCAAAACCGCCACCGCGTGATCCACTGGAGGTGGAACACACCAGCGTTCATCAGTGGCGGGCGTGAAGGGATAACGCAGCTTGAACCTACTTGGCACAGCAAAAGGCTTTTTTAGATTGCGCCATTGTTCACTAACAGAGCGCTGAAAATCCTCAGTGCAAGGAAAAACCTGCGATGTTTTGCGTCTCCGCTGTGTCCCATAAGAAGCCAGAACGGCAGGCGGACACGGTTCATCCTGTAAATGCAACGTTTGCTTGATAGAAGCAACCAATTCATCCATGATTGCATGCTCTTCAGACGAGCCAGGGGGAGAATCATCAACCCCCTCAACCTCTGCATCCCCCTCCGACCCTGCAAAGTCCAGGGACGAATGGGACCCCGATAAGGGGACCCCAGCCATAGCAGCCCCATCACCATCGCCCTCTGAATCAGAGGAGATTGAAACTCTGGGCCGTTTAGTGGATTGAGCAGCCACAAGCATCTGCACCTGAGCAGCCAGGTTAGCCACAACTGTGGCCAAATCGCCCCCCTCAGGGGAAACAGCAGCAGCCCCTTGGCCTCCCAGTAAAGCGGGAGGAAATTTGCTTTCCTGAGAATCCATGCCCCCTAGAAGTGTGCAGAAGAAAAAAGGGTAACTGCCCCTTTAAAAGCGCGGCGAGCGCAGCCCACCGCTCACACACACCAGCACAAGTCGACCCCCACAGGGAAAACTACAAACTCAGGCAAGGAACACAGGACTAAAGAGGATAAAAACCTGGAGAGATCACTGCTGCTGCTGTATCGATCGGTGTGCCCAGGGAAAAGGAAGTGATGCAACAGAAGCCGCTCCTATAAAGCCTATGGAAGGCTACAAAAAAATGGCTGCCGGGGGAGGAGGTAAATGCAGTGCTACATGAGGCCGGAGCGATCGCCGCCAAAATGGCGGCGCTTGGCGCCAAAAACGCCGCTCCCAGCATACAGAAGAAGCCCTCATATGCCTGCAGCTATTAATAAAATGGCGGACCGCAGCAGCGGCCGCCGCATGTTGCACAAAACATGTACCACGGCATGCCCTACAACGTACAGCATGTCACACAGAGAACCACACAGTTGTAACACAGAACAGTGTATCACAGCCCCCCTCCTTGCAGCCCACAGCAGCATCCAGACAGGGAGCCCAATAGTGTGAACAGACATGCAGGGTTACACAGTCCCAGACTGACACCCACTAAACAGGTCCCCACACAGAGTACACTTACCTTCTGAATGGCGTGGGGAACCCGCACAAGCGATCAAGCCACTGCACATGGGACAGGGAGAGTCGCAGCCAGGACGCAGTAGAACTGCAGTGCGAAACCGCATGGCGTCCAGTGAGGTAGCCACCTCACCACAGCATCCCTGCAGCGAACAGGGATGGGTCATTCACCAATGCCAGGAAAAAATACCTGACTGAACGCTCGATGGCAGGCTGGGAAGCCACTGGCCCACAACCTGCGACCAGGGGGGCCAGCCCGAGACCCAGCCCACATGATCCTCTTCATCAGAAGAACTAACTAATGCTGACAAAAGTAACAGCTAAGTAAAGAGAGAGAAAAAACTCAAATAAAATCAAAAAGAAGATAAAGGCTGAGACAAAATGCCCCAGCACAGAAACAGCCAGCTAACTCCTGAAAGCTAGACAATGAAACTGAGGTATGGAACAGGAAGCAGGAGGGTATTGACTGAGGGGACCACCCCCTGGGGGTGGGATATGCTAAAAGCTTTAATATTGACATATTCTGTTGCCTAGCTACTCCTACGGAGCAAAGGTCAATTACCCCATTGTGACGAATATGGAGAGGCGGCGACTGTCGGAGGACGTAAGAGAAATTACATTTTGTATAGCTTCCCAAAATAAATAAAAAATATATTGTATATTCTTGCAAAATTTCGGAGCTCTATCTCATATATGGAATAACATTGTCTTTTTATTTTATTCCATCCATATTTTAATTTTTTTTTTTTTTTTTAAAGGTATAAGAAAATGCAATTTTATTAAGAAGACTGCTGGTCTGAAAAGTAGTGAGCCTGTTGCACCTGAAAAATGGGATTTTGGAGAGCAATATCAAACAACACGGGACACTGTTGGAGGTACATTCATCAAATGACACCGGCTAATAGATAAAACAATTTTGGAAGTCACACTTTCTGAATTATTCAAATGACTTAAGCTGCATTTGTAGTGAACGCTCAGCCTGTGCTAAAAATACTTTGCGTAACCAGGGAGAGAATGTTAAAAGTTTTGAAAAAAAAAACAACAAAAGCACCTGAAAGAATTGAACAGCAACCCTACTTCCCTACTATCGTTAATTGTATGTAATAGTATGTCTGGAACTCGGAATGGGCCAATGGTGATCTTTTTTTTAAAGTGGTTCTGCACAACCAAGAAAGAATGGCAGTAAATCCCCGTACACACGTACCGATCGTCGGCCGAACGATCGCCTGTCTTTTGTCCAGGGCTGTCGTGTCTGTTGAAAACTGCAAAAGACTGCACACGAATTTTGTCGGCCAACAACAGCCGACTGCAGAAGTGATGTCATGTGATGGTTAACTTTCCTTGTCTTTTTTCTTTTCTGAGCATGCCCAGTCTTGCAAATCTGCTGTCTGTCGGCCGAAATCTGTACTGACTGACGCACAATCAGTCGTTCTGTTGTCGGCGTACAAAAATTTTAATGCCTGCAGGACAGATTCTGTTCGGCCGAAAATGCGCTGTCGGCTGTCGGAAGCATCACACTAACAAGCCTACAATCGGCCGATCGGTCGCCAGTCGAATATTTGCGGCCGACAATCGGTACGTGTGTACGGGGCTTAAGAGACCAGCCTGTGTTTAAACCCCACTGGGACAAGCTGTAGCTCTAATTTCTGGTTAGCCCTTTTGCAATATACACACACTGGAAGCTAGTTTCCCTTTTTACAAATGAAAAGAAACAATCAGTGAACAATCATACAGATTTTCTTACAGCACCTTACAAGTGTTCTTTATTACACCAGGAAGAGGAAAATCAAAGCAGAAGCCAGTCTATAACTTTTTAAATTAACCATGAAAATTGAAATTCTTCTAATTCAGTGAATTGGCCCATGCAGGCTAATGTTGCTGATAATCTTTCTTTATTCATTACTGAAACAAACCCATGGGCTTACCTTATCTGGCAAAGTGGTTACAGGCCCTTGCAGGCATTCAAAGACCCCGTTTTGCTCAGTGAAGATCGATCCGCCGATCCCCGCTAAGCAGGCGCATGACAGCTCCGTCTCTACTAACTTTGCTTACTCTCCTCTATGGGAGATCGAATGAAAACGGACCGCCTGTCCGTTTTCATCCGATCCCATCTAGTCCGATCCTCCAGACACATATACAATTGGGTTTCCATCCATCTGGATTTCACGGACAGGATCGGATCGAATAGCAGCGGGTGACAGCGGAGATGTCTCTGCTAACATCCGCTGCTCCATAGGGCTGCAAGGGCATTCGATCAGGTCCGCCTGAAAAACTGACTGGCAGACCGGATAGGAAAGCCTGTGTGAAAAAGCCTTCTAGTGCATTCTAGTGCATTCTCAGGATCATATGGTACCTTTATATGAAAATAACGACCCGCAGATGATATAGTCATTCTCTGCTCTTCCCATCTCTCATGCTTCCTGTTATGGCACTTGCAGAATCCCTGCCAAGACTTCCAATGCCAGTCACAGAATCCCTGCCAGGACTTCCAGTGGCATTCACAGAATCCCTGCCAGGACTTCTAGAGTGTCCTGAAATTACGTTGGGCATGGCCTCTGACTAAAAGCATATCTAAGCCTTTGAGGTGGTTTGTGCTGTGAGACGACCTGACCATTGCTGACCCAGATTGACCTAACTTTTGATTTCTGCCTGTCCATTCTGGACCACTCTCCTGTCTAGTGTATAGTCTGCACAATGTAACTGTTCTATTACTGCTATGAACTTGGTGGGACAATCCTGAGGACCGAAGCCTGGCAACAGTTTTCAGTCAAGAAATTTGGCCTCTCTGGCTCATCTTCACCTTCAGGAGCTCTGGAGAAGGCCAAATGTTGCTTAGACTCCGTGCTTCAGGAAAGCCTGCGTCACCTGCCAGTGGGGACCAAAACATCTTTTTGATCATCAAATGCAATGGAAAGCTTTATTGGCCAACAGGAGAGTGTAGGGGTGGAAAGAGGTGGGCCAAAGCACAAAGATGTCAGCTCTGGTGGCCTTTTGAATATAAGATCCCTCCAGGTTTTGAGAATCCCAAAGCATTCTAGAAAAATAACATGTGGCTTCCTGCTGGCACCTGGAGATGCCTTATCCAAGTACCCAAGACCACTCTACATCCACAAGTTTGTGCTCAGAGCTTTTCCTGACGCAAGTCTGCATTTATTCACAGTTTTTAATCAAGATCTAATACATTTTGAGGTTTTAACACAGTTAGGAGGGTCTTAGCTCTGGGAGCTGGGTTTGTTATAACTATTTGGCCAACCTGTGTAACCATAAGCTCGGGTCACCATGACCCAGAACATTTATGAAGTCAATGAGCCTGCCTTGATACATTTTCTCCATGTCTTAGTCTTCATTTATTCTAACATGTGCCTCATATGATGATACAAATTAGATTTATCATGCAACATTAAAGTCATTAAGTCATCAGCAGCTAATTTTTGCTTATGTTACATATTCTGAGTAATTTTATCTGGAGCGGTGTGTACATAGGTGTATGACCTGCAGTGTTCCTCTGTTCCATCATCAAATCCCTAGGATTCCTACCCAATCCAAGGTCACTCCATACAGGTCACGTACAACGCAAAATGCTAAGACAAAGCTTAATCTTAATTTCCAGGAGTTAATTACCATGAAATAATCAGTGTTAAAAGGTCACATTTCCAATAAACAGATTTCAAATTATAATCAAAACTGTATTAGAGTTGTCCAAGGTTAAATGTATGCAACATGTCTCTACAAACAATGTCAGTATTCAGTTTATCCTTAAGCTAATTTTGATGTAAGTTTAAACTTTTGCATGCTGTGCAATATTTCCAATGATTATCGACAGATCCATAGATTTTCTTTCTGGTGATTATTTGTGTAAAACCTTTAAAACATTAGCTATACAACTGTTGAGATAAAGACAGTTGGGAAAATACACCCACAGTACAGATGATATTGAGCAGACCCTACAGCAGCCCACAGGTTATGCAATTTTCTTTCCTTCCACCCCAGGTGGAAGGAAAGAAAATCGCTTGATTCCCCCATCAACACAGTCAGTTTTGATGGGGGAATCCCTCAAACAGAGTTATTGTCTTCTGCCGGTGGGGAAACATACCTACATAACATCTCCCAATAGGTTGCAGAATTGGAACACAGAGTGGCTGAGGAAAGGGTGGTCCGGAGGGCAAGCCAGGGAGGGGGATATCTGGCATGTCATCAAAGATGACTGTCTGCACTAAGGAAAGACACCTAGCTGAACAGGAGCAAGATGGCAGCGTGAGACCCATTGTGTGACACCCGAACAGCAGATCACAGCGGGACTAAATTTGCTGTGCTTTGAAGAGCACTACAGGTAAGCAGAAGAAAAAACATGGGGGTATGGTGTTTGGGAAGGGTGGGGGATTTAAATTTGACCGCTTAAAAAAAAAAAAAGTATTCCCACTGAGCAATTTTACAAACCACATGCAGCATGTGTCTGGAGGGGAGGTGGGGGCAACATTTTAAATCTGGATTATATTAACCTTGACTTCCACTTTAGGCAGCAGTTGCACTGGCGAATTTGCCCAGTGCAAATTTTAGCAGCAGGAATCCTCTGATTCTTGGTGCTGCTGTGAGCAGATAGCTGTGGACACACTTTGTGTGCATTCAGTGGTGGTCACCTCAGGTAATCGCTGGCTGTGCAGATAGCCCTGAATAGCCGTGGCCACCAGCGAACTATCATTACAGCTGCTCACAGCAGCAGCAGGAATCAGAAGATTGCTGCCACTGCAATTCGCACTGGGAATGTAGCAAAAAAAAAAAGTTCACCTTTAAGGCTGCATTCACACCTTCTCCTTTAAGGCTACATTCGCAGTCAAATTTAAATCCCCCTCCCCCTTCCCGAACACCATACCCTCATATTTTTTCTTATCACCACACAATTTTAGGGTGAAACATGTAACATGTTCCCAATGCTGCAGCTGCCGCCCGCTGCCCCCCCCTCCCCCAACCCCCCACATGGTAGCAGTATGGGGAGAAGTTCCCCGTACTAGCTGCCACTGTTTGATAAAAAGCGCAGCTCTGTGTGTCTAAATGAACTACAAGCCCCGACATCCTTAGTGGCTGTCGGCTTGTAGTTCTCAATTATCACAGTGCTGTGGAGGGCCGTGGAAGTTCATTGAGTGTACCTGTCAGGGAGTATAAGCTTACCTGTAAGGGATGTACAGGTAAGCCTATAGACTGACAGTGTGCAGGAGACCTGCATGGCATCAGTGATTTGCTGATCGCTGGTGCAATGCTTTCCAGGCTCCTGCAACAAAAACAATAAATGCACATTTTTTTTTACCTGCAAAAAAATGTGCAGTTATCCTTTAAGCCAGGGGATCTCCAAACCTTCTAAACAAAGGGCCAGTTTACTAACATTCAGACTTCAGGAGGTCCAGACTGTGGCCAGTGGGAGTATAAAAGGTCCCAACGTCAGTGGGAAAAAAAATGCCCCATTGTTTGTTTTGGAGAAGTAATTGCGCCCCATTATTTGTGTCATTGAGTCAAATTGTGCCCCATCATTGATGTTATTGGGCCCCATTGTTGGTGTCAGTGGGAGGAATTGTGCCCCATTGTTGGTGTCATTGGGAGGAAATGTGCCTCCTTCATTGGTGTCAATCGGGGGAATTATGCCTCATTGTTGGTATAAGTGGATGAAATTCTGCCCCAAGGGCCAGATAAAAGTAACTAAAGGGCCACAGTTTGGAGAGCATTGCTTTAAGCGATATAGTTAAGTTACCTCCCTGCCCTATGCTTGATAGTGGACAAAGAAAGAGTAGTAAGCAGACTGTTAAGGTCATCCCTTTGCTCACTCTGCATTCTCCTTCTGTCAGCATATTCTTTGTGAGCACATGTGCAGTGCAGCATGCCATACTAGTAGAGAGTTTGAACCCTCTTTAGCTCATTTGTACTGTACAAGGTATTACTAGATGCTGATTTAAAAACATATTCAATACCTTGCACTCGTTGCATTTTAAAATAAATGTAATGATTTTTGAATGAATACATAAATGCATTAAATGGTGTTTTCATTCTATCTGGAGTATTACTTTAGATCATGTCTAGGAGTTTCAATGTGTTGTCAATGCATTTTACTATGAATATGGAAATATCAGAGAACCTGTGTCTACCTGGAACTTAGAGTAATGAGCACAGTAATTACAAGGAAAGTTCGGACCCTGGGATCTAGAGATACAGAAATGCTAACTTTATCACTGCGGGCATTAGTTCTACTAATATGGAGGCAAAAGCCTCCATATGTTCTAAGACACATCGTTTATAAATGCAGCAATGTTCATAAATACTAGTTGAATGCAGAAAAAAAAAATATGCTTGGCACGGAATCTATTATACAATATATTTAGCACACCGTTTTGCTTGACTGTGCAGTTACTGTATTCAAAGCCAAAAGTGACTTGCAGAGCACAGTAGGGAATAAAAGGCACGTATAAATTCCAAACCTTTCTTTCAGTTTCACACTGAAGGCATTCTGGCACAGGCTATGACTACAGCTAACAACACATTTATCCATAATGAGAAAAAAAAACACAAAATTGAGCAAAGAAAATAGACAAGTGAAATATGTAAAATGGAACTCTAGACTGAACTTTGTCAGAATATTTTTGTGGTTAGTGTCTCTGTTTAACCACTTGCCTACAGTGCACTTTCACCCCCTTCCTGCCCAGACTGATTTTCAGCTTTTAGCGCTCTCACACTTTGACAATTACTCAGTCATGTAACACTGTACCCATAAAGAATTTGTGTCCTTTTTTTCACACAAATAGAGCTTTCTTTTGATGGTATTTAATCACTACTGAGTTTTTTATTTTTTGTGCTATAAATAAAAAAATACTGAAAATATTGTGAAAAAACGCATTTTTCTTTGTTTCTGTCATAAAATTTAGCAAATGAGTAATTTTTCTTCACGAATTTTGGCCAAAATTTATACTGCTACTTATCTTTGGTAAAAATAACCCAAATAAGTGTATATTATTTGGTCTTTGTGAAAGTTCTAGAGTCCACAAGTTATGGTGCTAATCATTGAAAATTGATCACACTTGACCACACCTAATGTACTGAAGGCCTATCTCATTTCTTGAGACACTAAAAAGTCAGGAAAGTACAAATAGCCCCCAAATGACCCCTTTTTGGAAAGTAGACATTTCAATGTATTTAATAAGGGGCATGGTGAGTTTTTTGAAGTTGTAATTTTTTCCTCTAACTCTTTGCAAAATGAAGACTTTCTTTTTTTTTTTTACAAATTGACGTATTAACAGGTTATTTCTCTCACACAGCATATGTATACTTGCAACTACACCCCAAAACACATTCTACTACTCCTCCTGAGTATGGCGATACCACATGTGTGAGACTTTTTCACAGCCTGGCCACATACAGAGGCCTAACATCCAAGTAGCACAGTCCGGCATTCTAGGAGCACAAATTACACATATAATTTCCTGACAACCTATCGCACTTTTGAAGGCCCTGGAGCACCAGGACAATGGAAACCCCCATAAAATGACCCCATTTTGGAAAGCAAACAGCCCAACATATAATTTTTGAGGCATAATGAGTCTTTTGAATATGTCATTTTTTTCCACAAGTTTTTGGAAAATGTGGCAAGAAAATGAAAACACATTTTTTTTACACAAAGCTGTCCATTTATGCAATATTTCTAACACATAGCATGTACATAGCAAAAATTGCACCCCAAAATACATTCTGCTATTCCTCCTGAGTATGGCGATACCACATGTGTAACACTTTTTCACAGCCTGGCCACATACATAGGCCTAACATCCAAGTAGCACTTTTCACAAAGTTGTCCATTTATCCACTTTAAGACTGGGCCTATTTTTGACACTTGGTGTTTACAAGCTAAAATCATTTTTTTTGCTAGAAAACTACTTAGAACCCCCAAACATTATATATTTTTTTTAGCAGAGACCCTAGAGAATAAAATGGAGATCGTTTCAATATTTTTTATCACACCATATTTGCGCAGCAGTCTTCCAAATGCAATTTTTTTGAAAAACAATTCACTTTTTTGAACTAAAAAATAAGAAAACAGTAAATTTAGCCCAATTTTTTTCCATAATGTGAAAGATAATGTTACGCCAAGTAATTAGATACCCAACATGTCATGCTACAAAATTGCGCATGCTCACAGAATGGCGCCAAACATTGGTACTTAAAAATCCCCATAGGCAACATTTTAAAAATTTCTGCAGGTTACCAGCTTAAAGTTACAGAGGAGGTCTAGGGCTCAAATTATTGTTCTCGCTCTAACGATCGCGGAGATACCTCACATGTATGGTTTGAACACCGTTTACATATGTGGGCGGGACTTGCGTATGCGTTTGCTTCTGCGTGCCCTTTAAAACCGGTTGCTAGGCAACGTCTTTTGACGTAGCTCCAGTCCTCCAAGACCATAGAGTCGAGTGAGGGCCATCTTGCCCTCACTCGACTTCCTGTCTCTGAGGATCCGGGACCGGATAGTTTTCCCCGCTGCCGGCGGGTCCGGTAAGCTGGGAAAATGTCTGGTACGCGGCAGGAGGGGGGGCACCTCTTCCCCTGCACCGTAAGGGTAATTTCGCGGCGAATCCGCCACTGGGACCACCCTTATCTGAAAGCCAACCGCCCGCCGTTTAAAAAAATACCGGGGTTATGGCAGCTATCTGCTGCCATAACCCCAGTATTTAGCTTTTAATGGCCGACGCATATAGTCGTTAGGCGGTCGGTAAGTGGTTGCATGTATATGGCAAACAGGTGACGAAGACTGATGGGGTGACAGGTGACGATGACTGATGGGGTGACAGGTGACGATGACTGATGGGGTGACAATGACTGATGGGGTGACAGGTGACAATGACTGATGGGGTGACAGGTGACGATGACTGATGGGGTGACAGGTGACGATGACTGATGGGGTGACAGGTGACGATGATTGATGAGGTGACAGGTGACGATGATTGATGAGGTGACAGATGACAATCACTGACGGGGTGACAAGTGACGACGATTGATGGGGTGACAAGTGACGATCACTGATGGGGTGACAAGTGACGATGATTGATAGGGTGACAGATGATGATGACTGATGGGGTGACAGGTGACGGGCGATGGTCACTGATGGGTGACAGGTGACGGTGCACGGCGGTACTGATGGCAGTCTCTGGTGACCGGTGAACTTTAGGCTATGTCCACATGTGAGCGTAGCGATCATGGGCAGAATCACTGCGATTCTGCCCGCGATCCAGAAATCATTGCAAATCGCGGGACGCCTGTGCGTTGCTCGTGATTTCCAATAGCACCCCAAACGCTGTGCGATGTTGCTGCGATTTCCGCCTGCCGAATCGAGGTAACATCACGCAAACAACGCATGATGCCCCAAAGAAGCTCTTGTACCTTTTTTGGGCGTCATGCGTTGTTTGCGCGATGTTACCACGATTCGGCAGGTGGAATTCGCGGCATCGCACAGCATTTGGGGTGCTATTGCAAATCACGGGCAACGCACAGGCGTCCCGCAATTTGCAATGATTTCCGGATCGCGGGCGGAATCGCGGTGATTCTGCCCGCGATCGCTACGCTCACATGTGAACGTAGCCTTATGGGTGTCAATTTCTGGGCACTGATGAGGTGACTGTTGGGTGACAGGTGCAATTGGGGGGGGGGGGGCTGAGGACTGTGTGGGGACCTTTATTTTTGTGATTTTACATTTGACAGGTGTACAGAGCAGTAACTCACTGTTTCTAGCTCTGCTCTCCTTACACTGGAAACTGTGTGAGGGGAGAAGAGCTAGTAACAGTGAGTTACTGCTCTTTGTTTACATTTTGTGATCGGCTGTGAATGGATTCACAGCCGATCACATAGTAAACAGTCACTGTCAGTGACTGTTTACTACTGCCGGTGACAGCTGTGTTCCTACGGAACATAGTGCCACCGACATGACCGCGCATGCGCGGTCATCTTCCAGGCTCCTGTATTGTGATCGGCTGTGTCATTGGAACACAGCCGATCACGTGGGAAACAGCCATGCCCATTGGCTGTTTCCCCCCTGCCGGTGACGGGGGGTGTCCCGGGGACACCCCGACACCGGCAGTGCAGGGCGGCGTGCACACGATCGCGTGCCTGCCCTGCTTTTCTGGGATCATGTCATATGACGTCCGCCCAGGATAATGGCCGCACCGTCCCGCTGTCATTTGACGGCGGGCGGCAAGTGGTTAAACAATTTCCTGGCCTCTTTCCTTATTGATAGTGCTAAACAGGTCATTAAAGTTAGGAAGGTATCACTACAATTTTTAAAACCCTACGGAATCTCATAATGCAGTTGGTCCTGTTCTGATTGGTGGTCGCATTTTGTACTAAGGCTCGGTTCACAATGCTGCGACACGGGATTCGACTTGTGAGACCCAAAATTGCATTGCATGTCAAATTCAATGTTTCCCTATGAGAGCCGTCTTAACTGATGCTACACAAGTCACTTCGACTTTAGAAAAGGTTCCTGCACTATAATGGTCTGACTTGGGTGTGATTTCAGCCCTTGTACAGACTTCTAAATAGCATCCAAGTCGGAAGGAAATCGCAGGGCAAAGTCGTACGAGTTTGCCATCGCAGCAGTGTGAACTGAGCCTCATAGAACACCTTATTTTGTTGGTATTAGTTCCATCCCATGCTAAAGCCCAATTTATGGGCATTCCTATGGAGGAGCACAGCATAGCTAGCAGTCTACTTATATCCCTCTAGAGAAGGGGTCTTCAAACTATGGCCCTCCAGTTGTTCAGGAACTACAATTCCCATCATGCCTAGTCATGTTTGTGAATCTCAGCGTTTTACAATGCCTTTAATGGAATGTGCAGTTCCACAACAGCTGGAGGGCTGTAGTTTGAGGATCCCTGCTCTAGAGCGATGCTCTTTTAATCAAATCTGCTCCTATTCATGCTGGAGGTTGCTGGCTGTCTGTCTGGAGGAACCCAGACATCAGACAGGTAGTGCCGACACAGCACAGACCCACTCTTTAGGGCTCAGTGCAGAGTCTGCAGACATATCAGCCGCAACCACAGCATACTTTCCACTCAATGCCGGCCAGGGCAGTGATGGATCTTTAATAGTAAAAAAAAATAGCTGGCAGGTGTGTTGTTGTACATGGTGGCAATTGCCTCCATCGTGGACCTGCTGCCAGAGCCAAGTGCACAACAAAACAAGCTGTTCGCTGAACTGGAAATGATCAAGCTCTGCCTCAGCTGGCCTTGAGCTGAGAGCTAACCCATGGATGTGGCTACTATGTTTGCACTGAACCCTACAGAGGAAAACAGGCATCCTACCTGCCTGGTATCAATGCTTCTCCAGTGAGCATCATCCAGCATGAAGGAAAGTCTAAGCAAGGGTGCTAAGTGTGGGCCACTAAAGTGATTTGGCAACCAATCGCGGGCCATAATGAAATGAAATGCAATGCTTCAGAATTTCAATTTTTTTTATTTTGAATAGCATAATGAAGATTTTAAACAATCAAGATCTTTTTTTTTTCTGTAGGACCAATCCCCATTGGATGCTTACCCACTATTTAATCACAGTCACAAAAATCAAATTGTTTTTATTAACCAGATCACCATTAATTACACTTTGACACTCAGGTGTGACCAACCAAAAAAGCTCTGAACCAGTGTTGCACCCTTCACTATAACAGGGTCTTTGCAGCCATCCCTTGAATTGCCAAACCAAGAACTGTAGACAATCTAAACAAAAAACAACAGACCAGGGAAGCTCATGCCCTAGTAGTGCAACAAAAGTATTTGATAAGCAAAAAAAAAAAGGACATATAATGCACTCACATGTTCCTGGAATGACACCAAGCTCATCACACAACTGAGAATCAACCTTCAAACCCCCTGTATGGATGCCACTAGATGTAATCCATGCAGCTAAAGGCTCCTCTCCCTGTGTCTGTGTGTTAGGAAAGAATGAGAAGAGCGGGAGTCGGCCGCAACAGAGGCTTGTGTATGACAGCCGCTGTGAATATGGAGGACCTGCAATCATTCAGTAGAGTGGCATGTACCCAATAGTAGCTGTGGGGGTTGCCACAGGTTTGAGGTCACAGGCCACATCAGATGCCTGTACAGGCTGGGCCATGGGTCAAGCATGCCTGATCTAAGCAAACCAGCCCAAAGCCCTGTGTATACCAAGTCATGCCCTGATCCACTGTCAAGAATCCCTCTCCTCTGTGTCCCATCACTCAACCCAAAATAAATATTCATCTCCTTCTCTTGGACAGTGACAGGGTGAGTGGGCACGCGGTCAATCATACTAGCTCAGCAGCCAGATTGGAATGGGAACAATTGCTCAATGCACTAGGTTCCCTGAAAAATGCAATAAGGATTTAGGAATCGTAGCAATAGTTCTTCAAGTGCTTAACCTCTTAAAAAGCGAGGGGCACTTAGAGTGTTACTAAACCCAGAAACTGCATTCATTATATCTGGTCTCCCACAGTACACAGAACATGGAATAAATACCTTTTCTTATCAGCAGTATATAGCAGCCTTGCGACTTGTATCAGATCCTAGTAAAGCTTGTAGGAGGAGTTTTCATTCTCCCCTGATACTCTGTCTGGACAGTGCTGATTGGCCCTATGCTGATCACATGCACTCTCCCAAGAAAAAAAAAAAAACTCTCTAGCAATACACACCAAACTGAGCATGTGCAGCCCATCCCCTGGCTCTGTAAAATCAGGTTATTTTTTGGAGACAGTGAAAGAAGAGGAGAATCAGAGAGACAGGATCAAACAGCCTTTATACACAATGCAAAGGACTAACCCTTAGGTTTCACAGTGAGTATAACCAGCATGTTTTGCTGCATACGCAGACTGAGTTTACTGTTGTGGATTTAGTAACACTTTAAGTGATTAGGTAACCGGTCGCGGACCACAATGAAATATGGGCTGCTTTCACACTGATGCGCTGCAGTGCACCTGCCGCTTTCCTGCGGGTAAGCTGCACTAAGCCATAGACTTCCATTATATCTTGCATGTGTGGTGCACTCTTCAAAAGAGAATTATGGGAATATTTTACTTTAAGTGATTAGGTAACCGTTTACAGGCCATAATGAAATATGGGCTTTTACCACCCCCAAACCACAAACAAGTCCTAATTGTCCTGAGCCCACTTATAGGGCTGCTTTCACACTGATGCGCTGCGGTGCACCTGCCGCTTTCCTGCAGGTAAGCTGCACTGAGCCATAGACTTTCATTATATCTTGCATGTGTGGTGCACTCTTCAAAAAAGAATTATGGGAATATTATTTATTTATTTAATGAAACTTACCTAGGTGGATGCAGCATCATTCCAATGTTGCATCTGTCCCCTGCCGACTCTAACACTGAGAACCAAGCAATCAAACACAGCTGATCACTTGGTTCTCACAGCTACCCGAGCAGAGAGCTGCTGACTGTCAGTCACCGCTGTGTGCTCTGCCCCCTCCTCGCTCATTGGAGCGCTGGGCTGTGGACAGGGGCGGGATTGTCTAGCTCAGGTTCTCTGTGCCTTGCTGAGAGGCTGAGCTGGGTGCCAGTACAGGCTTGTCCAGGCTAGGATTTACACAGCCCTGTCACACAGCAAAGTTAGGTAAATGAAACCACTTTCTCTGTTACACATACAAAAGACAATGTTGTATTTTCCCCATCCCCAGTCTGGACAGTTGGGAAGCAGCAGCAGACTTATGATGTCATGCTTCTAGGCCTTCTTTTCCTATCAGAATATATTTTTGTCAACACATTTGCATGCAGCAAACATAAGTCAGTTTTCATTACCCACTCCTGGCCCCGGCCATTTCTGACATCCCTCTCCAACATGAAAAAAAAAAACTGTTTTTATTCTTAGAAAACGACTTAGAACCCCCAAACATTATACCTTATACTGTATATTTTTTAAGCAGAGGCCCTAGGGCAGTGATGGCAAACCTTGGCACCCCAGATGTTTTGGAACTACATTTCCCATGATGCTCATGTCCTCTTCATTGTATTAGAGCATCATGGGAAATGTAGTTCCAAAACATCTGGGGTGCCAAGGTTCACCATCACTGCCCTAGGGAATAAAATGGTGGGTGTCATATTTTTATGTTATACAATATTGGAGCAGGGGTTTTTCACACTTCAACATTTTTAAAATTTTTAACACAGTCTCTAAATTTTTTGTCAACTTAATTGCTATCACAGGGAATGATTAACATCTCCTGTGATAGTTTTAATTTGGGGCCCTTTGCTTGCTTTTATCTGGTCCTTGGGGTATTATTCCCTCCACCATCAGAAACAGTGGGACATAGTTCCTGCCACTGACACCAACAATGAGGCACTATTCTTCCCACTGACACCAGAGATGAGGCACTATGCCTCCCACTGATACCAATGATGGAATACTAGTTCCACCATTAATACGAAGAATGGGGCGCTATTCCTACCACTGACACCAATGATGGGGCACTATTTTTCCCATTGATACCAATGATGGGGCACTATTTTTCCTATTGATACCAATGATGGGGCACTATTCCTCCCATTGATACCAATGACAGGGGAACTATTTCTCCCATTGATACCAATGACGGGGCACTATTTCTCCCATTGATACCAATGATGGGGCACAATTTATCCCTCTGATACCAATGAAGGGGCACTATTCCTCCCACTAACAACTAACTATCAATGATGGAGCACTAAATCTCTCACTGATACCAACGATGCGGTAGTTTTAGCCCCCCTAATACTAATGAAGGGGCATTGTTTACTCCCAATGACACCAGGATATTTTCTTCTCACACTGGCCACAGTCCGGCCCCTCTACAATTTGAAGGACAGTAAACTGGCCCTTTGATTATAAAATTTGGAGACCCCTGGCATAGACTGTCAGATATCTCTCATGCAGATAGCAGAGGAATCAGTGCTTTGGAATGAGGCAAGTACACACTATAAAAGGATATGCTTTATTCTTTTTTTATTTCAGAAGTTTACTACCACTTTAAACTAGTCAGCTACCAGTTAATGAGCATTTGCTGACAGCAGACATATTTGGCAGGTTAACTTGGGATACAACAATGACTCATGGAGTCATTATTTATCCCGATACTCATAAAACCAAATCTCCCGACTAGCGAGTTTCATTAAATACAGAGTCCTTAAGTGGTTGATGGCTGTGACTTCCCCATGCTAAAGCTGAAATGTCTTGATAGCAGAATAATAGCTTCTGCTTGAAAGAGTATTTCTTACCACTCTCCAGAATAAAATGATCCTTGACTCAGGACACTTGAAACTAATTATGTTACTTAGCAAGAAGAGGATAAACAGTCGTGTATTATATAAATAATGGCTGCTAGCGTTGGTTGTGGTTCCGATTACTAGAAGAATTGTGACCTTGGGAGACTTCGCTCACAAAGTAAATGAGGATTTAGCTTAAATGCAACAGAAAGAAACAAGGCTTGTAATTATACACAAACACCGCCTGTTTAAAGGGCTTCTTCTGTTTGCAGCGAGAAGGTGGAAAACTGCAGTTTAAGATGAACTGCAACAGGTGAGTGTGTCCCAGCCGACCGGCTGTGTTCAGGATCAACTAAAATGATTCTGAGCTGCTCTGCTTTTCAGTAGAATACAACTGTACTCAGGGCTGGTGCTACCACTAGGCGAACTAGGCAGCCACCTAGGGTGCAGCCACGGCCGCTGTAGAAGGACAGAGCCCATGTACACAGACAGGCTCTAACCTCGCTGCAGCCACAAACAGGAAGAGGATCCCCTATATCGTTGCTGCCATTAACAGTTAAGCCCAGCTAACCAATCACAGGTGCTGATGTCAGTAGTGGGCAGGCCACGGTTACCTTTCAAAGGAACAGAGCGAAAAGCCGCTCACAAGAAAGCACAAGAAAGATTGACCGCACTCCAAACAAAAAAGGCAATGGTGATGTTTATTGAGCAAAAATATCGAAAGTGACAGACATTATGGATAAACAGGCAGCAAGATGGTTCACGCGTTTCACAAATCAATTTGCTTAGTCTTAACAGTTACCTTTCACCCCTTGAGAGCCGTGGGCCATAGGTGGCCACGGCTTGGCACATGTAGGACTAAGTGGGGTCCGATGTGCCAAGCCTAGCCTTCTCTTCTAGTCGTGGAGCCAGGATTCCGGGCAGTGCGGAGGGGTTGTGCCGATCACTGGATGACTTGTATGGCACACTGGACCCTGCACACTCCTCCATGGGGGAAGAAGACCCTACAAGTGCAAGCCCTGGCCATCTATGTCGCACGGTTCTCCGACAGTGTAGACTCCGGCTAAGGTGACCCAGGTGATATGTATGAGGGGTTTCCTCCCCCCTCCTGGGGCACATTGATCAGAAGGCTGTGTGTGAGCGTCCAGAGCAGACTGTGCTAGAGCTGTCAGTGTCAGGTCAGAGGATCGGAGTGCTTCTGTCCTTCCTGCCAGTCACTGCAACCCCTGGATGGATCACACCAAGAACTACTTCTATAGCTTGCACTGGTATTAGAACAATCTGACACCACATTAGGGGGTCAAGGCACTGTGATTGGTAGGCCTGAAGGAGGTAGTAGGATAAGGGAATACAGCATGTAGTTTTATTTTTTTTTTTTTGGGGGGGGGGGGGGTAGCATGTAGCTGGTCTTGCCCAGCCCTAACTGTACTATTATTATTCTACAAGAATCTCCTCCCACACTTTAAACCTGAATTGCAACCATAAAAAAAAAAAAAATTAATTCAAAAATATTCCTCAATAGCCACAAATGGAAGAAATCCCCTTTGCGAGGACCAAATTCCTTAACCAACCCAGATGTTACCTTGTAAAAAGTATCAGTGACATCATCATGGTGCTGTACGTAGCCTGTGTAGACAGCTGAGCTGTGGGAGGGGCCCCCCACTACAGGCTGTCTGCAGAAAACTACAAGAGGGGCGGAGAAAAGACCAGTCACCCTGCACAAGGAGAAAGAGCAGCAATGACTGGTCTTTTTTTTTAAAGGAAGCTCCTGCACAGAGGTAAACCTTCACACTGGATTACTGCACAGATCTGGAAGAAATACACAAAGCACACCAAGATTCAGGTAAGAATACATATGCCGCTTACATTTTAAAAATATTTGCTTATCTCCAAGTTCAGTTTTAAAGCTGAACTTCAGGTAAACCACGAAAATTCAAAGATTACATACATACTGTATATACAGGTGCATCTCAAAAAATAAAATATCATCAAAAAGGTAATTTATTTTAATAATTTAATTTAAAAAGTGAAACTCATATTTTATATAGATGTGTTACACGCATATATAAGTGATATATTTAAAGCATTTCTTTCTTTTAATTTGGGTGATTATGGCTTACAGCTAGTGAAAACCCAAAATTCAGTATCTCAGAAAATTAGATTACATAAGACCATTAAAAAAAAAAAAGGAAATTTAATACAGAAATCTTGGCCTACTGAAAAGTGTGTCCATGTACAGTATAGTATGCACTCAATAGTTGGTTGGGGTTTTTTTTGCATGAATTACTGCATCCATGCGGCGTGGCATGGAGGTGATCAGCCTGTGGCACTGCTGAGGAGTTATGGAAGCCCAGGGTGCTTTGATAGTGGCCTTCAGCTCATCTGCATTGTTGAGTCTGATGTCTCCCATCTTCCTCTTGATAATACCCCAAAGATTCTCTATGGGGTTTAGGTCAGGCGAGTTTGCTGGCCAATCAATCACAGTTATACCATCATCATTAAACCAGGTATTGGTACTTTTGGCAGTGTGGGCAGATGCCAAGTCCTGCTGGAAAATGAAATCAGCATCTCCATAAAGCTGGTCAGCAGAGGGAAGCATGAAGAGCTCTAGAATTTCCTGGTATAGGGCTGTGCTGACTTTGGACTTGATAAAACACAGCGGACCAACACCAGCAGATGACATGTATTGTATATATGTGGATGTATACCCCAAAGTATTGAGTGCATACTATACTGTACATGGACATACTTTTCAGTAAGCCAACATTTCTTTATTAAAAATTCTTTTTTTTTTGTATTGGTCTTATGTAATATTCTGATTTTCCGAGACACTGAATTTTGGGTTTTCTCTAGCTGTAAGAGAGAAATGCTTGAAATATATCACTCTGTGTGTAATGCATCTATATAAAATATAGGAGTTTCACTTTTTAACCACTTGCCGCCCGCCGCCCGACTATATACGGTAGTGGTCAGCCCCTCCCAGGCAAAGTGACGTACCAGTACGTCACTAGCCTGGGAGGGAATAGGGGCGAGCGCGCGCCGCCTGAGGCGCGCTCCCGCCCCATGCTCGTACCCCGACGAATCCGGCGCGTGTGACCGGCGGACCCGATGTGGCTCCATTGCAACAAATTTCTTTCATTTGTTTAAGTATTTTGTATCAATTCGTGATGTCATGTTACATTTACTTTTTGTGACTCCAATGTATTTTAGCCAATATGACCAAATAAATATATTTTTTACTACTTGTGGATGTTTGGTTGCTCACATAGTCACACACTAGGGAGTTTTTGTTTTATATTTGTTACGCGCAAATGTGAACGCATACATTAGTCCCGCACGCATATGTAAATGTTGATTGCACCACACGTGTGAGGTATTGTCGCGAACGTCAGACTGAGAGCAATAATTCTTGTGCACCAGTTCTCCTGTGTAAAGTGTTTAAAGCGTGGATTATGGAGAATTTTAAGTACCGTCGTTTGCCACCATTCCACAGGTGGACGCAATTTCAAAGTGTGACATGTTAGGTATTTATTTACTCGGCGTAACATCATCTTTTATATTTTGCAAAATATTATATTATATTCTGTTTGTAAGCAATAAAATTCATTAAAGTGTATTTTTTCCCTCAAAAATTGCAACACCCATCATTTTATTCTATATTGGCCTCTGCTAAAATATATATATATATATATATATATATATATATATATAAAAAATTGAAAAGCAGCGCTATATAAAAGGTCCAGGTATAGGTAGGGTCCAGCTGATTGGTCTCCTTGAAGTGCCACCACCACCAAAGAGAGAGAGAGTGACCCCAATCACACTGCCGATTACCGTCCCACTAATAAAAGAAGGCTCAAAGGATCCACAAAACTGCTCCTCCAGAAATCCTCAGAAATTCCAGGATCAAGCCAATTAGGTGCGACTTCAAACAGATGGTACAAGGCAGGCTGTTCACTCATATAAACCAGAAAAAAGCAAAAAAGAAAACCATAGTGCAACACCTAATGAACCACCATTTATTTTCTTACACCAAATAACTGCTTACAGGTAATAAGAGTAAAAAAAGTTAATCTGCCGGAAATGTTTGACCGCCAACCAGATGACCGCTGCTTCACTCAGTAGTGACGTCCCGCGTCACAGGTCCCGCCCCGATGCGGCATTTCGTCCAATGTTAGACTTCTTTACGCCCCGAAGCAGCGGTCATCTCATTGGCGGTCAAACATTTCGGGCAGATAAGCTTTTTTTACTCTTATTACCTGTAAGCAGTTATTTGGCATAAGAAAATAAATGGTGGTTCATTAGGTGTTGCACTATGGTTTTCTTTTTTGCTTTTTTCTGGTTTATATGAGTGATCAGTCTGCCTTGTACCATCTGTTTGAAGTCGCACCTAATTGGCTTGAACCTGGAATTGCTGAGGATTTCTGGAGGAGCAGTTTTGTGGATCCTTTGAGCCTTCTTTTATTAGTGGGACGGTAATCGGCAGTGTGATTGGGGTCACTCTCTCTCTCTTTGGTGGTGGTGGCACTTCAAGGATACCAATCAGCTGGACCCTACCTATACCTGGACTTTTTATATAGCGCTGCTTTTCAATTTTATACTGTTTTTGTGTTTTATCCAACATATGTGCAGCAGCTGTTTTATATCTAATAGACCCAAGCGTAGCTTTTTGTTTCGTTTTTCCATATATATATATATATATATATATATATATATATATATATATATATATATATATAATGTTTAGTGTTCTAAGTAATTTACTAGCAAAGACAAAGTAGATTTTTACATGTAGGAGAGAAGTATCAGATTTGGCCCGGTTGGGAAGTGGTTAAAGAGGAAGTAAACCCTCCTCAGGAAGTTGTACCTATAGATAAGCCTATATTAAGGCTTACCTATAGGTACTGTAAATATCTCCTAAACATGCACCGTTTAGGAGATATTTACCTTTAATGCAGCCAGTGACGTCACTGGCGCATGCGCTCTGAAGGTACGGCAGATCGTGCCGTTCCTTCAGAGCCCCGTGCCGTGACCGTCGGCTCCCGCGCGCGTGCGCGGGAGTGACGTCACCGCGGCTCCGGCCAATCAGATGGCCGGATGCCGCGATCCCGGAAGACGGGCGACTATACATGTCGTCCGTCATACAGGTAAGCGGACGGCACGGCGGGGGCTCGTTCTAAGGTAAGTATTTCATAATGAGCTACTATGCGATGCATACTAGCTCATTATGGGTTTCTCTTTCAGGATGTAAAGAAGAGAAAAATTTTTTTTCTCGGTGTACAACCTCTTTAAACACAGAAAAAGGGTGAATGCACAACACTAGAGGTCTCTCCTTCCGTTCTCATTAGTCATATGCTATGGTTATTAAATCCACATAAAACATAGTTAATATTTTTTTTTTGTCCCTTGCTTTGACGGGCTTCACAGAGATGTTCTCTCTTTGTTGGCGATTCTTACTTTCATGCGTATCTTTAGGAGAGCAAAGCTGAGGCCTCTAATCACATTTGTCCAAGGACCAGCATTGATTCTTCTCACTGGCTTCATGACTGACCCATTCTTCCATGTAAAGAATACCCCTTTTTTCATCTACTTGATTATTAGTTGAAAAATTAGCACATAAATTAACAGAAACCTGTGAAAATCTGGACACTTAAAAAATTATTTTGTTAAAAGGAAAAAAAAAAAATACAAAGTGCCCTATTATGAACAAACTGAAATTCTGCAACAGTGTTAATGCCAAACTCTATTCTAAATGTTTTTTTTTATTTTTATGAAGTGTAGGAGTGTTAGAACAGTTATTACTGATGTCTGTGTCCCTGCAGGTTAGGCTTCCCGTCGCTTCCTGCATCTTTGATGAGTGTCAGTGTTAACTTCAATATGTAAACTCGATTATTAAAAAACTAGTACAAGCTAAAACTTGTTTTTGTTTGGGCAGCACAGTGGCTTAGTGCAGTGATTTTCCACTTCATTTCAGTCAAGGCACCCTTTAGAATCACGTACAATCCTGGGGCTCACCAGTTTCAGGGCTCGTTCACACCAGGAGGTGCATCTGAGCGTGCGCACTTTTTTGCATGTTCCCACGTGTTTTATTTCTTTTATGATCTGCTCTATATTTGTAAAACTTTTTTTAAATTCTGCAGCACCAAAACATATGCATTTTAGCAGGCGAATGTGCATTTGCTAGATGCGTGGTGGTTTCATTAAGAATTAATGGCACCCACGCGCGTCTGCAAAAAGGCAGCACACGGAAAAACGTTTCACACCTGTTACCATACTGCACCTGGTGTGAACAAGCCCAAAAATGTACTCTGTGCGGCAGAGTTCAGTGGTCTGTAGGTTGTACCCCCTTTCCTTAGCACAACCCCCCCCAAGTCTCCCCACCCAGCACAACCCCTCCCAATCCCCCTCTTCCTAGCACAAATTATGTTCCTACAGTAGTGACAGCAGCAGCAAGGAGGAGAGAGCCAGTGGAAAGTGTGGGTTTCTGCTCTCTAGCACCCCCCCCCCCCCCTCCACCCCAGCTCCTCTCCTTCCTGTATATTTAGATCCGAGAGATCCTCTATTAACTGTTAGCTCCTGCGATACAGGAGGGAGAAAGCATGGTTAATTCCTGTGTACAGGGGAGGCAGTGAGCTTCCTGTACTTCTCCTCTCTGTACTCTTGCTGGCAAGTCCTTAGACACCGATGATGTCATCAGTTGGTAGGACGCCCAGTTTTCTGTTTTGCCAGCAAGAATACAAAGAGTAGAGAGCGGAAGGAGGTGCAGGCTGAGCTCTCTGCCTCCTCTGTACACAGGAGTTAGCAGTGCTTTCTCCCTCCTATAGCACAGGAGCTAACAGAGGATTGCTCAGATCAGGCTGTTGTGGCTGCACTCCTGAGGACTCCTCATGGCATCCCAGGGTGCCGCGGCATTCCGGTAGAGAAGCACTGGCTTAGAGGTTAGCATTTATACCTTGCAGCACTAGGGTCCTCAGCTAAAAAATTTCGACCAGAAGACCACTATCTGCATTGAGTTGGCATATTCTCCTTGTACTTGCTTGGGTTTCCACCAGACATTTCAGTTTCCTTTAACACTCTATGCTGATAGGTTAAAGAAGAATTCCAGGCAAGGTATATTTTTACATGGTTACATTGGTCCAGCTTGGATCAATATAACTATGTATATACCATACCTGTTCGATGCCCTTGGAAGCTGGAAATCACAGAAGTAGACACAGTTACTCCAGTCAGTGATCTCTACTTGCCTACAGGTTCCAAACTTAGCCTCCAGCCTGATGCGTTGTGAGCAGGAGGTCATCTTCGCTATTTAAGTGCAGTCTATCCCTGCTTTTGAGTCAGTAACTGACCAAAAGGTAATCCTAGTTCTCAATAAATCCAAAAACCTCCTTCTTACACCAGTTACTTAGACACCGTTCAGCTTTCAAAGCCCCCACTGCCTTTCTGACATGGCTCATAGTACAGGCAGTATTTTGAAAATACTACCTTAGAGGTCCTTTTCTTTAGTTTAGATTCTAAACTCATTTTTAAGTATGCACAATCTTCCCATGACTTTGTCAATATGTACCATGACAACTCAATCCTCGATGACCCCAACAATCTGTAGACCTGATCTGCAATTTGATGAAATTTAGTGCTCAGTAATCAACATACTGTTTGGCAATCATGGTCTTTTTCATAAATTATCCTGCTTGCCCTTCAATAATGCAATCCCCTACCACGGAAATCTGTCCATCAGTGCTTAAACTTCTACTCCCCCATCCACATTGGAGCAGCCTCTCTCCTGGCAGCAGGAGGACTAATTTTGCCCCAGTAATGTTACCTCTGAGCTGTCATTCCCAACAAATTTACTGGGGTGTGTGAACTCAGGAAAAGCTTCTCTAACATGATTCTGTGTTCCCCATCTTCTGACTGTAACCCAGTTACCCATCTCTTGGGTCTTAAATACATTTCATCACCACCCTCTACACTGGTCCCAGACAGCACCTGATGGGTACTAGTCCAGACTCTTCTCCAAGCTGGTAATATGATACTATAAGAGTGAGTTTATTTTACATTGTCCCTTCTATTTCTAGATCTGGATGATGGCTCTGTAGATATTTTATTTAAAAAAAGAATCGTATCAAATGCAGGTTAACTGCACCTGCAATGAATCCAGAATGATCTAAGAAAAGCCTCAATTTGATGTCAAAAGCATGCTTAATTTCCCCAAAGCCCATTGACCCAGACCCTTATAAAGTTTGTCCTAATCAATATCTAGCTGCCACATGACCCAGCTCTTTCCCAGTCTGTCTGCAGGGAAACATAAGAAGGAGGAGCTTATATTCCTGTGCTGCTGGTCACATGTTAAAAAAAAAAAAAAAACACAGCCTTTGGAATGCAGAGCAAAAATGATTATGATCAATAAACAGTTTTTATTGTCATATAAATATATATTTGAAATCAAATCATTATTATTTTTGGCATTAACATGATGTGGGCAGATTTCTGCCAGTCATAGGCTGTGTCAAGCCCCTGCAGCCTGTGTCTTCGAATAAGAGGGAAGTGAAGCCTCCATTAATCTACATGTAATATCTCACCCCATTGTGTTTGGCTGGTTAGTGGGCATGGAGGAGGAGGGAAAAAGTGAGCTGTAATTTACCACTGTATGCCCCACACTCTATAGTCACATGGGCTGCTCAGATGTGATAGGGAGGAAGTTCTCAGCATAGAAATTCACTGAAGACTGAGCATGTGCAGAGTTGCCATCATAGCTGCAAATTTCCTAGCTGGATTGGGGACATGGACAGAAGGTGGAGATAGAGAGCAGCAGGATCAATCAGGTTTTTTTGCAGACTACAGGAAACAAATCCCAAAGTGGATAAGTTAGTATGAAAAGCATGTAATACACCATTTATTGATAGTTTTTTATGATGTGGGATTAGTAACACTTTAATATACTGCGGTGTTACCAGCCGATACATTATATCAAGAATCTGGGCTTCCAAACAAACAATAAACTCATATCTTATGTAGCAGCATTCCCCCTCGAACGTTTGCTCCAGAAATGTATACATGGAACAGGATAGTGTCAAATTACCACTCATGGAGGACATGGCTACCACTAGATTAATAGGGATACGAAAATATTTGGTTTACTGTTAATCTGTGATAATGTTAATTATTGTTATACATTTTTTTGCTTCTCTTCCTGGCCTAATAACTCTGGCCCTAGACTATCTTTCTCACAGCATCCAGCAGTTCACTTCATGCCCCACAGTTTTTACAGCTTACGACACTTCACCCAGTGCCCAGCAGTGACAAATGTCCCCTTCAGCTGCAAGCCTTTGTATAGCAGTTATCACAAAAGGCAACATTAGATAATTAAAAAGATCAGTAGCAGATAACTACTGTGTTGAGTGGTAGATCATTACTGTGCCCAGCAGTAGTTAAGTACAGTTCTCAGTAGTAAACAGTTACCATGCCCAGAAGAACATAAATACAGTGCCCAGGAGAACATAAATACAGTGCCCAGGAGAACATAGATAAATTGCCCAGGAGAACATAGTTGCAGTGCCCAGGAGAACATAGTTATTGCGCCCAGGAGGACATAGTTACCGCGCCCAGGAGGACATAGTTACCGCGCCCAGGCGAACATAGTTACCATGCCCAGGAGAACACATTTACCGTGCCCAGGAGAACACAGTTACCGTGCACGGGAGAAAATAGGTGCCGTGCCTGGGAGAACATAGTTGCCGTGCCCGGGAGAACATGGTTACTGTGCCCGGGAGAACATGGTCACCATGCCCAGGAGAACATGGATACAGTGCCCAGGAGAACATGGATACAGTGCCCAAGAGAACATAGTTACAGTGCCCAAGAGAACATAGTTAACTTGCCCAGGAGAACATATTTACCGTTCCCAGGAGAACATAGTTACCGTGTCCAGGAGAACATAGTTACAGTGCCCAGGAGAAAATAGTTGCCGTGCCCAGGAGAACATAGTGGCCGTGCCCAGGAGAACATAGTTTCCGTGTCCAGGAGAAAATGGTTACCGTGCCCAGGAGAACATAGATACAGTACCCAGGAGAACATAGTTACAGTGCCCAGGAGATCATAGTTACAGTGCTAAGTAGGCCTGCACGATATTGGAAAAAAAAAATATTGCAATATTTTTTTTTCAACGATATATATTGCGATATTGAGAGACCCGTCAATCCAGGCTAAAGTCAACAATTACCTTACAAGGGACACCTGGGACAGCCAGGGTTAATATTACTGTAGGGATGGGATGAGTTTTGCAGCAGCCCTTCTTCTGATTGTATATATTATATACTGCACTGGGAGTCTGGGACAGCCAGGGTTAATGTTACTGACACTGTAGGGAAGGATGCTGGGAATGGATGGAAATCATTAAGCATGCAGGCAGCAGCACAGCCTTCTACATTTTAATTGCAGATACAGGGCAGGCCAGGGTTAATAATGGTACTCAATACTCTCAGTGACAGTCAGTGACAGTGTGGAATTGTGTGGAATCGGATTATTCAGTCTCTCATTCTCGTCGGGACTCACAGTGGTGGTAGGAGCGGAGGACTAGGAGCCGGTAAAAGATCACAGCCGCATACACTGACTCACTCCACTTCCGTGCACTGCAGCCCACACGTTCAGTCTCCGCCCTCAGCTAGTTTTCTCAATGGCAAAGCGAACCAATCGCGCTGTGAGGAGCGGCACAGCGAACCAATCAGGTGTGCAGGCACGCGTGATTGGTTAGCTGTGCAGCTGCTCACGGCGCGCTGCTCACCGCTGAAGTGTGGGACGGCTGTGAGTCCTCCTCCGAGTCCCGACTTCTCCCTGCCTAACGGATGTCTGTGAGTCCACCTCCGAGTCCCGACTTCTCCCTGCCTAACGGATGTCTGTGAGTCCACCTCCGAGTCCCGACTTCTCCCTGCCTAATGGATGTCTGTGAGTCCACCTCCGAGTCCCGACTTCTCCCTGCCTAACGGATGTCTGTGAGTCCTCCTTTGAGTCCCGACTTCTCCCTGCCTACGCAAAATATTGTGACTTTGGCGATATGAATATCGCCCACGTCCGCAGAACGATAGTCGATATCATATCGACTATCGTTCAGCCCTAGTGCTCAGCAATAATAGCTTCCCGCACAGCACTCACTTAGTGGCTCCCTCACATTGCTAACAAGCATGCAGCAGACTCACATCGTCCTCACCACATTGTTTGATATTCTCCTCGTCTGCTCCAGAGGTCCCCACAAAGTCTGATGGGCCCCCTCAACTCACTCTATTCTTCTGCTCCTCTTCTCCACCTTGCCATCCCATGCAGTTGCTCTGTTCAGAGGTCCTCAGGTATCTCTGATCCACTCACATCGCCATATCCTAATCCAAATTCAGATCCCACACAGCAGCATCACACTTATTAATTACCTTCTGTTTACACTCTCTTGTTTTGTTTTTTTAATGGACTTAACATTTTTTGATCTGTTCCCAAACACTTCCAGTGGAGAGTATAAGCAGCTGTGCCAATGCTCATTGTGCACTACCAAAATTTCTAACAGTTAATGCTTAACACTGGGCACAAAACCTTTCATTTAAACATATTACTCAACAGCCACAAGGGATATAAATCTACTCTGTATTTACCAAAAGCCTCTGCAAACACAAATTACCTTGTCAAAGTAGCAGTGGCATCATCACTTAGCTGTACACAGAGAGCAGAGTTGTGGGAGGGGCCTAGCAGCTCCATCTACTAAAAGCTGCCTGCAGAAAACTACAGGAGGGGTGGAGACAAGACCAGTCACCCTGCACAAGGAGAGAGAGCAGCAGTGACTGGTCTTTATTACAGGAAGCTCCCACACAGAAGCAAAGTTTTACACTGGATTACTTCACAGATCTGAAAGAAATACACAAAGTACACCAAGATTCAGGTAATAATACACATATCACTTGTACTTAGACAATATTTGCTTATCCTGGAGTTAAGCTTTAAAAGAATTATATAAGGTTGTAGGGATACGCTTCTAGGGGATACACCTTTTATTATATGTTTGTAACTATATTTAAATTGTGGTGTCTACGAAACCCATATGGTTTTCTATTGTTTTTTTTTCCTTTGCTTATTCTATAAATGTCGCCGGGGTTCTCAATTATGGCGTATTGTTGTTATTACTTTTAAAAAAAAAAAAAAATTGAAGAGTGCTTGGCCAGAATAAACTAACAAAGCCTCTCCAGCATATTTTAGTTTGCTAACGATTGTTCTGCTTTAGATGCAATTATTAGTTGCTTGGAAGTTTAAGTTTTTAAAGGATAAGTTTAGCTTTACAGAAAAAATTATAAATGCACATATTTTTGCAGAAAACAATAGGCATGTATTATTTTTTTCTGCAGGAAACCCATTGCACCCATGATCAAGGATACAATGTCAAGCTTTTGCAGACAAACCCTTCAGCTTTCTGCCTGTACCTTTACAGGGAAGTCTGTTTGAAAGCTACAAGGCTTATGAATGAATTATGAGAGCACTCATCAGCACCCTTGCAGTTCATTCAGAACTACAAGCCGCAGTGGCTTATGGTACTTGTAGTTCACTGATTCACAGGTTCACAGGAAACTGTAAATGAATGACGTGTTTGTGTGTACGGTCGGGCTCTTTTCAAAAAGTGACAGCAGGTGTGAGAAGATTTTCCTTCTGCTATCACACTGAGGGGGGGATCGGGGGAACTGGTGGCAAAGACTGGAGCACGTTGCATGTTCCATAAGGTGAACCTAGTCTTTAAATCTAATAATAATGTGACCTTCCAACAAAATAGCCTTGCTGTACGGCTCAACTTTACGAAGGGGATTGGAAATGACCTTGTGCCTATGCGTCCCAACTGTCACGTAAAGCATGGGCTTTATAAAGCATAGTGACATCTCTTCAGGAAGGATCCTTGTAAAGACACAAGGTGAGACGTGTCACTCAAACTCAAAATTTTTACAGATGTCTGCCGTCAGCTAACCCTACAGAGATGTACATGGCTAATCTGGGCAATTACCAGAGACACGAATTGGAGAAGCGACTTTCGTACAGCAAGCATGTGTGTCTACATACTGGAGTACAAATGACTAGATGCCTAGCCATCCCTTGTGGTTCAACAGATATACAGTTTTCCCTTTTATATGTTCTACATAAGCCGACTCAATGCACAATTTAATTTCTTGCAAAGAAATACATTGATGGAGCATAATGGTAGCAGGTCGGAGATATAATGTTCCGCTTTACATGCAAATGCTGACAAATTGCTCAAGGAATTGCAGTTCGGCAGAAGCTTACAAGGAGTCCATAATAATTTGCTACATTGTATATTCTGTTTTATATTCCGCTGACAAACACTTCTCCCAGAGGCACAAGACGGATTCACAATGCAGAAGAAAGAATTTCCATTCAGTGTAAACAAGGTTCTGCAGCAGATTTAATGTATGGATTGTGTGTTAAAATGAGAGTTTGTACGTTAAGCAGCTGGCAGCGAAAATTATATAAACTATGGGATCTGGTAATACAACACCAATTCCAAAAAAGTTGGGACACTGTGTAAAATCTTCATGAAAACAGAATGTAATGATTTGCAAATCCCATATGCCCACTTTTTAATTTAAAATAGAAAAAAGAAAACATATCAATTGTTTAAACTGAGAAAATGTACCATTATAAGAAAACAATAAGGAAATTGATGGCAGTAAAACATCTCAAAAAAGGTGGGACAGGGCAACAAAAAGCTGGCAAAGTAAATGGTACTAACAAGGAAGAATGGGAAGAACATTTTGCAACTAATTAGGTTAATTTGCAACAGGTCAGTAACATGACTGGGTATAAAAAGAGCATCTTAGAGAGTCAGAGTCTCCGAGAGGTAAAGATAGGCAAATGTTCAGTCTGTGAAAAGCTGCATCTAAATACTGTTAAACAATTTCAGAATAATGTTCTTCAATGTAAAATGGCAAAGATTTTAAATATATTATCATCTCTACATTACAAAAATATCATCAAAAGATTCAGAGAATCTGGAGAAATTTCTGTGCACAAGGGACAAGGCCGAAACGCAATATTGGATGCCCCTGATCTTCGGGCCCTCAGACAGCACTGCATGAAAAACAGGCATGATTCTGTGATGGACATCGCTGCATGGGCTCAGGAATACTTCCAAAAATCACTGTCTGTGAACACAGTTTTCTGTGCTTTCCAAAAATGCATAGTAAAGCTCTATTATGCAAAGATGAAGCCATATCTGAATATGATCCAGAAACACAGATGTCTTCTCTGGGCAAAAGCTCACTTAAAATGGTCTGTTGCAAAGTGGAAAACTGTTCAAACAAATACAAATTTGGCATTCTATTTTGCAACCATGGACGTTCGCGTCCTCCAGACTAAAGAGAAGAGGGGCTTTCATAGCAGCGCTTAGTTCAAAAGCCTGCATCTCTGTTGGTATGGGGCATATGGAATGGGCAGCTTGTACATATGGAAAGGCACCATCAATGCTGAAAGAATATGTATCCAGCAGTGTTAATTTTGGCAGCAAATTTCAATTTAGTTTTAGTCTTAGTCTTAGGACTAAAATGGAATTTTAGTTTTAGTCCCATTTTAGTCTTCTGCAAGTGTTTTAGTTTTAGTCGTATTTAGTCGACTAAAACTCCAGTACATTTTAGTCAACTAAAACGTCCTACATTTTAGTCGACCAAAACTCATTTTAGTCATCTATAATCGAATGGGTGTAGTTCAATTGTAATTTGTAATGCATTATTTAAGCATTTCTCTACAATTTCCAAACTCATTATATACTACTGCTGGTCCTGGAGTGAAAAATCTAATATGTTATTATTTATGGTATTAAAGCGGAGTTCCTCCCTAAATTGATACTTACCTCCATCTTCTCGCTCCGGGTCACCTGAAAAACAAATGGATAATCGCAATTTTTTTTTTTTTTTACTTACCTTGTAGAGAAAATATACTTACCTTACTACCTTCTTCCTCCCCTCGGCGGCCACGGCGAGTCGTCACTTCCTGGCTTTTGCAATGATTCCTGGGAGCTGAAATCGCTCCCAGGAATCATTGCGCCTGCACCGGCCCCGACGTCAGTTCCGGGGCGCGCGCGTCATTCCCTTCTAAACAGCTTCTGGGCATGCCCAGAAGCTGTGGAGGGATGACGCGCGCGCACCGGAAGTGACGTCGGGGCCGGTGCAGTGCATCGTCGGACCGAAGAAGAAGGAAGAGGGCGGAAGAGGACGCGGAAGAGGATCGCGCTGGCTTCAAGCTGCCCACATCTGAGATGGCAGCGCTGGACAAGACCTTTTCAAGGTAAGTATTTCTCCCAAAAGGTAAGTGCAACCCGGGACAGATCAGAGGCTAGCCATTGTGGAATGTGCTAGCCCTGACTGTCCCGGGGGTATTTTTATTAAAAAATGTATAACCAGGGTGGAACTCCGCTTTAAGCTTTGAGCATGCACCAGTGTTAATTTTGGCAGCAAATTTCGATTCAGTTTTAGTTATAGTCTTTTGACTAAAATGCCATTTTAGTTTTAGTCGTATTTTAGTCTTAAGGCTAAAATGCCATTTTAGTTTTAGTCGTATTTTAATCATCTGAATTATTTTAGTTTTAGTCGTATTTTAGTTGACTAAAATTGTGTTAATTTAGTAGACGAAAACGTTTTAGTCGGTTTTAGTCGACGAAATTAACACTGGTATCCACTATATCCAGGTTTTAGAGCAGCATATGCTCAAGCAAGAATAGGACAACATTCCTCTCCCAAAACTCCAGAAACTGATCTCTTCAGTTGGGGTTGTACTTTGCCAGTTTTTGTTGCCCTGAGCAAAATCTGTCCAGTTGGTGGCCCTACTGGTATGTTTTTTTTTTTTTTTTTTTTTAACCACTTAAGCCCCGGAGGATTTGGCTGCTAAAGGACCAGGGTTTTTTTTGCGATTTTTTACTGCGTGACTTTAACGGACAATTGCGTGGTCGTGCGACGCTGTACCTAAACGAATTTGACGTCCTTTTTTTCCCACAAACAGAGCTTTCTTTTGGTGGTATTTGATCACCTGTGCGATTTTTTGATCACGCGCTATAAACAAAAAAAGAGCGTAAATTTTGCAAAAATAACAATATTTTTCACATTTTTTTATATGAAATTCCCCCAAAAAAATGTAAAAAATCAAAATTTTTTAACATTTTTCGGCCAATTTGTTTTATGCTACCTATGTTTGGTAAAAAAAAAAAATCGCAAAAAGCTTATTTCGATTGGTTTGCGCAAAAGTTATCGCGTTTACTAACAAAGGGAAAGATTTTTGTCATTTTTGGTGTTTTTTTTTTTAACGCGTAATGGCGGCGATCTGCGATTTTTTTTCGGTACTGCGACATTGCGGCGGACAGATCGGACCCTTGACTGACATTTTTGACACTTTTGGGGGTACCAGTGACATTACTGCAGTAATCAGTGCTATACATATGCACTGTTACTGCAAAAATGACACTGGCAGGGAAGGGGTTAACTTTATTGGACAGGGAGGGGTTAAGTGTGTCCTAGGGGCGTGATTCTAACTGTGCAGGGACATTGCTATTGGTGTAAAAGCAAAGATCAACAGTTCTACATAGTAGAACGGTCAGATCTTCACATTTACACAGGGAGAACTGACAGGCAGCTTGTTTACACAAGCCGCTCTGTCTTTCTCCCTTCACAGGAGTGATCGTAGTGTGACTGGCGGACATCGAGTCCGCCGGTCACACGCACTGACTTGTCTGTGAACGAGCCGCGGCGGGCGCGCGCCCGCCCGCAATAGGCTCGCAAGTCAGTGACAGGCGAGTGACGTATCGATACGTCACTCTGCCTGGCCGGGGCTGACCGCCGCAGTATATAGTCGTGCGGCGGTCGGCAACTGGTTAAAGGCCTATTCTGTCCCACAGATATGTATATATTTGTGTTGATGTATGCTGACATCTTTTGGTTGTTTTGAGTTAGTATTCTCCCTCTGTCCTCCTGTTTAGTGCTATCTAGTTCAGTCCCAGCTAGACCCTCCCTGTTTCTTCCATGTTCCATGAGTCAGTGTTAGTACTTCTATGAGAATGGCTTTAGGAAGGTTACTGTCAGGAATGGGTTCACCTGCTGGTTGCACTGTGGCTCCCAGACCTATAGGTTGTAGTTTAAGTGTCCACCATTGGGTGTCTCTCAGCAGCCAGCAGTTCCTAGCCATTAGGCAACACCTGACGCTGACTGCGGAGAGCATGTTTAGTCCCTCCTCTGCTACTCCATTTTACCTTGGTGTTTTGCCCATGCGACGCTGACTTGTATATCCTGCATTCTGCCCCTGGTCTGTTCCTGATCCCTCACCCACCTGCCTGTTCCTGATCCCATGTACCCTCTCCCTGTCCTGGCTTGCTTCTTCTGCCTGATCTTCCATGTATGACCTGGCTCAGATACTGACTACGCTTTTCAGACATATACTCCTGCATGTACATAGATATTTGGTTGTCTTAGGTAAATAGCACTGTTATTCATTAGATTCACTGGTTTGGGTTCATGGGGTTTTGGTATACTGGATGTGTGTTTATATTATTTGTTTTATTCACATTATCTTTAATAAATTACATTATTTATACCATACTTGTGCCTAGTCCACACATTCACAGGATGCCAGCACTTGGTATCTCTGGCAGTTACTGTCTTCTTGCACTTCAAAACACTGTAAAAACATTCTCTGTACTGCATTTATTTGAAGTAAAATTGTGTTAAATTCAACTTGTGTGTCTTACTGAAGAGTTAAGCTGCCTGTTGACGGTGCCAAGTCAGCAGGTTGCCATTTTGGCTGGGCAGCCTGGGTCTAAGGGGGTATGTCAATGTATTAAGTGGCATTTGAAACAGAATTAAGGAGCTTGATGGAATTATTTTGGCTAAACAGCAGCTGCATTCAATCAGATGTGACTGCTGTTCAAGTATTCTGACAGTAACCAGTGCCAGCTGTCAGTATACAATAGCCCAGCAGGGGGATTTATCCATCTGTGCTGTTTGGCATGGATGGAGGAATCTGTTAGATTTCATTTGTTTAGCTGCTGGCATAAAACAAGGGGTGAGCAGTGTACCCTGCCTACTTGTTGATAAAACAGGGGACAGGGACATGCTTGAAAAGGAGCAACATTGAGGGTTGTAAATACTTTACAATCCATATACAGACCAGGCATGTATAATCAAGACTTTGCCGATTAGAAAAAGTGCCCATTTACAGTTCGAGTAGTTACATCGTTAGTGAGGTTGAAAAAAGACATCAGTCCATCCAGTTCAGCCCATGATGTGTGTGTTTGCTGTTAACCGTACATCGTGTACCCCTTTATGTTGTGGTCATTAAGGTGCCCATCTAATAGTTTTTTGAAACTATCGATGCTCCCTGCTGATACTACTGTTTGTAGAAGAGAATTACACATCCTTACTGCTCTGACAGTAAAGAACCCCTTACATAGTTTAAGATTAAACTGCTTTTCTTCTAGTTTTAGTGAGTGCCCCGGTGTCTTATTGTATTCCCTTTCTCTGAAAAGTTTGTTCCCTATGCTAGGGTCATTACCAGTTCGGTATTTGTACATTGATATCATATCCCCTCTCAAGCATCTCTTCTCCAGAGAGAATAGGTTCAGTGCTTGTAGTCTTTCCTCATAGCTGATGTCCTCCATTCCCTTAATTATTTTTGTTGCCCTTCTCTGGACTCTCTCCAGTTCCAGCACATCCTTCCTGAGGACCCGTGCCCAGAACTGTATGGCATATTCAAGATGTGGCCGGACCAGAGTCTTGTAGAGTGGGAGAATAAATCGCTTTATCACTCCAGAGTAGTAGCACACTTTTTCACCAAAGGCATAGTTAACAATTATGCATAAATAACATTTATAATGGCTATAAAATATAGAGCAAATGTAGCTTCTAAAAGACATTTCTTACTATGGAAAAGTCCTTACCATTTAAAATGGTCCCTAAACCTTCTTTAGATAGGGAGAAATTGAAATCATTGTGTAGTTACATCTCCTCCATATAACACTACTAAACAGGTTGTTAAAAAAAAAGCCTCCTTTCCACCCTGGTTTTTTAAAATTCTCCCTAAAGAGGATACTGTAGCTGCTTACTTTAATTAAAAGGGAACTTACCTGTCCAGGGATCCAGTGCTGTCCTCACCTGGGCTGGTTCTTTGCCAGTCTTCGGGTCCCCAGTGCCGGCATGTATACTGCAGAAACCTGGCTGTGAAACTTTGCGGCCTCACAATGCAGATATACGAGCCGTGTTGCACCGTGCAAATGGTCCTGCAGCCTTCTGGGACCTGAAACGTGTCCAAAAAAGGCTGTGGGCAGAGAAGAGAGGGCTGAACATCAGCTCCAGGCAATCCGGGCAGAAGTGGGAGCAGGTATCTATTAATATTAGGTACCTGCGCCAACCAAAAAAATATAACACGCCAAATGTAGAGGTGCACCAAATTTAGAGTTTAACATATATATATATATATATATATATGTAGATATAGATATAGATTTATTTATTTTTATTTTTTACATAAAATTGTATTATATTCGACTTTTTAATTAACCACATAACGACCGCCCACCGCAGATATACTGCGGCAGGCGGCCGCTGCTGGGCAAAGTGACGTAGGGGTACGTCACTCGCTCAGCCACCTGTAGGGGGCGAGCGTTCACTGCCGGAGGCGCGCTCCCGCCTCCGCTCGTTCACTGAGATCCCCGCACGAGTGACCGATGATCTCCCGCAGGAGAGGGAGAAAGGTAGGCGGCTAATGTAAACACAGCCGCCTGTCATTCTCCCTGATGTAAGTGCAGAGACTATACAATCCTGCTATGTAGGATCGTATGTCTCTGTGGTTACATCACCCCCCACAGTTAGAATCACGCCCCTAGGGACACACTTAACCCCTTGATCACCAATAAAGTTAACCCCTTCCCTTCCAGTGTCATTTTGACAGTAACAGTGCATATTTATAGCACTGATTACTGTAGTTATGTCACTGGTACCCCCAAAAGTGTCAAAAATGTCAGTCAGGGGTCCGATCTGTCCGCTGCAATGTTGCAGTCCCGCTAAACAAAAAAAATCGCAGATCGCCGCCATTACTCGTAAAAAAACAATAAAAAGGACCAAAATCTTTCCCGTAGTTAGTAAACGCAATAACTTTTGCGCAAACCAATCAAAATACGCTTATTGCAATTTTTTTTTACCAAACATATGTAGCAGAAAACAAATTGGCCTAAAATGTTAAAAAATTTTGATTTTTACATTTTTTTTGGAGAATTTCATATAAAAAAATGTGAAAAATATTGTTATTTTTTCAAAATTGTCACCTTTTTTTGTTTATAGCGCAAAAAATTTAAATCACACAGGTGATCAAATACCACCAAAAGAAAGCTCTATTTGTGGGGAAAAAAGGACATCAATTTTGTTTGGGTACAGCGTCGCACGACCGCGCAATTGTCAGTTAAAATCATGCAGTGCCGAATCGCAAAATAGGGCCTGGTCTTTGAGAAGCCAAATCTTTCGAGGCTTAAGTGGTTAATATCATGAAATAAAATGAATATGAATTTATTGTCAGCCATTATTGGCACCTTTAGCAAAGCTCAGGAAAAATGCATTCCTTTTAAATTCTATGTATGTCTTCACACTGGTCCGTTGCGCTTCCTTTGTGGTGTTAAAAATCCTGCTAGCTGCATTTTTGGTCAGTTAAAAAAGCGCATCTCCCCACTGAAAACGCAGCAATAATGCATCAATAATGCACCTGTGTTACGTTTTTGATACGGTTTTTGAGTCAAATGAGCTATGAAAAACACACCATAAGCAGAGTCATGGTAAATCGCAGAAAAATCGAGTGCGTTATCTGCGCTATTATCGGCACATAATTTTCAGCTGAAATGTTTCGGATAGGAATCGACCGATTATCAGCAAAGCCGATATATTGAGGGCCGATCTGCACTTTCCCCGATATATCGGAATCGACCCCTGAGGTTACCGATATTTTGGGAAAGTGCTGTACCGGAGTGATGCCTGCAGCTAGAGGCATCACCCCGGTACCGGCGTCCATAGCCAACGGTCGGCTGTCTTGTAATGACAACCGATGCGGCTGAGAAGCCGCTCGGCTGTCATTACAAGGAGCGGGAGGGGACGCTCTCCTGTCCCACCGGGAGACCTAGGCATCCTACCTGCACGGCCGCCGAAGAGGAGACACAATCAAAGCCGTATTCGGCCCTGATCGGGTCTCCTGGTAAAAACCTGGAAGTGATGTCATGACATCACTTCCGGGTACTCCGCGCCAAATGAAAAAAAATGACAGCATTCAAAACAGCCAAACTTGGCGTTTTGAATGCTTTTAAGTGCAGAGGAGGGGTTTGGGTGTATTTTAGACCCCCAGATCCCTCCACAAGAGTACCTGTAAAAAAAGAAATTAATTAAAAAAAAAAATATATTTAAATGTCCGAAAATATAGGCAGATATTGGCCAATACCGATATGCGATGAACGAAATATATTATCGGCAAAAAAAAACGATATCGGTCGATCATTAGTTTCGGATGCCAACATTTCGGTGTATCTCTAGCCAAATGTGTTAGAGGAGGGGGGAGGAGAACATAAAGCGGAGCTTCCCCTTTTGTGTGACGTTACGCTTTATTATACTTTAAATGTCCTAAATTAAGCCTTCTTCTGGTAGCTTATATGATGAGTTTTCGCTTCTCCCTGCGATGACAGTTGACAATCCTTAAAGTAGTATTAAACCCAAAAAACATAATAAATTGTAACATATCAATCATTAGATGTGGTGGTTGCATTTGGTTTATTTGTCTCTATTTTCACCTGGTAATGTGGCCAATAACACACCTCCTGTATTAGAGTGTCCCCACTCTGGATGAAGGAGCACAGAGATATCTTTGACCAGCAGCATTTTAAATGGGGGGGGGGGTGTTAGATGCATTAGCAGATTTAGATACACTAACAAATTGAAGCAAACACTTTATAAGCAGTTACAGCAAACAGTTTATCCTTTTGGGATAAAGGTTTTATGTACATGAATTTAAAAAAAAACTGATAATTTTAAGCATCCCTGTCAGTGGTAAATGGTTTGTCCCAGTCCTGTAACTGCTACATCTGCAGGACAGATTTACTAGCCAAATCCCCAATTGAAAATAATGCAAAGAAAGCCTTAAAAAGAAAACAACCACCACATCTAAGAACTGGTAAGCTGCAATATAATAAATGTTTGCTTTTGGGGTTAATACATGAACCAATCATAAAACAGGCATTCGCTGAGTATAAAGCACAACACACACTCACACACACACACACACACATTTCTATTGGCTAAAAAATCAGCCTATTGCCAGTAGAAATTTGTAGGGGATGCAGCTAAATGTCAATATCTGACCCTACCTGCACAGTTGGAACCTTGACCAGTCAGAATGCGGGCCAACTGAGGATACTAAAAACCGAGGCAGGTTTGAGCAGATGTGCTCGGTGCCTGCACTTTATATCTATTAGTAGTGAGTTCTTAAAGCCCGATTCCAGTAACAATAAAAATACACGGGTCTTCATTGGTTGATATAAAAAAGCAGATTTTACTGCAACAATTACCTCCCATCCGTTGCTGTCCCCCGAAGATCCATCAGCTGTTCAGTACAGCTTGTTCTGTTGAAAGCCAACAGACCTAGTGGCTAAAAAAGAAAACTAAGTACTTAGAGTACTTTGTAGTATTTTACTGGGAGAGTTGTTCTTGACAGCAAAGGCTCACAAGAATTGGGTTGAATGATGCTGGCCACTACCCAAAAGACGACCAATGGCAGTTGGCAGTGAAGAGCTTGTGCAGGTAACGGTGCTGGAGACAAGGTATTGCAGCAAGTGCTTTTGTCCAGGGGCACCAGCCAGGTATGGTATACTCATAGTTACATTGGTCCAAGCTCAAAGTTCAGTTGGGCTTTTAAAAATCCTGTGTAGCACTCTCCTAGGTAGGTGCTAGTGAGAGAAAGTTTAGTTTGAGCCCTGTCTGCTTACCAGAAGAGCTGCAGGTAAATCTATATTGATCTCTGCCTAACAGAGAGCAGGATCTGTTAGTGAGGTCTACTTATTGTGCTCAGCATGCAGCTCATTCAGTCTAGAGAGTGTTTCACACTGGTCCAATAGGAAGGCATGTTGGACAGTGGGAGAAAACCTGATGAATGGGTACATGGGCTTTTGATACAGTCCTGATGATTGGCAGAGGTAAAGTTGCCTCAGTGCATGTTGGGATACTGTATAAAAGCCAGGAGCACATCTGCTCGAGGTCTTTTGTTGGGAAGCGGAGTCCCGGAAGGGGGGGGGGCGGCTTCCTCCTCCTCCTCTGTAAAGGCGCCATGGGGCCTCAGGGGGTGGTCCAGAGTAGCAGAGAGGAGCTGAACCCAGGGGTCCAGGGAAGCTGGCTGAGAGGGGAGACACTGGAGGTCCTGTTCCTGCAGTATCGTGAGTACAGGAACTCGTGTCAAGGGGCCTGACCTGAGGGGGGCCACCCCTGCTGCTAGGATAGTCAGTGGACGGGTGTCAGCAGAGAGGGGATGCTAGTGAGATTATCCTAAAGAAAAGATATCATTCACCAAGTTGTCTTGTCAGAGAGTAAAGAGGGCAAGAGACTAAACACTATCTACACTTGTGGCAGTGTGGATTAACAGCCTGGCTGTTCCTGGTCACTAGAGAAGTTCTGAAGATAGAAGTCCTCATCTATGTGAATAGTTCCATTGGAGTATCCCACTATTTCCTACTCCTATCACAATTCAAAATAAACAACAAAATAACTCAACACCCCAAGTCTATTAATTTCTGAGAAGAGCCAACAGTAGCAAGGAGGGATCTAAGAACGTTATCTAGTTCTAACCATGTGTTGGTAACCAGGGGAGTCCGTAGAGTCAGTATCCAGCAGTCCCTGCAGGGGCAGTGCTACACTTGTACTAGAAAAAATACATAGGCCGACATGGGACCACCTCAAAAATATTAGATTAATTAGCTGTATAATCGTTCTAAGTCAGGAACTTAGAATGTACTGGAGCCACGCAGCCAAAAAAAACTAGAATTTTGAGAAGAAAGTCCAGCAATGGAGGCTCATCTATTTCTCTCATTATAACTTTCCTTTAAGACAAGTTTTATGGCACAAATTACCAAAAATAAAGTTGTGACATGATAATTTCATGCAGTTTTTTCACTTTTACAAAATATTTTTGATCTCACGCATTCAAGGTTTTTGAAAAAAAAAAAAAAGAAATGGCTTACCTTTTTTGATGCAAATATTAATTAAAATGCAATGACAATACAGAACACACGAAAATGTTTCCCAAGTTTATTTTCTTGGCATGATAGGCGACATGAAAGCAATCAAAATATTTCAAAGACTAAGTAAATGAGAATCCATTTCAAGCACAAGGATAATGACAAACACTTCACTGTTTAATGCAGCTCATTTTTTAAATGACGGCTCAGAATTTATTTTGAAAATATCTGTTTGTTCAAAGTTCCTTCTTCCAATAAAAGCTGAAATTGAGAAATGTTCAAACACTGTAATTAACTCATAGTCACATCTCTTGTGGTGTGCTTGGTTTTACTTAGTTTTAAATTCTCTTTACAAAATAAAATTGTCCCCTTAACCCCTTTGTTCCTAAGTGCTACTTGGCATCCAACAGAAAGAGGGTAAGAGCCAGCTGGCACGGCTGGCTGACAGCGCCCCGTGTCAGGGAGCTACTATAAGACCTTAGAACATTCTGGGCTATATTAACCACTTGCCTACTGGGAACTTAAACCCCCTTCCTGCCCAGGCCAATTCTCAGCTTTCAGCGCTGCTGCACTTTGAATGACAATTGCGTGGCCATGCAACACTGTACCCAAATTAAATTTTTATCATTTTTATTTTTCAAACAAATAGTGCTTTCTTTTGGTGGTGTTTAATCACTACTGGGGTTTTTATTTTTTGCTGAAAAATGTTGCAAACAGGTAATTTTTCTCCTTCATTGATGTGCACTGATGGGCACTAATAGGCTACACTGATGGGCACTGATAGGTGGCACCGATGGGTGGCACTGAAGGGCACTGGTAGGTGGCACTCAAATACCACCAAAAGAAAGCTCTTTAGATTTAGATTTTTTATTGGATAGGTTTTATAGCAGAAAGTAAGAAAAAAAATTGAATTTTTGTAAGAACTTACCGTAAAATTCCTATGACAGACGCAGCCTCTTCCAAGTTTCATCACTATTGGGTAATGGCGCCCTCTGCAGGAGCAGGCTAGGTAGTGAAACTTCATTAAAAAGCTTTAACTAGACACACTTAGGAGCTGTCCCTCTCGACATTACCCTCAGACACTTAGAGCTTACTAATCAGTTTTGTAGCAAGCAGTACAGGAAGACAAACAACCCCAAAATAGAGGGGCAGGGAGTGCATCTGTCAGAGGACTCAGAGAAAATAATTTTACGGTAAGTTCTTACAAAAATTCAAATTTCTCTTATGTCCTCTGACAGACACAGCCTCTTCTAAGTTTCATCACTATTGGGATGTCCCAAAGCAGTGCAGGAGTGAGGGGTGGGGAAAGACACAACCAACAGAACGGTAACGTGCCAACAAGGCCAGAACAAAACGTGGCCAACAGGGAACAAAAGCTCAACCAACAGGAGCTAACCCCAGAACAACAAATTCACCCCAAGAAGAGAAAACATGTCTCTTCAACAAACCACAGCGCTCAAATCTTTGTGGCCAAAAGAAGCATCCGAGGATGCCATCACATCAATCTTGTAGAATTTGGTAAAAGTGTGCACAGACAACCAGGTCGTCACTTTACACACCTGAGCCACAGAAGCCTGATGGCGAAAAGCCCAAGAGGCACCCACGGCTTTCGTAGAATGTGCCTTCACAGGGAAAGGAGGAACATGACCCTTGAGTGAATAGGCCTTAACAATAGTCTATCTGAGCCATTTAGAAATGGTTGCAGCGGACGCAGCCGAACCCTTCTGAGGTACCTCAGAAAGGATAAACAGAGAATCAGACTTCCTAAAGGATTCCGTGGCCGACAGGTAAACCCTGATTGCCCGAAACCACATCCAACGAATGCAAGGCAAATTCCTTGGGATACTTAGACTTCACACAAAGCAAAGGCAAAACAATATCTTCATTGAGGTGGAAGGCAGACACCACCTTAGGGAGAAAGAACAACCTTATCCCTATGAACGACCAGGTAAGACGAACAGCAGGACAGAGCAATCAATTTAGAAGTGATAGCCACCAGAAAAGCAACTTTCTATGACAACACAGGCAGAGGTATGTCTCTGATGTTTTCAAAGGGAGGCCGTTGCAAAACAGACAAAACCATATTCAAATCCCACGGAGGCAAAGGAGCCCTCCGTGGAGAAGCCTTTGAATAAAGGTGCGAATCAGGGAATTAGTCGCCAAGGGACGCTGGAAGAAAATGGCCAAGGCCGACACCTAACCTTTAATCGTGCCCAACGCCAAACACTGTTCCACACCTTTCTCCAAGAAAGCTAGGACCCTCGCCACCGAAAAGGAGGGAGGATGCAACGTTTGTGGCTCACACCAGGCAATGGAATTGGGCTTACCAGACCAGGGCTTCTTGTGTCCTCTGGGAACCCTTGAAGGATTTACTTTTTCCTGCGCCCCTGAGGCACGAAAGGGCCCCGGATGAGCCTTCGTGGATTGGGGCAGGAGGGTACCCCCTGTGAGACCCTTGACAATCTCATCCAAGGTGTCCCCAAAAAGACATTCCCCCAAATAGGGGATATCAGACACTGTCTTTTTAGAGGCATGGTCTGCCAACCAGCTCTTCAGCTACACCGGAAGCATGGAAGCGAACATTGGCTTGAGGAGTGAGCCCGCCACCAAGTACATGTGGCAGGAAAGTGACCCCACGTGCCTATCCATTGGGTCTTTAAACACCAGGAAGTCCTCCACGTGAACTACCGTGGATTTATTCAACCTGGAAACAGTGCAGTCCACTTTAGGTGACACCGTCCTGCGATTGAACACAGGGTCCGCAAAGGGGTAACGGCGCTGAAAATGCTTAGGCATCGCCAGCACGTGCTTAACGCGACACCACTGTTCGTTCACGATATCGTGAAACTCCTAGGGGCAGGGGAAAACCTGACCCGACTTCTGGGCTTTGCGGGACCAGAAGGAAACCCGCTTACCTGACAGGGTGGGCTCATCATCAATGTTCAAAGTCTCCCTAAAGGAGGAAACAAGTGCTTCAACCAAAGCGCGTTCCCACGCTGCAGCACAGGACGACTCCTCCTCCTCCCCATCTGAGTGTGCGGACAGGGATCCCTCAGGGAGGGCAATGTCCGTGGCAACCATGTCAGGCTCTGAATCAGAAGACTGAGAGGGCATCGGCAGTTTTTGAATACCTTGTGACATCATGAGATCAACTTTGGATGCCAAAGTTTCAATGGCTGCAGATAAAGAAGGTGATCCGGATGTCCCGGATGCACAAACAAGATCAGGGGTGGTCTCAAATTGACTCCTTGACTACAAACTTGAATATCCGCAGTTACAGCTTGAAGAATTGCAGGATATACATGAGCCTTCCTGACCTTTTATCATATGATAAGTTGGGTCCACATGTTCTGGTGAGAGCTTAACCATTATATCTCCTGTTGGTGTTGGGATCAGATGTCCTTCTTGGATCACTCTTTTCACTTCGGATGATTTGTGTTATTTCACTTGGGACTTTATTGCTTTTTCACATATATATACTATTATACAGTATATTTTTTAGCGCTGCACAGTATTTTTTTCTATTTTTCTTAACAACACATGTCTGTTTTAGTGTACTAGCTGCTTATATTTTTTTCTAGTTAGCGCAGTTTTTTTATCCTTATTTTTAAGATCAGGGGTGAAATTGTCACCCTGGGACTCCATATTAGCAGAAATATAAAAAAAAGGAACACTGGCCCTTTAAATCGGCATTTGCAGTCCGCACCGCGATCCCGCGCTGCTGCTGGCGTACCCCTTTATATTGCTAGATAACTGAGAAAGCAATGGGTCTAAGGAGAAATGCCCAAAAAGCAATAAAACCCCATAAAGTGCCAGAGAGAGAGAAAACAAACAGCTCTCCACGCTTCCACTGCAGCAACTGAAAGATGGCTGAAGGAAGTGACTGAAATCACTTGAGGCCGAACAGCGTCTGAGCTACATAAACATGGATGCCAATAGAAAGTATATGGGAAAACACAGGGAAAATGGCCGCCACCCTTACAATGCGGCTGCCCACATACAAGATGGCGCCGAAAATGGCGCCAAAAGCATATGTTATGCAAAAAATGGCTGCTGCCCTTAATCTGATGCAGCCTGGCTGAACTCACCCAAAATGGCGGCCGAAAACGGCGCCACCATCCAGGAGCCCAGGAACCCTGGCCACCACGGGAATCCACTAAAGGAAGCCCCCAGGACAAGGTAATAACCCTACACCCCCCACCACGCAGTGGGTGCCACGAGAGCACCCACATATGGAGCAGGGAGGCAGGATATATCCAGACCGGCCAGGGGGGACCTCACAGAGACTGTCAGCTCCGACATCCCCAGGAGTGGGCCCACATCACCCCTCCCCAGAGGACTGTCCCAGGGACGGGGGGGGTAGCATCACTCACCAGACCATGGACCGCGGGCTCCGCACCGATGCAGCTCGCCTCCCACCCTGAGTGGGGGTGCTGTCAGACAAGAGGGGACGCTGCAACACAGGACGTTCCAGGGTTGATGCGTCCCAGTGAAGAAAAAAATACCTGCAGGCTCGTCCCCATCCGTCAGGACCCCGTCGTGGCGAGGCCTGGGCGGACCACAACCTGCGCATTCTCGTAGGCCAGGCTGGGGTACCATAAGGATCTAGATTATTCAGTGCGAAGCCCAGTCCGGCTGTCGCTTGTAGTTCACCAGGAGGATCCCCCTGACTAGCTAGCGTTAGTGAGTGAGAAAATAAAATAAAACATTTTTCAAAGAAAAAATAAAAAGCCCCAGCAGGGTATCCTAGGTCCTACTCCTGAGCAAGGCAGCAAGAAACTGATTAGTAAGTTTTAAGTGTTTGAGGGTAATGTCGAGGGACAGCCCCTTAGAGGTGTCTAGTTAAAGCTTTTTAATGAAGTTTCACTACCTAACCTGCTCCTGCAGAGGGCGCCATTACCCAATAGTGATATAACTTGGAAGAGGCTGCATCTGTCAGAGGACGTAACAGAAATTATATATATATATATATATATATATATATATATATATATAAATATAAATATAGTGTATATATCTGTGTGTATATATTTGTTTTTTTTAATTGTCCGTCTTTTTTTTTCATAACGCAAATTAAAAAAAACGCAAACGTCATAAAATAATACAAAAAGAAAGCTCTATTTGTGGGAAAAAAGGACATCAATTTTTTTTGGGTACAGCGTCGCACGACTGCACAATTGTCCATTAAAATAACGCAGTGCCGAATTGCAAAAAATGGCCTGGTCATTAAGGGGGTAAAACCTTCCAGTCCAAAACAGGTTAAAAAACTATTATGGGGACTGGAGCTCCGCTTTAATTGGCTCATGTCTGATTTGCCCCTAGTATCTTTTTGTATGAATGTGAACTCGGGATCGTGAGCTCCTCAATGGCAGGGACTGACGTTAATATAAAGCACAGCACAAATGGACGTCACTATATAAATACCATAAATAATAAAGCAAACTTGTTGCTTAGTTCTACATAGACCAACCACTGGCTCACTGTAGAGTCCCTACCATAAAGGGACTTTAAATGTAATCAAAATTCAACGTGTTTTTGTTTCAGCATATAAAAATATCCCTTTATCCTGAAAACTCCAAGCCTCCAGCAATTTTAAATTACAGCTTTCAGACGTGTTATGTACAATTTACTTTTACTATTTAAATTTTAGTCTTACTCAGACTAAAAGTCTAAAAGTATCACACAAGGCTACCGAAGCTCTGCATTCACTTTATGCAGGAGAAAGGCCTCCCACAGAGTTCAGGGAAGATTGGAGAAAACCCATTAAGTAACAAGCATTACGCACTAAAATGCTGAGCCAGGCATATTTTCTGTCTGTTAGGGCAGATAAAACTTTGCATCCCTGTGAAAGTTTTTTTTGTACATACTGAATACAAATGGAAATGGCTACAGTAAGGTGAGAATCAGGCACAGCACGCGCAGTTCACATATTCACCGGAATATTTAATTGCGTGCTCGCCGGCCCCTGATAGGTTACCTGTCACTCACAAACGCGGAATCGAGAAACTTCTTTCTCTGAGACTAATTATTTTATACAGGTAAAATATTTATTCAAGTGAAGGTTTGTATGAAGTGTTTGGAATGGAATTCTGATGAATCAAAAGGCTAAAGTAAATGGAGTTTATAGGAAGCCAGTGCTATCCTCAATTGTGACATGGCTTGCCTACTAATTTGTCATGCTGAGCCGGAGAAAAAAAAGCTGAGCGTCTGGAATCCTAACTCTCTTGCTCAAACATCTATAACCCTACTTTCACACCTATGCGTTTATTAGAGCGTTTGGAGAAACCCACTACAGTCCATTTAACATGGTTTCCTATGGCACACCTTCACATTTATACATTTTGCAGCCGATGCATTTTTGGAAAGGGTTGGGGACTTTTTTCCCCGCGTTTTACGTGTAATAGACTTCAAAGTGTTGTGTTTGTGATGCAATTTCCGGTGTGTTTTGCATTTTGCGGTTTTTATTTTTCCCCTTTAAACACTGTGTATAGTTAGTTGCTAAGGAGTATGTCAGGAGCCAGCCGCTGCATCCTTAAAGCGGAGTTCCGGCCTTAAAAAAGACTTTGGGCCATCCGCTTGCTGACATTTACCTGAAAAACAAATGGATAGTCCCGATTTTTTTTTTATTTATTACCTTGTTATTGAAGAAAATATACTTTCCTTCCTTCTACTTCCTCCCTCTGCGGACATGGCCCGCGCCGTCACTTCCTGCTTGCATTGACTCCTGCGAGCTGAGCATCATCACTCCCAGGAATCAATGCGCCTGCACCGGCCCCGCTCGTCAGTTCCGATGCAGGCACGTCATTCCCTGCTAAACAGCTTCTGGGCATGCCCAGAAGCTGTGCAGGGATGACACGCCTGCCCCAGAACTGACGAGCGGGGCCGGTGCAGGGCATTGTGGGACCGAAGAGGACACCGAAGAGGACGCCCTAGCTTCAGTTGCCCACACCTGAGATGGCAGCGCTGGACAAGACATTTTCAAGGTAAGTATTTCTTCTAAAAGGTAAGTGCGACCTGGAACAGTTCAGAGGCTATCCATTATGGAATGTACTGACTGTCCCGGGGGGGATTTTTAAAAAAGGCCAGAACTACGCTTTAACAGCGGATGAGTCATCAGCTGTCAGCGAGGGGTTCCCCGCTGATAGCTGAATGTAAAAAAAAAAAAGAATTGCTGGCATAAAGAAAACTGTGAAAAAAATGGTTTGGGGTCCCCCCAACTCCTTATCAGGCCCTTTGGGTCTGGTATGGATTTGGAGGGGACATCCCCAACGCCAAAATCCATACCAGACCCCTATCCGAGCATGCAGCTCGGAAGGTCAGGTCAGAAAAGGGAGGGGGCAAGCCTTTAAGGTATGGACCTTGGGGGAGACCCCACGCTATTTTTTTAGCGTTTTTTATTTTTACTGGCAATCCTTTTTTTTATTTTTAGCTATTAGCAGGGAACCCCCGCTGACAGCTGATGCCTCATCAGTCATTAGGGACGTGGCGGGCATCTTCCCCACTTCCCAGGCCCACTTCTCAGCAACCAGCTATATACAGTGCGTTTACAGTGTGTTTAAAGAGAAAAGAAAAAACATAAAAACACAAAATGCATAAAAATTGCATGCAAAAATGCATAAAAAACAAGGGTTTAAAAACGCAAAACGTGCCTGAAAAAATGCATCAAGTGCAGCCCAGGTCACATTGACTAAAAATAATTCATTTGAAAATCCCTACCACCTCACGTATGTTAACCATTTACCCCCCTTTTGACACGGCCATTTTATTTCGATATGGCACTGCATTACTTTAACTGACAATCGCGCGGTCGTGTAACACTGTACCCAAAAAAAATTTGTTTGTTTTTTGCCTGCAAATAGAACTGTCATTTGGCGGTATTGGATCACCTCTGCATTTTTTATTTTCTGCGTTATAAACAAAGAATGACTGACAATTTTGAAAAAAAAAAAAAAATATATAATATTTTTTACTTTTAAAACCTATTCAATAAAAAAAAGTGTAAAAAAAAAATCAAATTCCTTCATCAATTTAAGCCAATATGTATTCGGCTACATTTTTTTGGAAAAAAAAAACTCCCAATAAGCGTATTCATTGATTTGCCCAAATGTTATAGCGTCTACAAACTTTGGGATATTTTTATGAGTAATGGCGGCGATCAGAAACTTATAGCGGGACTGCAATATTGCAGCGGACAAATCAGACACCTGACACTATTTTGGGGACCAGTGACATTACCTCTGTGATCAGTGCTAAAAATTTGCACTGTCACTGTACTAATGACACTGGCAGCGAAGGGGTGTATATATATATATATATATGCGTGATCCGGTGCACAGGTGTCGCCTTTAGCAGTAAAACTGTTATAGGGTGGACCATAAGTGGTTAAGTGATGTGATATGCAGGTACTTTCCCTTAATAAAGCAGAACATAGGGAATTTTTCCTGAAACAACACTCTTATTAAGAAGGGACGGGTCACATGCTGGTGCTACTGGCTAAAGCTTAATCTTATCCTACATATGTAGCTGCCAATACAAACCCTATGAGAAGAATGACCACTCAATCCACTGAAACATTTGAATAGTTTAAGGCAGGGTTTCTCAACCAGTGTGCCGCGGCACCCTGGTGTGCCGTGAAGAGTCCCCAGGTGTGCTACGGCAAAATGACCCCAACTTTCAGCCATCTTATCAAAAAACATTGATCGTCATTTATTAGTGACAGAGGGGACGGTCTAAGTTCACATCCCAGTGCCACATGCGCTGGGGAAGCTGTGCAGGCCTCCCGACTATGTCTTGCCACCCGATGACGTCATCAGTTGCTATGGGCGGGATCTAGCATACAACTTGCAGCCATGTAACCAAGGTACGAGCCAGCAGCTGCAGAAAGAGTCCTCAATAGCCTGTGCATTGCACCCATGATCTGCTGTGTTGCAAAGCTTTGCAGCCTCCTATCCAAAAAAAACCTCCCAAAAACTCAAAACAATAAACCCACTTTATTTTTCCTGCAAAAAAGGGTACATTGGTTAAATTATTTAGCAATTGGTTTGTTTGGAACTTGCCACATACAGTATACGGTATACCTTGTGTCCTAAGGAAGTTATGTATTTAAAGTGGTTGTGTAGCACTACTCCCTGGGGAGCTGCTTGAACACCAACTTAGCAATTCAAAGTACTTTAAGTGTTTGGCTCAGTCAGAAAACAGTCCAGGGGATGTGTTTTTTTGTTGGTTTTATTTTAGAACTTGGATGGGAGAAGGGATGAGTGGGATACTCCAACTGGATGAACAAGGCAAAATTTTAGGACTTCTAACTATGTTGAGTGCGGCAAGGCCGCTGCTTCACCTTGCCACTGTAGTGAAGTATTTGATAAGCAAACTGTATAGTGAATTACTGTTCAGGGCCACGCTTGGCACCCCCTTTATCCCTACTCTTCAGGGTTCTAGTTGGCACCCCTTTACTCTTGCACACTGTGTGCGCTGACCTTCTATCCTCTGATTTCTCTGGAGTGGTCCCCCTTTCTGGGCGGACTCCTTGGCAAGCCCCCTGGTACTAACGGATCTGCCATAACCCCGATAATTAACATCAAAGTACTGACTTAAATACACTGTGGGCGGTCCGTAAGTGGTTAAGTGTAGCTCTTCTATTCGAACCATAACAAGGCTTTTCGAGGTTTTTCAGCTCAATAAAGTCTTATCAATATAGAATTGTCCTACTACAATATAAGAAATGAGTCGTGTGAAAAATGAGATGGAATACTTGCTTATTCTCTTACAGTATCAGATTTGTATTAATCATTATTTAAATGAAAAAAGGTCACATGTCCATATGGAACCACTTGTAATGACTCCTAATAATCCAGATTTAAAAAAAGGGTGCCAAACAGCTTCTGCTACAGTGCTCACCTTCAATTCAGAGATTGCTGTAATCTCTTTTTATCACTAGATGTCACCAGTCTTACAGGATAAATGACAGCCATTTTCTGTCAACCCTCCTTGCATGAGCTCAGGCTGTCGTGGACCTGGTGGGGTCATCATCATACTGGTCTCACAGTTCTCCCGTCAATGAGTGTGGGTGAACATTAGACACACTGACACACTTTGCACACAGCAGTTCATACTGACTGGGTGACTAACCCCTAGTCCTTTGTGCTGCCAGAGCCTGCAATGGCAGATTAGAGCAGTGGGGAGAGAGCAGGAAACATAAGTATAGACTTGTTTATTGGTTATTTCCTTGGTCTAAGCAAAATATCAGTTGCCTGCAATGTACCGTAGTATCCATCACTGTCATCCAATCCAGTCTGGTCCCAGTTTGAAGTACTCCTGTGGAAATGGAACTGCTGTGGACTGCTAAGTTAGCTATACACGGTATAAAAAGTGTCTAGTTTATCAGTAGCTTCCCTCCATGGGTGGCCCCTGGCCCCCAATTAGATGATGCCACTGGCTAGGCATGTTGACAGCTTGTGGGTCCAACTGTCAAAATACAATTCTGAAACAGGAGATTTTTCCATTGGCGCTGTTTAGCATATATATTGAGGAATTTGTTAGACTTTATCATTCAGTTCACAGGCTGAAAAAAAAAAAAACATATGTGTAGGGCTTATAAATAATATTTTATGGTAACAGCATATATTCACCAATCAACCTGTGACATCATCTGCTACTGGAAATCATAAACTGACTCCAGTCTCTTCTTTACTGTGATCTATGACACTATTGGGACTGGGAGGACAGGAAACGTCATGTACGGCCATGGCCAAAAGTTTTGAGAATGACACAATTTTTACAAAGTCTTCTGCTTCAGTGTTTTTAGATATTTTTGTCAGATGTTACGCTGGTATACTGAAGTATAATTACAAGCATTACTTAAGTGTCAAAGGCTTTTAATGGCAATTACATCACGTTTATGCAAAGAAGGAAAATTTGCAGTATTGACCCTTCTTTTTCAAGACTTTTGCAATTCTCCCTGGCATGCTGTCAATCAACTTCTGGGCCACATCCTGACTGATGGCAATCCATTCTTGCCTAATCAATGCTTGGTGTTTGTCAGAATCTGTGTGTTTTTTTTTTTTTTTTGTTCACTCGCCTCTTGAGGATTGTCCGCAATTTCTCAATGGGATTAAGCTCTGGGGAGTTTCCTGGCCATGGACCACGTTGATGTTTTTTTCTCCAAGCCACTTATTTGTCACTTTTGCCTCATGGCAAGGTGCACCATCATGCTGGGAAAGGCATTTTTCGTCACCAAACTGTTCTTGGATGGTTGGGAGAAGTTGCTCTCGGAGGATATTTTTGTACCATTCTTTATTCATAGCTGTGTTCTTAGGCAAATTGTGAGTGAGCCCACTCCCTTGGCTGAGAAGCAATCCCACACATAAATGGTCTCAGGATGCTTTACTGTTGGCATGACACAGGACTGATGGTAGCGCTCACCTTTTACTATTTTTTTCTGGATGCCCCAAGAAATCGAAAAAAGGATTCATCAGAAAAAATTACTTTACCCCAGTCCTCAGCAGTCCAATCTCTGTACCTTTTTCCAAATATCAGTCTGTCCCTGATGTTTTTCTGGAGAAAAGTGGCTTCTTTGCTGCCCCTCTTGACACCAGGCCATCCTCCAATAATCTTCAGCTTACTGTGAGTCCAGATGTACTCACACCTGCCTGCTGCCATTCCTGAGCAAGCTCTGCACTGGTGGTGCCCTGATCCCGCAGCTGAATCCACTGTAGGGGACAGTTCTGGCGCTTGCTGGATTTTCTTGGTGCCCTGAAGCCTTTTTCACAAATACAGTGGAAATGTTTGTTTTTTTGGGATTAAGTTAATTTTCATGGCAGAGGGACTTTGCAATTAATTGCAATTCGTGTTATCACTCTTCATAACATTCTGGAGTATATGCAAATTGCTGTCAGAAAAACTGAGGTGCCAGACTTTGTGAAAATTAATATTTGTGCCATTCTCAAATTTTTTAGGCCACGGCTATACATGACAGCTGGCAATACATACTCGCCTCCGCATTCCTGAAACATGCACATCTGTAAGGCTACATGCATTTCCCAGTTAACCTGCGGCCCGGGGCAGCCAATCGGCAACAATCAGTAGATTCTTGGTTGTAAATGTTAACAGCTGCAGCTGTCAGATTTGAACTCTGATCAAATCAATTACTAGCGTCGCCAATGTTCACGCATCAAACTGGTTACATTTGAATTGAGCCACTGACCGACTTGGAACACAGCCAGTGAGTTTCCAGGGTCAGCGTTTCTTTGATGTTATGGCCGCAGTTCGGCCAGTTTGTATGTGGCTATAGCACAGAATGTTTCTGCATCCAGGAGGTAGTGTTAAGCTGCCTTTGAATGCAGCAAACTATCGGGGACTAAAATGTCCTGTGAAAGCAGCTTAAGGCCCGTTTCATACAGGTGGATCCTCCAGTCTCCTCTATGGAGCGGCGGATGTCAACAGACATGTGCCAATTGACACCAACGGACATACGACTTGATCCTATTCACTAAATACAGTTGCATGGGGATCCATTCCCCATCCTTCTGGCAGATCGGATCGGACCGCAATCGGGTGTAAAAGGTCAGGCGGTCCTATTACATCCAACTACCCATGAAGGAGAGCGGCCCGTGTCTGTGTCCACTCTGCATAAGTGGAGCAGCCCTGGACCAGCCATCAGCTTGCTCAGCTGGGATCAGGGGACAGATTCCCCACTGAGCAGGTGAGCTCCAACAGGGCCCACCCCCTGTGTAAGGGGCCTTAAGGGTGAAAAAATGGAAAATTGGAAGACAAAAGTAAAATAAAAAAAAGTAGAAATATACATTATATATGATCAAATAAACAATAAAAACACATAAAATAGAATTTTTGCAAGAACTTACCGTAAATTATTTTCTCTGTTTCCTCTGTTTAGCCTTCACTAATGGGTAATGGCGCCCTTTACAGGAGCAAGGCTAAGCAGATAATTGATTATCAGGTTAATACAAAAAAACTTTTATACCTTGGCACGCCACTATGGGGCCATCCCTCATCCATTATCCTAAACCCAATCTGATATTACCTCAGTTTGTAGCAAGCAGTACCGGAAGGCAACAACCCCCAGATCCAAAAAAAACAGAGAAGCGGGCGACTGTCGGAGGACTCAGAGAAAATAATTTTACGGTAAGTTCTTACAAAAAATTCTATTTTCTCTTACGTCCTCTGACAGTCGCCGCCCGATGGTATTAGCCTTCACTCATGGGACGTCCCAAAGCAGTGCAGGTATGAGGGGTAGGAAAAGCAACGCAACCAAATTAGAAGGGAACGCAAACAGCCAGGCCAGTAACAACCTGAGCCCACAGGAAAAAACTGGAACCCAAAAACAACAAAAAAACACCCCAAGAAGGGGGGACAGTAAAGATAATGTCCCCTTAAACAACTGCCGCATTCAAAACTTTGCGGCCAAAGGAAGCATCCGAGAAACATCAAGTTTGTAAAACTTTGTGAAAGTGTGCACGGACGACCAAGTTGCCGCCCTGCACACCTGAGCTACAGAAGACTGATGGCGAAAAGCCCAAGAGGCACTAACGCTCGAATAGAATGGGCCTTTACTGGAAAAGGAGGAATCCGACCCTTAATGGAATAGGCCTGAACAATCGTCTGTCTGATCCACTTCGAAATGGTCGTCGCGGAGGCGGCCGATCCCATCAGAGGTCCCTCAGGAAGAACAAATAGAGAATCAGACTGTGGAATCGACTATGTGGCGGACAGATAGACCTTGACCGCCCAGACCACATCCAGGGAATGCAAGGCAAACTCCTTAGGATGTTTGGGTCGTGCACACGACAAAGGCAACACGATATCCTCATTGAGGTGGAAAGAAGAAACCACCTTAGGAAGAAACGACTGATTAAGTCGCAGAACCACCTTATCTCTGTGAAGCACCAGATAAGGAGAACGGCAGGACAAGGCCGCCCTTTCAGACACTCTGCGAGCCGACGTATTGGCCACGAGAAAAGCAACTTTCTGGGATAACACAGACAGAGGAATCTCTCTGATGTTCTCAAATGGAGGTTGTTGTAGCACAGACAAAACCAAATTTAGATCCCATGGAGGCAACGGAGCTTTCCTCGGGGGAGCCAAATGCCGCACCCCCTGAATGAAGGTGCGGACCAAGGAATGCGACGCCAAAGGTCGCTGAAAAAAGATGGCCAAGGCCCGACAACTGACCCTTGACCGTAGTCCGCGGCAGATGCTGATTCACGCCCTTCTGTAGGAAGGCTAAGACCTTCGCCTCCGAGAAGGAACGAGGGTGAAGACCATTCGCCTCGCACCAAGCGATATACGTTTTCCAGGTGCGGTGATAAATTTTCCTTGAAGTGACTTTACGAGCCTTTAACAAGGTAGGGATGACCGCCTGTGGAAGACCTCTATCCCTCAAGACCTGGCTTTCAACAGCCATGCCGTTAAAGCCAGAGACTGTAAAGCAGGATGGAAGATCGGTCCTTGAGACAGAAGATCGTCTCGCAGAGGAAGCCGCCAGGGAGGTTCGACAACCATCTGAACGATGTCTGCGTACCAGGACTGCCGAGGCCAGTCCGGGGCCACTAGAATGACTGACATCCGTTCCGACGCCAACCTGCGGAGGAACCTGGACAACAGTTGAATCGGAGGAAAGGCATACAGCAGCCGATAGCGGTGCCAAGGCATCACCAACGCGTCCGCGGTGTCTGCCAGAGGATCGCGAGTCCTGGCCACGAACCTTTCCACCTTTTTGTTGAGACGAGAAAAAATCCACATCCAGGGTCCCCCACCGGACGCACAGGAGGTGAAACACGTCCGGATGCAGGGACCATTCCCCCTGGTCCAAAGTCTGGCGACCCAGATAGTCCGCCTGCCAGTTGTCTACACCCGAAATGTGAACAGCCGCAATTGCCGGTACATGCGATTCAGCCCAAGATAGAATCTCGGCCACTTCCTTGGCCGCTCGGGCACTCCTCGTGCCCCCCTGGTGATTGATATAAGCCACAGCCGTGGCGTTGTCCATCTGCACCCGGACTGGACACCCCTGAAGCTGAGATGACCACCGGAACAGACAAAGCTTGATTGCACGGAGCTCTAAGACGTTTATAGGCAGCAAAGTCTCCCCCGCCGACCATGTCCCCTGGGCACAAAGCTTGCCCAGAACTTCTCCCCAGCCCAACAGGCTGGCATCCGTGGTGAGAATCGACCATACCAGAGGCCGGAATGTCTGGCCCTGTGTCAAGGACGGCGACTGGAGCCACCACAAGAGATCCGACCGCACAGGAGGACTCAAGGAAATCCTCCTGTCCAAGGACTGAGGCGTCCTGTCCCATCTGGCCAGGATCTCCGCTTGCAGAGTCCTGGTGTGAAACTGAGCAAACAGAACTGCTTCGAAGGCCGAGACCATCAGGCCCAGAACCCGCATGCAGATCCGCAATGAGGAAAGATCACTGTCCCTGAGAGATCTGGTCTCGTCCCGCAAAGTCCTGAGTTTGTCCCCCGGAAGGAAGACCCGAGATTGAGCTGAGTCCAGGACCATTCCCAGGTACTGAAGACAAGTTGAGGGAGTCAGTGCTGACTTCTGAAAATTGACGGTCCACCCGAACTCCTGTAACGTCTGAACCGTCACGTCCAGATCGCTCGCCAAGGTCACACATGAGTTCGACCTTAACAAGAGGTCGTCCAGGTAACCGAGGACCGCAATGCCCCATAAACGCAGTAAAGCTAGAACTGGCGCCAACACCTTGCTGAAAACGCTGGGAGCCAAAGCGAGACCGAAAGGCAACGCCATGAACTGGTAGTGCTCCCCAGCCACCGCAAATCGAAGGTACCTCTGATGACCCTCGAAACTAGGGATGTGTAGATACGCATCCTTTAGATCGATGGAAGCCAGGAAGTCCCCAGGCCTCAACGATGCCACCACCGACCGGATGGATTTCATCCTGAATTTCTGTACCCGCACAAAGTGGTTCAGAGACTTCAAATCCAGAATTGGGCACACCTTGCCCTTTTTTCTGGGCACCGTGAACAGGTTGGAGTAAAACCCGCAAAACCGCTCCTGTGAAGGAACGGATGCAACGACTCCTTGTGCAATCAGATCGTGCACTGCCCCCATGAGATCTCTGAGACGATCGGGGGACAGCTGGAGATTGGACGGGAAGAACCTGTCTGCGGGGCGAGATCGAAACTCGATCTTGTACCCTGAACGAATCAGTTCGTGAACCCACCTGTCCTGAATGCCGGACAACCAGGGTCCCTGAAAGTAACGCAGACGTCCTCCCACCCCGACAACGGGTGAGAGCGTTCCTTCAAGCGGAGTTCCGGGCACAGAAATGATTTTTCAACAAACATACCCCCGGGACAGTCAGGGCTAGTACATTCCACAATGGCTAGCCTCTGATCTGTCCCGGTTCGCACTTACCTTTTAGAAGAAATACTTACTTATAAAATTTCTTCCACAGCGTTTCCATGTCTCTTGTGGGCAGCTGAAGCCGGAGCGGTCCTCTTCGGCGTCTTCTTCTCCCAGAATGCGCCTGCACCGGCCCCTCTCGTCACTTCCGGTGCGGCGCCGCATTCCTCCACAGCTTCTGGGCATGCCCGGAAGTGACGAGCAGGGCCGGTGCCGTCGCATTGATTCCTGGGAGCGATGACGTTTAGCTCCCAGGAATCATCGCGAGACAGGAAGTGACGGCGGAGCCACGGCGCTGAGGGAGGGAGTACACTGAGGTGAGTATTTACGATCTTCAATTACAAGGTGAGTAAACAAAAAAAAAAAACCTAACTATCCAATTCCTTTTCAGGTGATGACGAACTAGCGGACGGGCACAAAAAAAAAATATCGATTTTGTGCCCGGAACTCCGCTTTCAGGAAGAGGTGGACTGGGCCGCCGTGCCGGACTGACCGGCTTTTGGCTTACCCATCCATGGTATCTTGTGGCCACCGGCGGGTCGGAAGGGTTTTCCCTTCTCCTGCGACCCAAAGGCATGAAAGGAATTCCGTTGAGTCTTGAAGGAGGGTACCCGGACTTACCCTTAGTGACCTGGGGCAACACAGTACTCTTACCTCCCGTGAGCCCCTTAATTAACTCATTAAGAGTTTCCCCAAAAAGACGACCCCCCTCATAGGGGACCTCAGACACTGTCTTCTTGGACGCGTGGTCAGCCGACCAGCTCTTTAACCTGGTAATGCGGCGGATAGCAATCCCCACCGCTGACAACCGGGCGACCAATGGAGCCTCGTCCAAGGCCGCATCAAACAGGAACATCGCAGTTTGGATGAGTTGATCCACCATGGCAAGGGCAGTCGGAGAAGCCGACTCCGCCACCAGAGTGCTGCGAAGCCCCTTGCACCATTTCGTGAGTGCCTGAGAGGCCATCACAGAGGCAAACACAGGTTTCAACAGGGAACCCGCCACCAGATAAATGTGGCGGGTGAGAGCTTCCACTCGCCTATCTGCCAGATCCCTGAAAACCGGGGAATCCTATACTGGCATCAAGGTGGACTTATTCAGCCTAGACACAGTGTGGCCCACTTTTGGGGACACCGTCCAACGTTTGTCCACCGCCTCCACAAACGGATAGCAGATGGAAAAACGCTTAGGCACCACCAACATGTGCTTAATGCGCCGCCACTGGTCATTCACAATCTCGTGAAATTCCTCAGGGCAGGAAAAAGCCTGACCCGACTTCTAGGGTCTGCGGAACCCAAAAGCGGACTGCTTACTCGACTAAGACGGCTCATCGTCAAGATTAAGAGTTTATTTTATGGCGCTAATGAGAGCATCCATCGTAATGCGTTCCCGCGCTACCGGCAAGGAGGATTCGGGCCAGGACCCCTCAGGAGGACCATCGTCTGTTGCAACCAATTTGGGCTCAGAATCAGAGGACTGGGAGGACACAGGCCGTTTTTTGGAGGAGCGTTCTGACATCAGCAGATGCACCTGGGATGCTAAAGTCGCAAGCGCAGCAGATACGGAGGCCATGGAAGAGGATTCAGGTATACCTGAAGCCCCCACCAGGTCTGTGGGGAATTTGTAATCCTGGGAGTCCATTTTGCCTCAAAATGAAAAAAGGGACGCTGGCCCTTTAAATCAGAGGTTCCGCGGACCCCCCCCCCCGCAATCTGCACTAACAGAAAGAGCCCCCTGTGGAAGCACACTAGCCACAAGTAAAATTCGATTTGGTTGAAACATGGCAGAGGAATGAAAAAAAATCCCCCAGCATGTCAGTACTTAGCCACCATGCGTCCTTTACAGGAGAGTGTGAAGAAGGAGGAAGTGACCTCACATCGCTAGAGGCCCAGCCCTTGAGCCCAGACAAAAGATGCCTATTGAAACTCAATGAAAAATGTCACAGGGAAAATGGCCGCTTGCCCTTACTAGTCATTTGCCTACATCCAAGATGGCGCCCGATTGGGAGCCTGTGCAGAAACCCAACATGGCTGCTGTCCTCACACAGAGCTTAGAAATTGCACACCATAAAACATGGCGGCCGCTCCAAACGGCGGCAAGAAAAGTGTACAAACACATTCTGGCTATCAACAGGGCTGAGACATCCTCAGCGAAGATGTAGCTCCGCTGGCTTGTCCCCATTCGGAGGGGTGCTGTCGTTGCGAGGCCCGGGCGTACCAGTAACCTGCAATGCTCGTTGGCAGGCTGGGACTCCATAAAGATCTATAATACCCAGTCCAGGAAAGGAATCCCTGACTAACTAGTGATAGTGAGAGAAATAAAAAGCTATTGTGCAAAGAAAAACACGTGATTTCTGAAAGAAAATATAAAGAAAGCTGAGACACAGAGTCCCAGCGGAAAAGACCTAACCAGCTCCTGAGCTAGGCAGCGTAAAACTGAGGTAATATCAGATTGGGTTCAGGATAATGGCTGAGGGATGGCCCCCTAGTGGCGTGCCAAGGTAAAAAAGTTTTTTTGTATTAACCTGATAATCAATTATATGCCTAGCCTTGCTCCTGCAGAGGGCACCATTACCCATTAGTGAAGGCTAATACCATCGGGCGGCGACTGTCACAGGAAGTAAGAGAAATAGGAAACATACAAAGTGGAGGGGAGGAACTATACTGTAGTTGGTAAACTATCCCAGCCAATAACTTCATCCATGGAGAGACCTGGATTCAGTTATATGACAGAAGGCCGTTAGACAAGACCATTGCTTAATCCAACCACAACTAGCCGTAAGAAAAGAATAATTTGTTATACGCAAAGGCACCTTAAAAAAGCAGCAGTGTGTCCTGATTATGTATGATGCCTGCTGTTACAGGCAAATGTTATTACATGCTCATTAGCAAAGCCATAGGTTTACTTTTATGTAGTAATTAATGTAATCACAATGTCTGAGATAGCATTGTGGGCAGAATGTTGTATGAAATATGGCATCCCTGATGTGATCAGAGCTAAAAGCTTTAGTAAGGCAAAACATTCTAAAAAACGAAGTATCCTAAAGCTATTATGTGCCAATTAGGCTATGTTTAATGGAAAACTTTACAACTCTGAACATTTAACAGCTGCTGAGATTTATATACAAAGAACTAATGCCAGCATGTGATATTTAGCTCCTGGGTAGTGGTAAACACCCTGCAGTGGATCAAAGTGTCTTAAAACACAAAAATATTTTTAGGATATGATGGCTCTTTAAAGTGTACACAAACTCTAATTTTTGGCTTGGGATTGAGTGTTGAACAGTTAGAACCTCTGTCTGGTTTTTATCGCTGTCTGTGTTCTCTGCTAAAAACATTTACTATACAGTGCCTTGAAAAAATATTCATACCCCTTGAAATGTTCCACATTTTGTCATGTTACAACCAAAAACGTAAATGTATTTCATTGGGGATTTTATGTGATAGACCAACACAAAGTGGCTCATAATTGTGAAGTGGAAGGCAAATGATAAATGATTTTCAAAATTATTTACAAATAAATATGTGAAAAGTGTGGTGTGCATTTGTATTCAGTCAATACTTTGTAGAACCATCTTTCACTGCAATTACAGCTGCACGTCTTTTTGGGGATGTCTCTACCAGCTTTGCACATCTAGAGATCTTTCCCATTCTTCTTTGCAAAAAAGGTCAAACTCCGTCAGATTGGATGGAGAACATCTGTGAACAGCAATTTTCAAGTCTTGCCACATATTCTCAATTGGATTTAGGTCTGGACTTTGACTGGGCCATTCGAACACATGAATATGCTTTGATCTAAACCATTCCATTGTAGCTCTGGCTGTATGTTTAGAGTTGTTGTCCTGTTGGAAGGTGAACCTCTGCCCCAGTCTCAAGTCTTTTGCAGACTCTAACAGGTTTTCTTCTAAGATTGCCCTGTATTTGGAACTCTAACCAGCTTCCCTGTCTCTGCTGAAAAAAGCATCACAACTTTATGCTGCCACCACCATGTTTCAGGGTGGGGATGGTGTGTTCAGGATGATGTGCAGTGTTAGTTTTCTGCCACTCATATTGTTTTACTTTTAGGCTAAAAAGTTACATTTTGGTCTTATCTAACCAGAGCACCTTCTTCCACTTGTTTGCTGTGTCCCCCACATGGCTTCTCGCAAACTGTAAACTGGACTTCTTATGGCTTTCTTTCAACAATGGCTTTTTTCCATAAAGGGCAGATTTGTAGAGTGCACGACTAATAGTTGTCCTGTGGACAGATTCTCCCCCCTGAGCTGTGAATCTCTGCAGCTCCTCCAGAGTCACCATGGACGTCTTCGCTGCTTCTCTGATTAATGCTCTCCTCGCCCGGCCTATCAGTTTAGGTGGACGGCCATGACTTGGTAGGTTTGCAGTTGTGCCATACTCTTTCCATTTGTGGGACGTGAATTGAACAGTGCTCCGTGAGATGTTCAAAGCTTGGGGAATTTTTTTATAACCTAACCCTGCTTTAAACTTCTCCACAACTTTATCCCTGACCTGTCTGGTGTGTTCCTTGCCCTTCTTGATGCTGTTTGTTCACTAAGGTTCTCTAACAAGTCTATGAGGGCTTCATAGAACAGCTGTATTTATACTGAGATTAAATTACACACAGGTGGGCTAATTACTAATTAGGTGACTTCTGAAGGCAATTGGTTCTACTAGATTTTAGTTAGGACTTTCAGAGTAGAGGGGGGGCTGAATACAAATGAACGTCACACTTTTACATAACGTCACAATAAAATACATATACGTTTTTGGTTGTAACATGAAAAAATGTTGAAAGTTTTCAGAGGTATACATACTTTTTCAAGGCACTGTATTTGTCATGGTAGCCCAAAATATCACGGAGACTCAAATTGATGGAAATTTTGAGTTGTCACCAGAAAATGAACAGGGAAGAGATATTCCTAAAAGGGACACTTGTTCCATCGACCACTGTCTAGGGGAGGGAGTTGCCTCACTGTCTGGTGATTTAATTTCACTTCTATTTATATTTACGGTATAAGAAGTAAAATAATATCTCTTGATTGCACACAGACAGCAAAAAAAAAAAAAACAATGGCTGGGGCCTTACAATCCCATGATGCCTCTGGGAGTCATGCCCATCCCTTCTGGGGTTTTTAGTTTCACCATAGCTAGGTCTCCGACAGTGCCAGGAGGTGCCAGAAGGGTATGGGTGGGCAAAAATACAGTAATTTATTAAAGATGAACTTCAGCCAAAGCTTTCCTTTTATTATTCATTATTTCAGATAGAAAAGGAATGTGTTAAAGCTGAACTATAGGCATAATCTGTGTTGCATACTTGCATTGCTCAAGCTTGGACCAATGTAAGTATGCATATCTTATATCTGAGGAGGTGCTGGGGAAGCTGATGATCACTGATTTCCTGAACAAAATAACAGAGTGGGCAGCGACATGGCAAATAAGGTTTAATGTGGAGAAGTGTAAGGTTTTGCACTCGGGGACTAAAAACATAAAAGCACAATACACTTTAGGGGGGGAACCATTGGGGGAATCAAAAAATGGAGAAAGATCTGGGAGTCTTAGTAGAAGATAGACTAGGCAATAGCATGCAATGTCAAGCGGCAGCTGCCAAAGCCGGCAGAATATTAGCATGCATAAAGAAGGGGATGTTTTCCAGAGATAAAACTATAATTCTACCACTTTATAAAACTCTGGTCCGACCACATCTGAAGTATTCTATCCAGTTCTGGTCGCCAGTCCTCAGGAGGGATGTGTTGGAGCTGGAGAGAGTCCAGAGAAGGGCAACTAAACTAATTAGGGCATTGGAGGACCTTACTTATGAAGAGTGTTTACAATCGCTTGATTTATTCTCCGTGAAGAAGAGACGCCTGAGAGGGGACATGATAGCAATTTACAAATACCTCAATGGTGATCTCAGCATAGAAAAAAAACTATTCAGTCGCAAGGATTGCATGAGGACGCGAGGACATACAATGTGATTAGAGGAGAAGCGTTTTAACCTCAGGCAACGCGGGGGGTTCTTTACTGTTTGTGCTACAAGATTGTGGAATTCTCTACCACAAGAGGTAGTTTCTGCGGGAAGTATGGCTACTTTCAAAAGACTCTTGGACGTACATCTCAAGGATCAGAACATTCAGGGGTATGAGAGATGATTAGGGTCACACACACCTACACAGGTTGAACTGGATGGACTATTGTCTTAATTCAACCTCAACTACTATGTAACTGCAGTTTGGAACAGTCATAGAACATCTTGTATTTTCTCAATTAATACAATGTACTCTATGATTGGAGGAGGTAGAGATTGTGACCCCTCCTCTCCACCTCATCAACCAGACAACAGCATTCATTAATAAAAATCTAATAGAATTCGTACTGTGCTAACCAACATATAAACAAAGCGTCCAGCACATCAACCGACATAACCTTGTCCAAACAATTAGAAAAAAAAAAAGTGCAGCGCTAAATTAACAGATACAGTCCAGTGATAGTGTATCGAAGATAATGAAAAGAGTGAAAATAATTGATATATATTAGTGAGTCCCAGTTATTTGAAGGTTAAACCATAAGTGTGAAACCATCAAAACTTATGCAGGTGATTAAATGAAGAAGAGTCCCCACACCAACTAAGTGGATAATGAATGTGTTCACCAGAGGTTATGGACCCAAGTACCATATAGCAAATGGGTCAATTGAGCTTCATATTGTCCATGGGTTTCCCAAAAGGTGGCTGTATCCAAGGATGTTCCCAAAAGTAGCAATATATTCTTGAACAAAGATGGCTAAATCTCACAATTAGGTGTCCATATGTGGAAGTAAGCCAAACAACACAAACCTAGTGTAATACTGCTTACAATAAAATGTATTTAAAAAGGGGTTTAAAAAGCCTTACGAACATCCATGTAAACCAGCATATAGAATAAAGGAATGATGGCGGATGGCAAATAACGTGGCTCTGACGCGTTTCGTCACATCTGACTTGATCATAGGATATTGCCAATAGATATGATCATTTCAACAGTATTTATAGTTAGTTAAATTTAGTTATAATGCTCCCACCTGTCCAGGAAAGTTCATGTTTAAACTCAGAAATAAATAACCAACAATAAAACAGCGCTTGCAATAATACAATTGACAATCATATAGTATTAACTAATCATGTGCAAAATATAGTGCAAAAAAATCTCATGTTCAAGACATAGTGAAAAAAATCTCAAAAGTGCAATAGTGCTTAAAAAATTATAACATAAATTATAACAAACTACAGTGACAGAGTGCCAACATCAAGTGGATTTGCATCTCATCTCACTAGTTTCAAGCTTATCTGACCCCCAGACTGAAATAGCCGAGGGTCCATTGTTTTTGGTGAGTAGGTATACAGGAGGGGAGTGAAACACCCCACACCGCCTGATTGGTCTGAAGCACCCCATCACTTTGAGGCACTTCAAGCATTACTTCTTTTTATTACCAAAATAATAATTGCACTGTTTATGGACTTTGTTTTAGCACTATTGCACGTTTAAGGAATTGCACAGTTTATGGACAATTTTTTAAGCACTATTGCACTTTTGTAGGGATGGTGAGGTGGATGGCGCTGCCTAAAAATGTTGGGATATTCTTATATGAGAGTGGTACTAATGGAATATATAACACCACAATAGAAGTATTACCGTTATAGTGATTACTTACAAGAAAAAATCAACAGTATAAAAAATTGCATATAGTGCAATAAAGTGATAGTGATGGTGAATATTTAAAACACAATCAAAAAATAAAAATACAAATACTGGTATAAATATTAAGTGCTTAGTGACCAAAAAGTGACCAAATTAGGTCCAAAAATATCCAAAGGGTATCATCTTCTGTAACTTAATTAGTAAATTAATAAAATGATAAAATGAATAGACGATAATGGGTACAATAGAATAAAGTGACTCAGTGAAAAGTGGATCCAATCTATCCGTTGGTGATAATAAATTAAAATAGTAGATATAGTAATAACTTTAAAGTGATCGAGTGCAATATCTCATAAAAAATGTGTCAGAGGGTAAATCAATGAGGTGAAGACTGTAACTTTTAAACTCTTAAAAAATAGGCAATGGAAGTCCATAAAGTGATTATATTGTGAATGAAGTTTCAAATAACGTTGATGGGTGACTCTCGAGGTGATCCAGGTACTGCGTGCCGGGTGAGGAAACCAGTGCTCCTCTTTCAATATATCCCGCACTCACCAGAGCTCGGCACCCCTGCAGGGGTAACTAGCGTGATGTTGATATGGCTTTCCCTCAGCCAGGTATATCCTGCGTACCGGTCTCATCAATGGTTAATCCTGGATCATCTCTCCCATGTATGCAATATATTCAATAAAAACGATACAGCCTCATGGGTGGTTCACATTCACCAATTGTATAAGGCAAATCCCAGGTCATAAAAAAGAAGAAAGGCCTCATATAGTGAAGTACTGTATAAAATTCACTTATTTATTTAAATAAAACAAGTACTCACAGTAAAAGGCAGGTAAAACAAGCGTACAATGAATTAGGGACCGCAAATTCCTCGCTAGCGGTTACTTCCGGGGACGCTAAGCGTTCCAAACGCCGGATCTGCGTTCCAGTGGAGCGGAAATTACATAATTACGCTCCACACGTTTCGTCACCATTGACGTAATCAGGAGCGTTTCGTCCTGGTTACATTATCATAAGTGTAAACGCAGAACTCACAGTAGATAACAGATGAGTAAATCAGCATATTCAACAATGTGTGGAAGACAGGTGGTTAAGCTGATGATATTAGCATCTGCTATGAGTCTGACTGTGTGAAGCAGTCTTTATAGGTTTCTTGAGATATAAGGTTGATAAATATTACTGTCCCATTTAATGTTTTCTAAACCATATTCTCAGTGTCCATTAAGTACCTGCTCATCATTTCCTTGGTCACCCAATGTCCCTAACAGACACAGGGTGTCTCCCGTCGCAACACCTACTCATGCATCATGCAGTGGCCTTAGACGTGACTACCACTGATGGACAGATTTAAAAAGAGCAAAACACACATCAATTTATCTCGGAACCCAAATACGGCAATCTTTGGGAAAAAGTTATGTCAAACTCTGCAGCGAAAACTAAAATCTAGGTCTTTGACATATAAAAGAAAAACATCTTGATTGTCTAACTGGCATCCATTTTAAACTACAAAAATACAAGTTATACTAATATCAGTGTGATTTCCTGACAACCTATCAAAAACTATTTGCTCCCGTTTTTTGCTTGGTGCTCTGTAAACAAAAACCCGATCAATCAAACAGAATTCTCACAGTCAATCTTTATGGGAGCGCCAAGATCTTGCGTCTTATTTTTTTATTTTTTTTCATCCATGAGTTCTCTGAGCTTCAAATACAGAGTGACAACACTGAGATTTCATAGGTTTTCCATATTAATGCATGTCACATTTCCAATGCACTCTGAAGTCCTGCCAAGCAAACATGAAATATAAAATATAATGATGTGCTAAAACGCTCATACAATCTTAAGTGACCCTTTTAATGTGTGATGAAGCAGGACAGAAAACAGGGGTCTCTGGTGCAATATAGAGCTAGAGGAGCCTCGTAACAATAAAGAACGGAATTTCAAAAAAAAAAAAAAGAAAAACAAGACAGAAAACACAAAATGTCAGGAACAAAGGATTCTGGGGAATTGGAGGCACGGGGGCACTCACGAGGGTAAGCCAGCGCAGAGATAAACTCATTACTTCATCTTGTCGAGCTGCCCAGGTGCCAATTCGCTTGTCACAACAAGCAAGAAGAGCAATAGCTGAGATTCTTTGATCGTGTGAATACTGGGCGACAGTTTTAAATGGATTGCCCCTGTTCACGTTTACCCTTTATCTAGAAACATTTCATTTGTTGTTTTGTGCTTTCAAGCCTTGCGGAACAGCTTAACTTATTAAGACAGCAACAATTCTTCCAATGCAGCGGCTACAGGGGAGGAGTGGCGGCTTACATTTTACTGATTAAATGTGTCTTGATACTTCGTTCTTTCATCCAAAATAGCAATTATAGTCCCTTAGAACATCGTTTTAAGATCAATTGTAAAGGCCTAAAGAGGGTGAAAACACCATAGTTTACTGCAGTTTGAACTGAGTGTTACTAAACCCAGGACCCTGAATTCACTATATCTGGTCTCCCACAGTACACAGAAATGCGATTATTTTAGTAAATATAAACTGCTAAATGCATTTTCTCATCAGCAGTATATAGCAGTCTTGTGGCTTCTATCAGTGACCGATTAATGCTTGTAAAAAGACTTTCCTGGGAGGCTGCAAGACCCCTGACCCTCTGCCTGGATAGTGCTTATTGTCCCTGTGCTGATCACATCCACCCTCCCAAGAAAAACTCTCTAGCAATACACACAAAACTGAGCACATGCAGAGTGCCCCCAAGGCTCTGTTCTATCAGATGGATTGGGAACTGTGGAAAAAGGGGGGGATCAAACAGCCTTTTTACACAATGAACAGGATTAACCCCTTAGGTTCCACAGTGAGTATACCAAGCATGCTTTACTGCATATACAGACTGATTTTACTGTTGTGGGTTTAGTAACTCTTTAAGGGTCCTTTCACAAGCCATTTTTTTTGGCGGATCTGATCGGATCCTCCATGCATCCCTATAGGGCAGCGGATGTCAGTGGAGACATGTCCGCTGACACGTGCTGCCATCCACATCCGATCCTGTCCGTGAAACCTGGACGGATAAAAACCCTATATTCCATTCGTCCAGGGGATCAGGCGGGCCGCTCTCATCCGATTTCCCCATAGAGATGCATGGGGCTCTGACACCTCCCTCTCTGCACACAGAGCGGAGAGGAAGATGTCACCTGCCTGCTCAACAGGGATCTGTGTATCAATCCCCAGCTGAGCAGCACGGATCTGCCTACGGAGGCAGACCGTGTGAAAGAAGCCTTAAGCAGCCTTTCTTCTTCAAGAATTCCAGGTTACACAGTTAGAAATGTTCACCTTGGACCAATGTAACTAGGTATATACCATACCTGGCCGATCCCCCAGGAATTTGCCCTGTTACACTGCGAACACAGGAAGTAGCATGCGCTATGGTCACCATTATTTATTTCATCAAGGTTCGATTGGGCAGGCAGGAGATCATGATGTCACCTCTCCACCCTGTTCAATAAGAGAACATTTTGCACCCATTAAAGCGGTAGTAAAAAAAATAAATAAATAAAAAATGCCAGCGCTAAGATTTCTTTATACAAAAGAGCTGTATATTGTACTTTCAGTACAAGGGATTAATGGCGCTTGGTGTGTATTAATATCCACAAGTGCGTTATTCAGCGCACCGAGCAAGTTTCAGTACGCCAAACCCCATTAATTTCTACCACAAGCCACAATGATGTCATTCCAGTCACAACACAGCTCTCTCAATAGACAGAATATTTGAGTGTGCTATCCATTGAGAGCTCAGTGTGCATGCACATGTAACATCACCAGCTGCAAGAAATGTAAATATCTCCTAAATGGTGCAGGTTTAGGAGATATCCACTGTACCTACCAGGTAAGGCTTATTATAGGCTTACCTATCGGTACAAGATAAAAAGCAGAGCAAGCCACATTCTGTGTCCATAATGCAGCAGGACAGCCGTTCAGCAAGAGATCTGGAAGCTAGTGTAGATCAAGGTAGAAATGGTACCTGCTAATGCGATTTCCAGGTTCCATGGAAAGTCAGTTTCCAGTTTGCCATAGGCCAACATAAAAACATCCTTACCTGTGTGGGGGCACTGCGCATGTGTGCCGGTTGGTGAAATGTCAGCTCCATTTATTTTGCTGTTTTGTAATTACATGTTTACAATAAATTTGGGTATAATTCTACTGGGTTACTCTATGTATGGCCTTTTCTTTGATAAGATAGCATTCCCAAAAGTGAAGTTGAATAACCTGCGGCTCTTGGAGTGATTTCCTTGCTGGCTGTCATCTGCTTAATATTATGAAAGAGTACTTGTGATCTCTATCATTAAGGATATCTGAATTTAGTAAGAGGCCTATTTTTAATGGTGATGGTGGTGGCGGTGGTGAAGGAGTATCCCCAATGGTGATTCACTGGGTGTTAGAGATTTTAAGCGGTCACAAAAAGTCATTATCACAACTTTTATACTTTTAGTAGACTTTTACGTAATTTTTCACAATTAATGTGATGGACTCAAACTTATACTGCGATTATGTTTGGATTTTTGGAGTTTGTTTATATTGCATTTATTATTGCATGTGTATTATAACCACTATTCTTAAAGGAATAGCGCTGCACATTTATTGTTGTATTGATAGCAATATTGAATATTTCATATTCTTTATTATGGTATAAAAAAGCCTCTAATATCATGGTTATTCTGTTTACCTTGAATCCTATTGGAATGTGAACTGCCTATATGGACAAGCCTGCCCCCTCTCCTTCAGGAATTTGCTATTTTCCTTGGAAGGTCAGTTTGCGCTGAAGGTGGGCTTGACCATTTCCTACATACTGTCAAGGTCTTAACTTGCCCTCCTGTTGGCAGACATCTTGGACATGTGCAGACTGCTGCCTCTTATAAACTCTGATTGCATTATAACTTGCCTGCTGCCTGGGTATCGCACAGAGATGATGCTGTACACCTGACTATATCTGTCACCTGATGAGTGGCAGTCCTTGCCCTTGCGTTTGTGCTCCAAGGTGCATCACTGCTAGCAGTCTTCTGTTCTCCGTGTTCCTCTGTGTCTGACCAGGCTTGGCTGACAACTCTCCTGGCTCTCGACCCCGCATCGCCAGAGTACCTGCTTCTGGACTCGACCCTGGAATGGATGACTACCCGCTTCTGGACTCAACCGTGGCTTGAATGACTACCCGCTTCTAGACTTGACCCCGGCTTGTTCCTTGTCTTGATCCCCACTCTTGCTATGTGTTTATTGGTGTTTGCTCCAATAAACTACTTTATTTTACCTGCATCTCCGTGTAGTCTGGTTTCCCTGCACCCTGACACTATATACCCTAACTAGAACGTGTAGGGTTAGTCTCATCCAGAAAGGCCATGAAGCAGGTGTCGGGTCCTGATTACCTGTGCCACATTGCATAACAGCAAACGGGACTCCATGGTGGTTAACAGCATCTTTAGTTAAGTATTCTTGTCATATTTTCTTTATCTTTATCTGTCATTATTTTTAATAAATGTTATATTTTTAAGTATTTGTGGGATCTCTCTTTGCACATATCAAACACTAACCGCAAAACGTGACAAAACATGTATACCTGTTTGAAGTATTTGTTTGTGGATACTAGCGGAAGCAGCTATCATGACCGTGATAACACATTTTAAGTTGGTCTGTAAAAGTTTTCTTAATTAATAATTTTTTCTTGATATTGCTTTGATTTGTTTTTTTTTTTTTTTTTGTTTTTTTGCATAAGTGCAGAGTACATTAGGATTCATTAGCACTATTTACTTATCCTGCCTTATGTAATAATTCTGAAGGATCCTCTGCAACCTGAAAGCTTAAGAAGTACAGCTCTGCTTCATAAGCCTCTGTTCCTGGGACAGACAAGCTGCTCTTCTTGTCCCAATGTTGCTGGCTCAGTGTGCTGACGTCAAACGCCAGAACTTTAAGCATATCTTCGGGCAGTTATCAATCAGTCCTGTGGTACCCAGACAGTGATAGCTGCTGGGGGAATGCTAAAACTACCAATGGGAAGATATAAGTCCAATGCAACAGTAGCCCTGCGGCGAAACCATGATTGAGAAACTCTGATTTAAAGGATGAGAGTTTGCAAGTTTAAATAGGGAGAAATACTAGTGGAGCAATAAGACTGTATAAGAGTTAGAAACAATCTCTGAAATAACTGGATACCAAGATAACGTTCTATAGGGAAAATATTGAATTCTTTTTAGTAAGAACTGTACTGTATGGGAATTGGGTCTGCTTAGAGCTAAATTCCAGGCAAATAAAATATTACTAAAGGGCAAAATAAAAGCAGCTGCACTCCAAAGTATTGCAAGCTTAGATAGGATTGCTGCTCAGGTGCATAACACGCAGAGGCATAACCTGGGGCTGTTGGAGTGTAGTAGAATTTCATATTAACCCATGTATTTCATATTATTCATTTTAATTTGAACATGTTATATAATTATTATTATTAAGAGAGTCATATTATTATTATGGTAGTGGACCTAGATGACCTCTCTGCTTCATACTGGTATTTTTTTTAATTTACTGGGTGAAAGTTTACTAGGATAAAATTCAGACAGTTCCAGACATCTGTGTCTGAATTGTAGATGTCCATTATTTTTTTTATTTATGGTAATTACATTGACGTATGTTTTGCCAACCAATCATATTGTACCACATGTAATTCTATGATCAAAAGTTCTTATAAAAGGAGCCTGTGAGTTCTATATTTCTGAGTGAGTGATGAACTCGCTCCAGCTGTTAATAAAACCTCCTGGTGTTTTTTGGAAATCTATTGCTACATTTCATACATTTCCACATCAGGAGTGATTCCCTTGCTAGCTGCCATTTGCTTAACCACTTAAGCCCCGGAGGATTTGGCTGCTCAAAGACCAGGCCCTATTTTGCGATTCGGCACTGTGTGACTTTAACCGACAATTGCGCGGTTGTGCGACACTGTACCAAAATGAAATTGAACAAACAGAGCTTTCTTTTGGTGGTATTTGATCACCTGTGCGATTTTTACTTTTTGCGCCATAAACAAAAAAAGAGCGACAATTTTGAAAAAATAACAATATTTTTCACATATTTTTATATGAAATTCCCCCAAAAATGTAAAAATCTAATTTTTTTAAAAATTTTCGGCCAATTTGTTTTCTGCTACATATGTTTGGTTAAAAAAAAAATCAAAATAAGCGTATTTTGATTGGTTTGCGCAAAAGTTATTGCGTTTACTAACTAAGGGAAAGATTTTTGTCATTTTTATTGTTTTTTTTTTTAAACGAGTAATGGCAACGATCTGCCCATCCTTGACTGACATTTTTGACACTTTTGGGGGTACCAGTGACATTACTGCAGTAATCAGTGCTATACATATGCACTGTTACTGTAAAAATTACACTGGCAGGGAAGGGGTTAACTTTATTAGTGATCAAGGGGTTAAGTGTGTCCCTAGAGACGTGCTTCTAACTGTAAAGGGGCATGGCTAGTGATGTAACCACAAAGACATACGATCCTACATAGCAGGATCATATGATCTCTGCTGTTACACCAGGGAGAATGACAGGCGGCTTTGTTTACATTAGCTGCCTGCCTTTCTCCCTCTGCACCGGGAGATCGCGGGTAACCGGCGGACATCCGAACTGCCAGTCACTCGCACGGACATGTCAGGGAACGAGCGGGGGAGCTCGCCTCCTAGAGGCTCGTAGGCGAGCGACATAGTACAACGTCACTTTGCCTGTACGGGGCTGACCGCCGCAGTAAATAGTCATGCGGCGGTCGGCAAGTGGTTAATATCAGCAGAGAAGCAGCCCCAAAGCATAATGTTTCCACCTCTGTGCTTGACTGTAGGGATGGTGTTCTTAGGGTCATAGTCAGCATTTTTCTTCCTCCAAACACGGTGAGTCCCTTTCCTCAAGAAGACACAAGTACAGTCATGCCAATAAACATGTAAATGATTCAGAGAAGGATTGGGAAAAAGTGCTGCAGTCAGATGAGGCCAAAATTTAGCTCTTTGGCATTAACTCGACTCACTGTGTTTGGAGGAAGAAAAATGCTGACTATGAGCCTAAGAACACCATCCCTAAAGTCAAGCACAGAGGTGGAAACATTATACTTTGGGGCTGTTTCTCTGCTAAAGATACAGGCCAACTTTGCCGCATTGAGGGTCCAATACAGCCATGTATTCTCTGTCCTCTTGTGGTAGTTCTTACAACCGCTCTACCTAATATCTTGATGTACCTGGGAGAAAATTACATTTTCACTTTCATTTATAAGTTTACTACCCTTGTTTTTTTTTTCACTTGCTTAATGTTGTGTTATTTGGTGAGTCAAACTATTCAATCCATGGGACCCTCACTGGGGTAGCTGTTAGTCTTCCTGCTTGAATTAAAATATGAGCCTGATCACAGAGTGTACCTGAAGGAATATTTATCCTCCATTTTGTTTTTCCAACTCCATTTTGTTTCCTCGACTCCATTTTGTGATTAAAAGTCTAGACTCTAGACTAGTTTAATTAACAAGCCTATCTAAGTAAATGTCCTTGAAATTTTTCAGGACGTTATGCATTGTGGTCAAACTGCCCTTTAAAAAGCAAGTCTGTTTGAAGTAACTAATTATGCCTTATCTTTACCCTTAGAACAAATCTGATGTAATGGCACGTAATGGTAAACTGCTATTTTTGTATCAACTCTATGTATAATCTACTGGAAAGGGACTTTCCCTTTTGCTTTCTCTATACAACGTTCTTTACTATCTGAATACAGACGAGCATTCTGTGACATCGTACCTGCCATCTCTGTGTGTCATTAAGTGCTCCCAGATATCTGAAGGAGCTTTGATGCCGAGGGCCATGCGAGTCTAAATTATTGCCAACAGTACCCAAATGGGGTGACAGGCTTAACCTCTTGGGGTTACACAACAATGCATTTCAAGGATGCCTTCATAATAAAAAGCACTGTTTATGTGGCTCTTAAACTGTAAAAGACATATGTGAAATGTATATCTATCCACTTTGAAACTCAATAAAAATCTATGGTTAAAAAAAAAAGGATTAATAAAAACTTGAGGTACAAGCTGCAGTGTGCCAGAGGCCTAAGAGTGGCTAGATCTTCTACTGTTAATGTTCAGTGTTATGAATAGCCCTCTCATTGACTTTGGTGAGGTTGCTTACATGTACCAAAGTACCACCCAAAAGTAAAGGCACCACACCAATGGTTATTGAGTCCATAAAAATAATTTTATTGAATTAGTGAAAATCAGAAAGCCAATGGGGTTGATTTACTAAAGCCAATGGCGTTGATTTACTCTATCCACTTTCAGACGATTCCTGAAAACCCCTCTCTTCAGAGAGGCCTATCCGGCCCCCACCTTACAACTGTACATTCTTTTTCTACATCAGCCCATCCCCTACATCTACAAACCCAATTCCAAAAAAGTTGGAAAAATTGTGTGTAAAAAAGGAATGGACTAATTTACAAATCTCATATACTTATATTTTATTCACAATATAATATAGATAACATATCAAATGTTGAAAGTGAGACAGTTTGAAATGTCATGCCAAATATTGGCTCATTTCGGATTTCATGAGAGCTACACATTCCAAAAAAAAGTTGGGACAGGTAGCAATAAGAGGCCGGAAAAGTTAAATGTACATAAAAGGAACAACTGGGAGGACCAATTTGCAACTTATTAGGTCAATTGACAACATGATTGGGTATAAAAAGAGCCTCTCAGAGTGGCAGTGTCTCTCAGAAGTCAAGATGGGCAGAGGATCACCTATTCCCCCAATGCTGCGGTGAAAAATAGTGGAGCAATATCAGAAAGGAGTTTCTCAGAGAAAAATTGCAAAGAGTTTGAAGTTATCATCATCTACAGTGCATTATATCATCCAAAGATTCAGAGAATCTGGAACAATCTCTGTGCGTAAGGGTCAAGGCCGGAAAACCATACTGGATGCCCGTGATCTTCGGGCCCTTAGACGGCACTGCATCACATACAAGAATGCTACTGTAATGGAAATCACAACATGGGCTCAGGAATACTTCCAGAAAACATTGTCGGTGAACACAATCCACCATGCCATTCACTATTGCCGGCTAAAACTCTATAGGCCAAAAAAGAAGCCATATCTAAACATGATCCAGAAGCGCAGGCGTTTTCTCTGGGCCAAGGCTCATTTAAAATGGACTGTGGCAAAGTGGAAAACTGTTCTGTGGTCAGACGAATCAAAGTTTGAAGTTCTTTTTGGAAAACTGGGAAGCCATGTCATCCAGACTAAAGAGGACAAGGACGACCCAAGTTGTTATCAGCGCTCAGTTCAGAAGCCTGCAGCTCTGATAGTATGGGGTTGCATGAGTGCGTGTGGCATGGGCAGCTTACACATCTGGAAAGGCACCATCAATGCTGAAAGGTATATCCAAGTTCTAGAACAACATATTCTCCCATCCAGACGTCATCTCTTTCAGGGAAGACCTTGAATTTTCCAACATGACAATACCAGACCACATACTGCACCAATTACAACATTATGGCTGCGTAGAGGAAGGATCCGGGTACTGAAATGGCCAGCCTGCAGTCCAGATCTTTCACCCATAGAAAATATTTGGCGCATCATAAAGAGGAAGATGCGACAAAGAAGACCTAAGACAGTTGAGCAACTAGAAGCCTATATTAGATAAGAATGGGACAACATTCATATTCCTAAACTTGAGCAACTTGTCTCCTCAGTCCCCAGACGTTTGCAGACTGTTATAAAAAGAAGAGGGGAGGCCACACAGTGGTAAACATGGCCTTGTCCCGACTTTTTTGACATGTGTTGATGCCATGAAATTTAAAATCAACTTATTTTTCCCTTAAAATTATACATTTTCTCAGTTTAAACATTTGATATGTCATCTATGTTGTATTCTGAATAAAATAGTAATATGTGAAACTTCCACATCATTGCATTCTGTTTTTATTCCCAATTTGTACAGTGTCCCAACTTTTTTGGAATCGGGTTTGTATTACTTTTTGTATGTCTTGATCCTCCCTCTTAGATTGTAAGCTTTAACGAGCAGGGCCCTCCGATTCCTCCTGTATTGAACTGTATTGTAATGGTACTATCTGCTCTTATGTTGTAAAGTGCTGCGTAAACTAACAGAGCTATATAAATCCTGTATTATAATAATACTACTAAAACTGGAGAGTGCAAAATCCGGTGCAGCTCTGTATAGAAACCAATCAGCTTTGTGGTTTGTCAAAGCTGGCCTCCTTCCCACTGCTTTTCTCCAAATGGCACTTTGTTTGTTTGTTTTTTTTTTCTGGGGGGGGGGGGGGGGACTAGTACCTGGTTAGGCGACTTGAGTGGAAGTCCTTTTCTCCCCCTCCCTCCCCATAGTCATCTGGGACATGTTGCAGATCCCAGAAGACTGCGGGACCATTCACAATGTGCAACGTAGCTTTCATAGGCGCAGGGGACGCCTGGCTGTGAAGCTGCAAACTGTTACAGCATGCCAGCGCCTGGGAGAGAAGGGACAGCTCGGGTAAGCACATCACTGGATCCTGGGACAGGTGAGTGTGTGTTTATTAAAAGGGTACTTGCCTTATCCCTCAATCCTGTAGGCTCCTTCTCTCCTTTCAAGCCTCTGCTTTTTGGTGCTCCATCTGTTGGTTGCACTCTGATGTTATCACCCATAATTTGGGACCAGTAGTCCTGCACTGTAAGTAAGGATGCCAAGGGCCTGCCCATAGCCCAGGGATAGGAGGAAAGAGAAGAGCAATGGCTGCCGGGCGTGCAAGGAATAAAGAAAGCAAAACTGCTTTTTAATGTTCCCCTGAACAAAAATTGGTATTTAACCACTTAAGGCCCGAAAGGTTTACCCCCCTTAATGACCAGGCCATTTTTTGTGATACGGCACTGCATTACTTTTAACTGACAACTGCGCGTTCGTGTGATGCTGTACCCACATAAAATGAATGTCCTTTTTTCCCCACAAATAGAGATTTCTTTTGGTGGTATTTGATTACCACTGCGGTTTTTATTTTGTAAAAACAAACAAAAAAAAAACGACAATTTAGAAAAAAACAAAACAATATTTTTTACATTCCGTTATAAAACATTCCCAAAAAAAAAAAAAAAAAAGCATTGTTGTATGTCACTGTCCGCTGTCTGTATCCGAGACTCAGACAATAATTCAGGCTGGCTGCACACATGCGCAGTTATAGTGGTTGGCAGAGTAGCCGTTAAACAACGTAAATTTCGTAAGTGTTGGGTGTATGTTTGTGGTGCGTACTGTTGGTTGAGAAATTTGACAGGGAAATTCCTCCCTGAGGCAAATATGAGGATCTAACACAAAGTTTCAAAAAATTAGGCTTCCTCGTGGAAAAGAAAACCAGAGCATGGTGGGATATTGTCTTGTTTGAGCAATATATAGCCCACCAACTCACCCCAAGACGTCTGAGGTGGGAGATTCCACCCATTGACGGACTTGAGGATGAGGACGCATTGAATGAATGGTTTATCTTTTTCAATCTTAAAGGGCAAGAGCTCATGAATTTTTTGCTTAAACGCAAACGGAAAAAATTATTGTTAGTTGAATCTAGCATAGCGGAGCTCAAAAAGAAATTAGAACCATTAAAAGATTCTCCTGAGTTCAGCCAATTGGCGACAGAGCTTAAGAAAAAATTGGAAAAAGCTGATAAGGAGACTCGGGAGAAAAAGAGGAAAAAGTTCATTAGGGATATGAACGATTATAGAGGTAATGAAGTTTTTAAATGGCAAAAGGATTTACAAAGTAATTCTATACCATTATCCAGTGACAGTACACCTGAGAGAGTTGAAATGACACCCCCTGTTTGGAGCAGAGCACCACCTGCTCCTGCAAGGCGTGAATCTTATAACAGTCCTGCACCCACCTACCATCCCCCACAGAGGGGTAATGGAAGGGGGAGAAGAGCAGGAAGAGGTGGACCCAGAGGAAGATGTAGAGGTCAATGGAGGAATAATGGGGGCCCTTCTCAACAAATACAAGGTAATAATGGCCCATACCAACAGGCATAAAAGAATAGTGGCCCGTATCAACAGGTACAAGGGAAGGGTAATGGCCCCTATCAACCAACACAAGAGAATTGGTACTACCAAGAACCGAGGAGGACTCAGGACAAATATGGAGATAGGAGGGCGGAGCCGGTATATGAATCCCCCCGCCCCTCTACTTCATATGAAATCCCTACCACTAATAGGTTCTCTCCATTGTACCCACCAGTCATAAACAAACCCACAGATGTTTTTTTAGGGAAACCCAGTGCCCTGTGGGGGTACAGGGGATCAATTGGAAAACAATCTGGGAAAAAAGAAAAGAAAAAGAGGACGACAAGCAGGTCGACGCCTCCAAAAAAAGCAAGAGCCAATAGGAGCAGGTATCTTTAATATCTGCGGTATACCCTTGAGTAAGGAAGAAACAAAAGTCTTAGATAAAGGGTTAAAATACGCCCCGGTAAAAAATTTAAGTAAATTTGACACTTATGTTAATTTAAAAAAATACATGAGGAGTCTAAATCAGAAAAAATATTTTCTATCCAAATCAGACAACCGCCCCATGAATAGTGAGAGAACACATCACTCCACTTTAAAGAATAAATCAGTCTTCAACCCACCGAATAAAGACAGTAAATACATGGAGGTCTTTAAGAATCTGGTATCACATGATATCGAACGACTAAAAGTTAGGAAAGTTCAGGACCCCCAATGGATCCGAAATGGTATTGCCAGCCTGGAAGCGAATAAGCAGCTGGTAATACGACCAGCGGACAAAGGGGGAGGGATCGTTGTTATGAGTACCGAATACTATACCAACGAGATGAAAAGGCAACTTTCAGACCTGAACACATATTCTTGTTTAAGGCATGACCCACTGAATGAATACAAAAAATAATTGGATGAACTGATCAAGAATGGGTTGGATGATGCCATTTTAAACAAAAAAGAAGCACTTTATCTGAACCCCATAGCCTGTCGTACCCCTATTATTTATTTCCTTCCCAAAATTCATAAGTCTGTAGAAAAACCTCCAGGGAGACCAATTATCAATGGAATTGACTCCCTGAGCTCCAGACTGGGCCAATACATTGATTTTTACTTACAGCCATTGGTTACCCGCACGGAAGCATACATTAAAGACACCAAACATGTCATACAGAATCTACAGACCCTTTCCATCTCAGAGAACTGCATCCTAGCCACGGCAGATGTAGGTTCTCTTTATACTATTATAGGGCACGATGCCGCAATGAGGGCAGCGAAATGGGCCCTGGAAGAATCCGATTTGGAGGAAGAACATGTAGAATTTCTGCTGGACAGTTTGGACTTCTGTCTGAAACACAATTATTTTTGGTATGCCGGGGATTTCTTTTTACAAACCAAAGGCGTGGCGATGGGGGCAAGGTTTGCCCCCAGTGTAGCCAATTTATTCATGGCCCAGTGGGAAGCAGAGGAGATTTTAACTAACAGACCCCCGGAACTTATTTTTTTACAACAGATTTATAGATGATTTGATTATGATTTGGGAGGGAGATATTATGTCTTTTAATATTTTTAAAGCCAGGATGAATTTTAATAATAGGAATATTTTACTATCATGGACTGAAAGTAAGGAAAGAATACAGTTCCTAGATCTAGAGATTTTTATAAAAGAAGGTCAAATACACACAAGGAACTTTTTTAAGCCTACTGACCGCAACTCCTACCTGCCTATCGATAGCTGCCACCATAGAAATTGGCTTTTCAATATCCCGAGGGGACAGCTTATCCGAATCAGGAGGAATTGCTCAAAGGAGGAGGATTATACGACACAGTCCAAAATATTGGTAGACAGATTTCAGGCTAAAGGGTATGATATGAAAAAAGTGAATTTGGATTTAAGACAAGTATCGTCACTAGATAGAAAAGAGCTTCTAAAGAATAAAATGGCCCCACCTAAGGAGAGTAACAGTAATAATTTTAAATTGGTGTTTGATTTTAACGTCCAACATAGACAGGTTGAACGTATCATCACCAAACACTGGGATATTTTAAAACAAGACAGAATCCTAGGACCCCATCTCCCGGAGAAACCTGGCTTCATTTACAGAAGAGCGCCCATCTTGAAGGACAGGCTGGCACCGGGAGTAATAAACCCTCCTAAACCCAGGAAAAATACTTCCAGTTCATGTCAGGTTTCACGCATGTGGCAAGTGTAGGGCTTGCCGATCGGTGAGGAACAATGTCAAGAAAAGGAAGTCGTTCATATGCAAAAGTACGGGCAAGCAATACCAGATCAAAGACTTGGTAACATGTACCACTGTTGGAGTTGTCTACATGATGGAATGTGGGTGCGGACTCCAATATGTGGGCCACACCTCCAGACCCCTAAATGTGAGAATAGGGGAACACATAACCAACATCAAAAAGGGGGAAGTCTCACATAATGTATCAAAACATTTCAGGGAATTTCATGATAGGAACCCTAATTCCCTGAAATTTTGGGGGATAGAGCATGTTCAACCTCATTGGAGAGGAGGAAATTACATCCGCCAGTTGAGCAGGAGGGAATCCTTCTGGGTCTATGAGGCCAAAGTTTTGGCACCCAGAGGTCTAAATAAGGATTTCGACATTAACTGCTTCATTAGCAATAAATGATACTCCATCATGTATTTTAGATATCTGAGGCTTTTTTTTTATTTATTAATGAATTTTAGGATATTTTTACATATTAACATATTTTATTATATTGTTCTTGTAATTTTATGCGTATTTAATATTTTATGATTGTAGCGTGATATATATATTTTAGATGTTTTTATATAAATATATGTATTTTAATATTTGGTATTGTTATATTATGTTTTAAATTATATATAGCACTAGAGAGATGTGGGCGATGACACGCGATCTCAGAGTTTATTAATATATGTGCATTGCACCGCTAATCGAATAAAACTGCCCCATTAGCATTATTAACCAGTGACACCGAAGAGGAAGTGCCTGTATCTTCGATTCTGGTGTCCAGTGTAGTGCTAGGAACAATGGGAGGAGCAGAGGTCCACTAACCAATCCACCTCTAGGCATATTTATTTAAAGAGAGGCTTGGCACGCACAAGCCACCCCTACCGAGGAAGACGTTGGAGCCATACGCTCGTCGTAACGCGTATAGGGGGGCAGAGCTTGCGTGACCGACGCCGAACATCTCTCGAGTGACACACGCTATTACTATTGCCATAACAGCAGGCACGGTGAAGTGCCCTGTACATGTGAGTAAACTTCTATTTTCCTCAATAAAGCCTGATTGTTGAAACGGAGAGCACTATATTTTCCCTTTTATGTTTTGCATCGCATGTCCCGTGTCTTGAGACCTCCGGAGGTGAGAGGCTTGAGTGTCTTTCCAGGAGTCTGATATCCTCAGTACATGCTTTTGCTGGCCCGTCTGGGTCCTGTTTGGAGGTGAGAGGCCAATCTAGCAGGTGGAGGGATTTCACAGATTGGTGTGCACTTTTCACCAGATTGCATTTCTGATTTGGACACTTGGACACTAATGCACATTTATTGGATTTTGAGCACAATCACAGCTTGTATGGACTTCAGTTATTGATTATATTAACATCATTTATGTTTATTGGTGCACGTCTGGCGCAGCACATTTTTTGTATTTAAATTCCTCAGTGCACCAACCTCATGTATGATACGCTGCGCATGCGCAGTGCCCGTGATTTTATAGGAAGTGACATGGGTTCCTTATTCTGCCAGGTTCGACATTTTGGTCCGCACTAGAATCCATCTGATCCGATTCCTGCACCATTTGACAGTGAAGGAATTTTATACATACAATCTGTAAGGCTGAATTTGAATCACACAGACATCACAATGCAGTGCGAATCACATGTGATGTCTAGGCATCACGCTGGTGTGAACCGGCACAATTAGAATATGACTTGAATCGTAGTTGTCTACGGTATATTCTTTTTTTTATTTTATATTTTCTTCCCCACAGATGTGGAGTTACCCTTCAACCCTTGCAGTGCAAGGGAGCTCCACTAAAAGGGTAGTTCAGAATTTTCGCCAGAGTTCAGTTTTAAACCATTACCCACTTAAGGACTGCGCGGTCGTGCGACGCTGTACCCAAATAAAATGTATGTCTTTTTTTCCCCTACAAACTGAGCTTTCTTTTGGTGGTATTTGATCACCTTTGCAATTTTTATTTTTTGCTTTATAATCTAAAAAAGAGCGACAATTCTGAAAAAAAATGATATATATTTTTTACTTTCTGCTAAAAAACAAAAATCTAATATTTTCATCATTTTAGGCCAATTTGTATTCTGCTACATATTTTTGGTAAAAAAAAAAAAAAACAATCCCAATAACTTTATAATGATTGTTTTGTGCAAAAGTTATCATGTCTACAAACTACGGGATAAATGTATGTCATTTTTATTTATTTATTTTTCTACTAGTAATGGCGGCGATCAGTGATTTTTAGCAGGACTGCCACATTGCGGTGGACAGATCGGACCCCTAACTGACACTTTTAGGGGACCAGTGACACCAATACAGTAATCAGTGCTAAAAATATGCACTGTCACTGTACTAATAACACTGGCAGGGAAGGGGTTAACACCAGGGGCGATCAATGGGTTAAAGTGGAGTTCCACCCTAAATTTATACTTACCTCCATCTTCTCGCTCCGGGTCACCTGAAAAACAAATGGATAATCGCATTTTTTTTTTTTTTACTTACCTCGTATAGAAGAAAATATACTTACCTTACTTCCTTCTTCCTCCCTCTGCGGCCACGGCCCGTCATCACTTCCTGGCTTTGCAATGATTCCTGAGAGCTGAACGTCATCGCTCCCAGGAATCATTGCGCCTGCACCGGCCCCGACGTCAGTTCCGATGCGCGCGCGTCATTCCCTTCTAAACAGCTTCTGGGCATGCCCAGAAGCTGTGGAGGGATGACGCACGCGCACCGGAAGTGACGTCGGGGCCGGTGCAGTGCATCGTGGGACCGAAGAAGACGGAAGAGGACGCAGAAGAGGATCGCTCTGGCTTCAAGCTGCCCACACCTGAGATGGCAGCGCTGGACAATACTTTTTCAAGGTAATTATTTGTCCTAAAAGGTAAGTGCAACCCGGGACAGATCAGAGGCTAGCCATTGTGGAATGTACTAGCCCTGACTGTCCCGGGGGTATTTTTATTAAAAAAAAGTATTCCAGGGTGGAACTTCGCTTTAAGTGTGCTCCTAGGGCAGTGATGGCGAACCTTGGCACCCCAGGTGTTTTGGAACTACATTTCCCATGATGCTCACCTACACTGCAGAGTGCATGAGCATCATGGGAAATGTAGTTATGAAACATCTGGGGTGCCAAGGTTCACCATCATTGTCCTAGGGGATGCTTTCTAACTGTGTGGGGGTTGTACTCACTGGACGAACATAGAGACCTGTGTTTCTAAATAGTGTGTTCATCAGCAGACCGCCATTCTGTCTCCATGGGGTGGCCAGACCTGATGATTGGCTCCCCCTCTGACCAATCAGCGTGTGTGCGTCCCCCCCCCCATAGCAGCATACGCCCCCACTATCTGTTACACAAAGCGACGTACAAGTGCATCATTTCGCGTAATAGAGCCAACCTGCCGAAGTTAAACTGCGGCGGCTGGTCGGCAAGTGGTTAAAGAGGTCAAAATACATTTTAAAATGATTGGACATTTTTCTCTATGCCTGGCAAGGCCAGTGAAGTAGTTTTGGCTCCAATTATTATTTACATAAATAGAGCATTCTGCTAGTAATCTTATAATCTTATAAAGCTAGGCTCCAACAATTTTGCAAAGTGTGCACCTCGAATCATTAATACCTTATTTCGCCCATTACTGCTTGTCGACTTTCCATCGGGCTGCAGCCACAAAATCAACCATAATTGCAGCATTTTTGTCAGCCACGGCTCCTAAATGGCCAGGCCTCCGCACTACGCATCTCCCATTCAGCAACCAACATTCACGACTTGCTAAGAAATTATAGAAAAGCGTAAAATTGGCGGAATAATGTGCATGATAAGGAAGAAGGCAACCTGAAGTAAAGTAACAACTCTGCTCTATAAATACCGGAGAATTTATTTTCTCTCTCTCTGCCAATGACCAAGGCTGTTCTGCTTGGACTGATGGATGCAACGTCAGCCTGAGGATGTGATTTTTAAAAGATCTGAACATATTTTAAACATCTAAACACATACAAATTACATATACGTAAACAATTTTCTATGCCAAAAAAGTTTTTTTTGTGATCTACACACTAGAGATCGACCGATTATCGGCAACACCGATATATCGGGGGCTGATATGCACTTTCCCCGATATATCGGAATAGGCCCCTGAGGTTACCGATATTTAGGGAAAGTGCATGTACTGGGGTGATGCCTGCAGCTAGAGGCATCACCCCGGTACTGGTGTCCATAGCTGACGGTCGGCTGACTTGTAATGATAACCAATGGGGCTGAGAAGCCACTCGGCTGTCATTACAAGGAGCGGGAGGGGACGTCCCCCCCTCCCGCCACCTTCCACGGCTCACCCAGGTCTCCCGTCCCACCGGGACACCCGGGCATCCTACCTCCACCGTCGCCGAAAAGAAGACCCGGTGTAGCATGAAGATGTGTCCCCGTGAAAGCTGGTATCCCTGCCGCAAGTGCACATGCGCCAGTCTCCATGTAAAAAACCACGGAAGTGATGTCATGACATCACTTCCGGGTACTCGGCGCCAAATTAAAATAACTGACAGCATTCAAAACAGCTAAACTTGGCGTTTTGAATGCTTTTCAGTGCCAAGGAGGGGTTTGGGGTCTTTTAGAGCCCCAGATCCCTCCACAAGGAAAACCTTTAGAAAAAAAGGCCGATATCGGCTGATACCTATATCCGATGACCAAAATATCGGTATCGGCATTACAAAAACGTCGGTCGATCACTACTACACAACTCTGCCTCTTGCTCTGCTATTAACTATTTATCAGTAAAATGTGGCTCATACTGCGCTAACAATTATCAAAATGGAAAGCTGCCAGCACATCGACTGACAAAGTTGGCCCAAAAATAATATAGTAAAATGTGCAGCGCTAATATATTATCAGGTACAATCAAATGACAGTGTATCAATATTAAAAATGAAGAATAAAGAAAAAATAAAGTCTTTAGGTGAAGTGAAAATGCTTAATAAAAAGTCCCTAATTGTAAACTGTAGAAGGTGTGCAAGGAACATCCAATACTGTATAGGTGATCAAAATCAGATGAGAAGACCCCCACCAGCAAAGTGAATATAAATATATGCTAACCAGAGGATGTGGACCCAAGTGCCTTAGATCAGAAGGGTCTAAAAACGCCTAATATATTTTCCGAGAATCTCACAATATACGATGGTCCTGGATGGAATCAATCATAGGATAGCGGTGGATCTCTTAGAGACAGGTGACCAAAGCTCCCAAGGCATAATTCATTATCCATATGCAAAAGTAGATGACACAGACAGTGTTATACCGCTTAATAAATTGCTTTATTTAAAAGGGTTAAAACTACTTACAAACATCCATGTACAAACAGCATGATCAGCAGGCAATTAGGAATGATGGCCGATGGCAGACAGTGTGGCACTGACACGTTTTGTCATATATGACTTCTTCAAAAGGTAATGCCAATCTGTATGCTCATTCCAAGCCTATTTATAGGTAAATTTTGCTATATTATTAACTATTTATAAAGCAGAACTAAACTTTGCTTTTCTTTGTAATCTCTGCTACATATTTGGAAAAAAGATGTGCATGCATGCAGACCGGAAAATTTATCTCTCCTTGCTTTTTTCAACAGTTGTTGTGCAGTTGCTGCTGGAGGATTCAGTAATCTTCATGACCCTTGGGTTGAATGTCACTGGCAGACAGTACCCAGAGGTCATAGATTGTTCCCCAACTTTTCCTGAGTATGTCAGAACCTTCTGATCTGTGTAGGGACTGCGTAATCTGGAGTGTCCCTCATCTAATTCTAGTGTTTTCAGCTAGGCTGTAGTCAGCCTTAGCTCTGCTTGTTATTTAGGTTTGTCAGGTTATTACTAAAGCCTGGTACACACTATCCATTTTATTTTTTGTTCAACCCAGCGGGCTGAACAAATAAAAACTGAAGGGCTCAGGAGGAGCTGCTGTAGTAACTATCTGATGTTAGTACAGCGATCTCCTGCAGTTCTATTGTGTTCCGTCAATTCCTTGGGGTTTCTACCTTCAAAAAAAAGGGGTAAATTGTTTTTTTTTTTTGTACTACCCTGACATGTTAGCACCTCAGGAATGGTGATAGGCACTCAGAAAGCAAAAGCTGCATTAATTCCAGTATATATCTCATAGTTTGTAGATGATATATCTTTCACACAAACCAAATCACTTCTGGACGGGAAGGATTTGCCCCCTTAATGACCAGGCCATTTTTTGCGATTCAGCACTGCGTTATTTTAACTTACAATTGCGCCGTCATGCAACACTGTACCCTAATAAAATCGATGTCCTTTTTTCCCGCAAATAGAGATTTCTTTGGTGGTATTTGATCACCTGTGCGATTAAATTTTTTTGCACTATAAACAAAAGAAAAGTGACAATTTTGAAAAAAAAAAAAAAAACAATATTTTTCACATTCTGCTATATATCATTCCCAAAAAAAAATTATTTAAAAATCAAATTTTTTTCCTCCTTTTAGGCCAATTTGTATTCTGCTACATATCGTTGATCAAAAATCAAAGCGTATTTGGATTGGTTTGCGCAAAAGTTATCATGTCTACAAACTAGGGGAAAGGTTTATGACATTTTTATTTTTTTACATTTTTTTTTACTAGTAATGGCGGCGATCTGCGTTTTTTAGCGGGACTGCGACATTGGGGCGGACAGATCGGACCCCTAACTGACATTTTTGACACTTTTGGGGGGACCAGTGACATTACTACAGTAATCAGTGCTAAAAAAAATGAACTGTTACTGTAATAATGACACTGGCAGGGAAAGGGTTAACCTAGGGGTGATCAAAGGGTTAAATGTGAGCCTAGGGGGTGTTTTCTAATTGTATGGTGGAGGTGCATCTGGAATCAACACAGAAACCTGTGATCCTAAATAGGAGGATTACAGGCTCTCTGTGTTCATTCCAGAGAGAACAATGGCCTGCTGTTTTTACAACAGCAGACCGTCGTTTTCTCTCAGTAGGGAACGATCGTGGGTTCTCTGCGGCAATGGCTGCTGCCGGTTCCGTGGATTGGGTTCCCTGCTTCGTAACGGGGGACGGGGTGCACCCCTCCGGTGGCGCGCACGTGCCCCAGGGAGCTCTTCTGCAAACCGCTGTACAGGTACGGCGGTTCGCGCAGCCGAGCCAGCCTGCTGCAGTATATCTGCGGCGGGTAGATGGCAACAGGTTAATATACAGTTGTTGGGATTTTTTTTTATTTTTACGAAAGATATGTGGCAGAATACATTTTGGCCCAAATGTATGAAGAAATTTGAGTTTATTGGATATTTTCAACAGAACAACATGGATGTTTTGTATATTTATAACAGAAAGTAGAAAATATATTTTTATTTTTTTTACATTTTTGGCCTTTTTTCATTTATATCACAAAAAAATAAACCCGGTGGTGATCAAATATCACTAAAGGAAAACTCTATTTGTGTGGAAAAAAAAAAAGATATACATTTTGTTTGGGTACAACTTTGCATGACTACACAATTGAAGAAATGAATAAGGCTGGTCAAATCCTTTGAGAATGTCCTATGGGACGAAATGCATCAGGATGCCTTCATAGCCAGATTTGCCTGCTCATTTGCCTGTACTACTGGATCGTTTGTGAGTGTTTTTCCCTTATGTAAATAAATTAATTATTGGGGTTTTACACTAGGTCTCTTCCCTTTGGTCTACATTTACATGGTCCTGGATGTCTGTGAGCTTTATCCTCCATTCACCCTATTGGACAGCTACCTGGGGAACATCCGTGGTTGCAGTCCATTTCAAGGAATCCTATATCATCTTATGAGCTCTATTTGACCCTTATGCTGTATAGTAATTTTGGGTCAACATCATCTGGTGAGCGCAGTATTTATTTTGGTGTTGGTGACGGGACATATTCACATCACTATCCACCTCATCATTTGGGATAATTCACCCTGCACTTACCATTGGGACTTTTATATAAATTTTTGGATTGCTTTTTCCATTGATTTGGATATTTATGCACTTTATCTCTTGTATTGGGAGCTGTCATAGTTCTCTTTAATTTAGCGCTGCACTTTTCTATATTTAATGACTACACAATTGCCAGTTAAAAAAATGCCCGGTTAGAAAGGGTCTAAAACCTTCCAGGGGGTCAAGTGGTTAACAAGCATCAAGCTGTCATTACCTAACAAACATTAGGCTGTCATCAAGCTGATCTTTTTGAAATGTACAGTATTCTAACGCATTTCACCTTATGGAATATATATGAGAATAGAATCCAGATATTATGTAAATATGGGAAAATAATGACCTTGCAGGGAAAAACAAGTTGATTTTTTAAATGACTTTCCTTTCACAGGTGCATTGTGCTGTTTGTCAGAAATCGTTTTTTAAATACGTGCAAACGTTTAAAACAAGCATTGAAAAAGAACATAATGAAAGAGGCAACATAACAAAACTGATTGTATGACAGTGGAAAAGTGAAGGTCTTTGTTATGCAAATGTTGAACTCTTTTAAAATGAATTCCTGGGTCTTTTCTTCCAGCCTCTAAAATGCACAGATAATAATATAAGGCTTATAACTCATCCAAAAAGAGGATTTCACGGAACAGAACAATTGTATTGTTGTAATAGCTAAACTCTCTTTAGAAAGGGGGAAAAAAGAAAAAAAAAAAAAGACTAAACAAAATAAGTTTTAATCTCAAAATTTCAATTTTCTAACACACTGTGAAGCTTAAAGAAAACCAGTCATCATTCGGCAACTGACATCTCAGCACCTAAATGGTTAAGCAACATTCACACCTGCAATTGGGGGTGCTAGCGATTACATGCTGGAGACCCAACAGGGGTTCCCGGCATATACACTATATCACCAAAAGTATTGGGACACCTGCCTTTCCATGCACATGAACTTTAATGGCATCCCAATCTTATTCTGTAGGGTTCACCCTTTGCAGCTATAACAGCTTCAACTCTTCTGGGAAGGCTGTCCACAGGGTTTAGGAGTGTGTCTATGGGAATGTTTGACTATTCTTCAGATGTGGACAAGAAGGCAGTCTGCAATTCATCCCAAAGGTGTTCTATTGGGTTGAGGTCAGGACTAGTTAAGTTCCTTCACCCCAAGCTCGCTCATCTATGTCTTTATGAACCTTGCTTTGTTCACTACTGGGCAGTCATATTGGAACAGGAAGGGCCATCCCCAAACTGTTCCCACATAATTGGGAGCATGAAATTATCCAAAATGTCTTATTATGCTGACACCTTATGAGTTCTCTTCACTGGAGCTAAGGAGCCAAGCCCAGCCCCTGAAAAACAACCCCACATCATAACCCCGCCTCCACTCGATTTGGACCAGTGCACAAAGCAAGGTCCATAAAGACATGGATAAGTGAGTTTGGAGTGGAGGAACTTGACTGGCCTGCACACAGTCCTGACAACCTGATAGAACACCTTTGGGATGAATTAGAATGGAGACTGCAACCAAGCTTTCTCGCCCAACATCAGTGCCTGACCTCACAAATGCACTTCTGGAAGAATGGTCAAACATTCTTATAGACACACTCCTAAACCTTGTGGACAGCCTTCCTAGAAGAATTAAAGCTGTAATAGCTGCAAAGGGTGGGCCAACTTAATACTGAACCCTACGGACTAAGACTGGAATGCCATAAAAGTTCATGTGCATGTAAAGGTGTCCCTATACCTTTGGTAATATAGTGTAGCTGTGGAAGGCAGCCCCATTGAAAATAAGGAGGTTGCCGCCTCCCTTGGAGGAGGAGCTGTTTAACCGTAAACTGTGTAGGGGGTTCTTAATTGTCAGAGCGGTAAAGATTTGGAACTCTCTTCCACAATCAGTGGTGTCAGCGGGAAGTGTCTTATATGGACATCTTAGCGAACATAATATACAGGGATATAGGAAATGTTATTGGCATAAACACACACACACACATACACACTCACACAGGATGAACTGGATGGACTGGTATTATCAACCTCACCAACTATGTAACTAAGTACAGCGGGGAAAATAATTATTTGATCCCCTGCAGATTTTGTTTGGGTATTTTGCCCACTTACAAAGAAATGAAGGCTCTATAATTTTTATCATAGGTGTATTTTAAATGATAGAGACAGAATATCAACCAAAAATCCAGAAAAAAAACACGATACAAATGTTATAAATTGAGTTGCAGTTCAGTGAGTAAAATAAGTATTTGATCCCCTACCAACCAACAAAATTACTGGCTCCCACAGACTGGCTACAGTATGTGCTCCTGTGGTACACAGATTAGTCCTGTCAACTTATGAAGGTGCTCCTAAATACAACTATGTATGTGTGTAAAAGACACCTGTCCACAAAATCTCTTTCTTCCATTCAAACCTCACCATCATGGACAACACCAAAGAGCTGTCAACAGATGTCAGGGACAAGATTGTAAAGCTGCACAAAGCTGGAATGGGCTACAAGACCATCAGAAAGAAGCTTGGAGAGGAGACAACTGTTGGAGAAATTATTTTCAAATGGAAGAAATACAAAATAACAATCAATTGCCTTCGGTTTGGAGCTCCATGCAAGATTTCCCCTCACGGGGTAAGGATGATCATGAGAAAGTGAGGGATCAGCCCAGAACTACATGGGAAGAGCTTGTGATCTCAAGGCCCTTGGGACTACAGTCACCAAACAAACCATTGGTAACACAATACACCACCATGGATTGAAATCCTGCAGCGCCTGCAAGGTCCCCCTCCTTAAGAAGGCACATGATGTACAGGGCCCATCTGAAGTTTGCCAATAAACATACAGACCAAAATTGTGCTCCTTGCCATTACCTCGACTCGCTGTGTTTGGAGGAAAAAAATAATGACTATGACCCTAAGAACACCATCCCTACAGTCAAGCACAGAGGTTGAATTATGCTTTGGGACTGTTTTACTGCTAAAGGTACAGGCCGACTTTGCTGCATTGAGGAGCCAATGGATAGGGCCGTGTATTGTAAAATCTTGGATGAGAACATTCTTCTCTCAGCCAGAACACTGACGGTGGGTCATGGACTGGTCTTTCAGCATGACAATGACTGGACACCACCAATTGTGAAAGAGTTCCAAAACCTTACTGCCCTGACAGTGGAAAACCCCCTATGCAGCTTAACCACTTAAGCCCCGGAAGATTTTACCCCCTTCCTGACCAGGGGGTATTTTGCGATTCGGCACTGCGTGACTTTAACGGACAATTGCGTGGTCGTGCGACGCTGTATCTAAACGAATTTGGCGTCCTTTTTTCCCCACAAATAGAGCTTTCTTTTGGTGGTATTTGATCACCTGTGCGATTTTTTGATCACGCGCTATAAACAAAAAAAGAGCGTAAATTTTGCAAAAATAGCAATATTTTTCAAATTTTTTTATATGAAATTCCCCCCCAAAAAAATGTAAAGATCAAAATTTTTTTAAATTTTCGGCCAATTTGTTTTATGCTACCTATGTTTGGTAAAAAAAAAAATCGCAAAAAGCGTATTTTGATTGGTTTGCGCAAAAGTTATCGCGTTTACTAACAAAGGGAAAGATTTTTGTCATTTTTGTTGTTTTTTTTTTAACGCGTAATGGCGGCGATCTGCAAGTTTTTTTGCGGTACTGCGACATTGCGGCGGACAGATCGGACCCTTGACTGACATTTTTGACACTTTTGGGGTTACCAGTGACATTTCTACAGTAATCAGTGCTATACATATGCACTGTTACTGTAAAAATACACTGGCAGTGAAGGGGTTAACTTTTTTTGAAAGGGAGGGGCTATGTGTGTCCCTAGGGGCGTGCTTTCTACTGTGATTGGCTGTGGCTTCAGATGTATGAACAGTGATCAACGGCTCTACATAGTAGAACCGTATGATCATCCTTCATACACAGGGGAGAATGACAGGCAGCTTGTTTACACAAGCCGTCTGACTTTCTCCCTCTCCCCCGCCGATCGCAGAGTGACTGGCGGACATCGGGTCCGCCGGTCACACGCGCAGGGGGGGTCCGTGACCACGCGGGAGCGCGCCTCCGGGGGGCGCGCGCTCGCTCCCTAGACCCTCACAAGCTAGTGACGTAGCCCTACGTCACTTTGCCTGTAAGGGGCTGACTGCTGACGTAGATCGGCGTTAGGCAGTCGGCAAGTGGTTAAGGTTAAACAGCTTCTTTTCCAGTCTCATCCTGAGGCCCCGTGTCCTCTTACACTTCCTGGGACTGAAAAATTTCAAACTTATACTGGGATCACCGTTGAGATGTGTATATTGCTATCATATCTCCTCTCAGTCGTCTCTTCTTCAGTGAGAATTAATTTAGCGCTTGTAGTCGTTCCTCATAATTGAGGTCATCCATTTCCGATATTAATTTAGTAGTCCTTCTCTGGACTTTCTTCATCTCCAGCACATCCTTTCTGAGGATTGGTGACCAGAACTTGATGGAATACTCCAGATGTGGCAGAACTAGTTTTATAAAGTGGCAGGATTATCATTTTATCCCTGGGGTAAATTCCCTTTTTGTGGCATGCTAATATTCTGCCGGCTTTGGTAGCTGCAGCTTGACACTGCATGCTGTTGCTCAGTCTGTCTTCTACTAGGACCCCTAGATCCTTTTCTATCCGGATATCCCTAGGGGCTCTCCTCCCAATGAGTAACTTGCATTTATAATTTACCCCCCCCCCCCCCAAGTGCATCACCTTACATTTACCAATGTTAAAGCGTAACTTCACTTTTGTTGAGGAAAAAACGGAATTTTTGTAAAATCTTACCTGTAAAATTCCTTTCTCTGAGTCCTCCGACAGTCGCCGCCTCTTCATATTCGTCACATATGGGGGTATTAGACTTTGCTCCGAAGGAGTAGCTAGGCAACAGAATATGTTAACAATAAAGCTTTAACATATCCCACCCTCAAGGGGTGGTCCCCTCAGTCAATACCCTCCTACTTCCTGCAACCATATCTCAGTTTTAGTGGAATAGCAGTAGAGTATACAACCAAACCCCAAAAGAGGGGCGGGGGCGGCGACTGTCGGAGGACTCAGAGAAAGGAATTTTACAGGTAAGATTTTACAAAAATTCCGTTTTCTCTTACGTCCTCCGACAGTCGCCGCCTCTTCATATTCGTCACATATGGGGACGTCCCAAAGCAGTGCAAACATGAGGGGTGGGAAACGCATCCGCGCCGAAAGGCAACGCAGTCTCCACATCAAAGAAAGGAACCTTACCAAAGGAAGGAAACCAGCTGGGCAACAGCAAAAATAAGTGCTCAACAGGAGCAACAACCCAGGAAAAGACAAAAAAACCAGGGGATACAAAACTTATCCCAACCGCCAGGAGTCCCCAACAAGGGACCCTAGGGAACAGCCGCACTAAGAACCTTGCGGCCAAAGGAAGCATCCGCCGATGCCTGAACATCTACTCTGTAGAATTTTGTGAAAGTGTGCACGGTCGACCAAGTCGCCGCCTTACACACCTGGGCTACAGAAGCCCCATGACGACAGGCCCAAGACGTACTCAGAGATCTAGTAGAGTGCGCCTTCACAGGCACAGGGGGAACCTTCCCCTGCAAAGCATAGGCCTGTTCAATGGTCTGCCTGATCCATTTGGCGATGGTAGAGGCCGAAGCCGCCATGCCCTTCCGAGGACCCTCTGGAAGAACAAACAAGGAGTCCGTCTTTCGAAAAGACTCAGTCGATTTAAGGTAAACCCTTATCGCCCGAACAACATCCAGAGAGTGCAATCTCACCTCCTTTGGATGTTTAGGCTTCGTGCACAACGAAGGCAAGACAATATCCTCATTAAGATGGAATTCCGAAACTCGTTTCGGCAGAAAAGAGGGATTAGGTCGCAAGACCACCTTATCCAAATGAATAACCAGGTACGGAGACTTGCAGGACAAAGCCACCAGTTCCGACACTCTGCGAGCCGAAGTGATCGCCACCAAAAAGGCGACCTTTTTGGACAACATAGACAACGAGATCTCCCTGATCTGTTCAAAAGGAGCACGTTGTAACACAGAGAGAACGAGATTCAAGTCCCAAGGGGGCAGAGGATCCCGCCTCGGGGGAACCAGATGCCGCACACCCTGAACAAAGGTGCCAACCAATGGGTTGGAAGCCACGGGACGTTGAAACAGAACGGCCAGAGCAGACACCTGACCCTTTATCGTAGCCAGCGCCAAACGCTGATCAACCCCCGTTTGAAGGAAAGACAGCACACGGGACACCGAGTACGTGCGGGGTGAAAACCCCTTGGACTCACACCAGGCAAAATAGGCCTTCCAAGTACGGTAATAAACCTTCCCCGAGGAAGACTTCCTCGCGTTGATTAAAGTATGAACGACCTCCGGAGAGAGACCCCTCTCCTTCAGGACCTCGGTCTCAACAGCCAGGCCGTCAAAGCCAGCGACTGTAAAGCAGGATGGTATATCGGTCCTTGAGACAGTAGATCGTCTCGAAGAGGCAGACGCCACGGGGCGTCGACCGCCAGATTCACGAGGTCTGCGTACCAGGACCGGCGAGGCCAGTCCGGTGCCACAAGAATCACCGTGTTGCGTTCCGAGTGTAACCTGCGAAGGAACCTGGACAGCAACTGAATCGGTGGAAACGCGTACATCAGCCTGTACTGATGCCACGGGGCCACTAACGCGTCCGACGCGTCTGCCCGAGGGTCGCGCGTCCTTGCCACGAACCTCCTCACCTTGTTGTTGAGGCGAGACGCGAACAGGTCCACATCTGGAAGACCCCACTTCGCGCACAACGTCTGGAAGACAGCCGGATGGAGAGACCATTCCCCCTGATCCAGGGTCTGGCGACTCAGATAGTCCGCCTGCCAGTTCTCCACTCCCGGAATGTGAACCGCCGTTATCGCCGGGACATGAGTCTCGGCCCAAGACAGAATGTCGGCCACTTCTCGAGCCGCTCGGGCACTCCTGGTGCCCCCTTGGTGGTTGATGTAGGCCACCGCCGTGGCATTGTCCGTCTGCACCCGAACCGGGCAACTCTGCAGCCGGTCCGTCCAGCGATGAAGACAGAGATTTATCGCACGCAATTCCAGAATGTTGATCGGAAGGGAAGACTCCCCCTGAAGTCCCCTGAGCGGACAGAACGCCCAGAACTCCACCCCAGCCCGACAGGCTGGCATCCGTGGTGATTACCGTCCACGAGATCGGACGAAACGACTTGCCCCCGGACACCAACGGGGACTGGAGCCACCACAGAAGGTTTTCCCTGGTGCGAAGACTCAACGAGATTTGAAGATCCAGAGATTGAGGTCGCCTGTCCCACCTGGACAGGATCTCCGCTTGGAGACCCCGCGTGTGAAACTGTGCGAAAGGAATCGCCTCGAAGGCCGAGACCATCAATCCCAGACATCTCATACACGTCCGCAGAGACGAGTTCGGAACGTCCCTGAGGGACCTGACTTCCTCCCGGAGAGTCCTGAGTTTGTCTTCCGGCAGGAAGACCTTCGCCTGCACCGAGTCCAGTATCATTCCCAGATAGGGGAGACGAACCGACGGACTCCGTGTTGACTTTGGAAAATTTATCGTCCAACCAAACTCCTGCAGAGTTTGCATTGTGACAGACAGGTCCTCCTCCAGACCCTGTCTGGTCGCAGACCGAACCAGAATGTTGTCCAGATACCCCAGGACAGAAACGCCCTGGGCCCTCAATAATGCCAGAACCGGTGCAAGCACCTTGGTGAAGACCCGCGGAGCCGAGGCGAGGCCAAAGGGCAACGCCACGAACTGGTAGTGATCCTCCGCAATGGCAAATCGAAGGTACCTCTGATGACCCTCGAATATGGGGATGTGAAGGTACGCATCCTTCAAATCGATGGAGGCCATGAATTCCCCCGGAACCAGGGCAGCCACCACCGACCGCAGGGATTCCATGCGGAACTTGCAAACCCGCACAGAGCGGTTCAGAGCCTTCAAGTCCAGAATCGGACGAACCTTGCCCTCCTTTCTGGGCACGGTGAACAGATTGGAATATAACCCCCGAAACCTGTCCCGATGAGGCACCGGAACCACCACTCCCTGAGCCCTCAGGTCCCGCACCGCCAGGTGCAGGTCCCACAGGCGCTCTGGAGACAGTTGAAGATTTGAGGGAAAAAATCTGCTCTCCGGCCGAGAGAGAAACTCGATCTTGTAACCAGATCGAACGATTTCCAGAACCCATCTGTCCCGCACACGGGCCAACCAGGGCTGAAGAAAACCGAGCAAGCGTCCCCCCACCCCAAAACTGGGTGAGGGCGCCCCTTCAGGCCGAACTGTTATGGGCTGCAGGTCCGGATTGGCCGGACTTCTGTTTCCCAGACCAGGGCTTCTTCTGAGAGCCTTGACCTTTGAACGGTTTGCCCTTGTAGTGCGGCCGAAAGGCACGAAAGGACCCCTGAGGGGGCCGAAAATTTGCATGCTTCTTCCCAGAAGCCCCCTTAGCCTTGGGGAAATGGGGCAAGAGAGTGCTCTTACCCCCGGTGATCCCCTTAATCAACACATCCAGGGACTCCCCAAAAAGGCGAGACCCATCATAAGGCAGATTGGCTAAGGTCTTACGTGAAGATTGGTCCACCGACCAACATTTTAACCAAACCAGGCGGCGAGACAACACCGCCACGCTGTGCACACGTGCAGCCAACGGAATCAGGTCCAGGTCCGCATCACACAGATACATGACACCCTGGTGGATCTGATCCACCATATCCAGGGTCGCCGGCGAGGCCGAATCGGCCACTAGGACGCGCCTAAGCATCTGCGTCCAACTTGCGATCGCCTGGGCCGCCATGAGAGAAGCAAACAGAGCCTTAAGCATAGAACCCGTAACAGAATAAGTATGACGGGCAAGAGACTCCAGTCTCCTATCCGTGGCATCACGGAAAACAGGGGAACCCTCTGCAGGAATCGCAGTGGCTTTGTTCAAAACTGCAATTGCATGATCCACTGGTGGAGGCACACACCACCTTTCATCAGTGGCAGGCGAAAAAGGATAACGCAGCTTGAATTTACTTGGTACCGCAAAAGGTTTGCGCAGATCGCGCCATTGATCCTTAACAGTGCGCTGAAAATCAGCATTGCAGGGAAAAACCTGCGGCGTCCTGCGTTTTCTCTGCGTCCCATAAGCCGCCAAGGCAGCGGGGGGACACACTTCGTCCTGCAAACGCAGCGTTTGCTTAATGGAAGCAATCAACTCATCCATGATTGCAAGCTCTTCAGGCGAGCCAGGGGGAGAATTATCGACCCCCTCAACTTCAGCCTCCACCTCAGACCCCACTAGATCAAGAGAGGAGCGGGACCCCGATAAGGAGGCCCCTGCCAGAACAGCCCCATCACCTTCACCCTCAGAATCAGAGGAAAGAGCAACTCTGGGCCTTTTAGTAGATTGAGCAGCCACCAGCATTTGCACCTGAGCAGCAAGGCCAGCCACAATAGTGGCTAAATCCCCCCCTGGGGGGGAAACAGCGGTCCCCTGGCTTTCCACCAATACTGTAGGAAATTTGCCCTCCTGAGAATCCATTGCCCCTGTAATGCCAGACAACCAAGGGTTAACTGCCCCTTTTTAGCAAGCGCGGCAAGCGCAGCCCACCGCACCACACTCAAGCACAATGAGACCCCCACAGGGAATATGCAAACTGAACACAGGCAATGGATAGCAAGAACAGAAGGATAAAACCTGAGGGGACCCTCGCCGCTGCCTCGATCGGTGTTCCTGGAAAGAGGAAGTGATGCTGCCAGGGCGCTCTATGTAAGCCTATGGAGGCTACAAGAAAATGGCCGCCATGCATGTAAACCATGCGGCCGGAGCGGGTGTAGGCAAAATGGCGTCGATTGGCGCCGAAACCGCCGCTCCACAGTGCATTAAAACACACATTACATTCCAATATAAGAATACATGTCAGATCGCCGCAGCGATCGCTGTATATGCCCAAACATGCCTAAAAAACATGCCCCACAGCACACAGCTTCTCACACTGACCAGTCTGACACACACAGTGTCATACAGCTCCCCCCCCCTTGCAGCCCACAGCATGCAGCCGAGAGATAGGGAGACAAGCAGTGTGAATAGAGGCAGGTTACACAGTCCCAGACTGACACCCCCCCAGACAGACAGGTCCCCACATAAATACACTTACCTCACATGGCGTGGGGGACCCGCACAGGCGAACAAGCCGCTGCACATGAGGCAGGGAGAGTCGCAATTCAAGACGCACAAAATGGGGGTTAAGAAACCGCACAGCGTCCAGTGAGGTAGCCACCTCACCAATCATCCCTGCACCGAACAGGGATGGGTCGTTCACTATGCCAGGAGCGTTACCTGGCTGAACGCTCGATGGCAGACTGGGAAGCCACTGACCCACGACCTGCGACCAGGGGGATCAGCCCGAGACCCAGTCCGCATGATCCTCTTCGTCCGAAGAACCAACTAACGCTGACAAAATAACAGCTAATTAAAGGTAGAGAGAAAAACTCAAACAAAATATTAAAAAGAAGAAAGAGTCTGGGACAGAAAGTCCCAGCACAGAGAGAGCCAGCCACTCCTGACAAGCTAGACATTAAAACTGAGATATGGTTGCAGGAAGTAGGAGGGTATTGACTGAGGGGACCACCCCTTGAGGGTGGGATATGTTAAAGCTTTATTGTTAACATATTCTGTTGCCTAGCTACTCCTTCGGAGCAAAGTCTAATACCCCCATATGTGACGAATATGAAGAGGCGGCGACTGTCGGAGGACGTAAGAGAAAAAAACATTTCCCTCTGGGTGATCTATGTACATTGCAAGGATTATAAAAACCTTTGTTGCAGATTCCTACATTTTCTCACTCTGAAGAAATCCCTGTTTGTGCCTCTGTGCTGAGTGGGTCTAATGGGAGTGGTTTCATAATTATCTATCAGCTGTGGCAGCTGCAGACCACTAATGAGGAAAGCTGCTGGGCCTGCATCCCTTTAGACGTGTTCCTATTGGGAGTATTTCACCAAAAATGTAATTTTTGTTGCAGGGGATGCCAGAAATCTGACTCAGTAAGCCAAACACACAAGCAGGAAATTATGTTTCTGGGGTGTGGTCAGTATACATTCTGTGTACAGAACAACTCCAGGTAGTCATATTGCATTGCATTTTACAGAAAATTACAGAGCTGCAGATTGAAAAGGAAAGGTCATTTTTAATATTCTATTACAATATTACTTGTGTCACAATTGTATACGCTATATTGTTTTTTCTTTATTTGCTATTTTTTTTCCCCCACTAAAGTGGAGTTACCCTTTAAATTTCATTTACCATCTAGTAGTCCACTCCATTAATTTATTCAGGTCCTCTTGTAAAGTTTCTATATCCTGCTGTAAGGTTATTGCCCTGCATATTTTTGTGTCGTCAGCAAGCACTGAGATTGAGCTATTTATCCAATCCTCTATATCAGTGATGGCGAACCTTGGCACCCCAGATGTTGTGGAACTACATTTCCCATGATGCTCATGCACTCTGCAATGTAGTTAAGCATCATGGGAAATGTAGTTCCAAAACATCTGGGGTGCCAAGGTTCGCCATCACTGCTCTATATCAATGTTTCTCAACTCCGGTCCTCAGGGCACACTAACAGGCCAGGTTTGCAAGAAAACTGAAATACATCACAGGTGATATAATTTCCTGCTCAGTGATTGCAGTATTCTAGTCTGCATCTCCACAAGGTAATACTTAAAATCTGGCCTGTTAGTGTGCCCTGAGGACCGGGGTTGAGAAACACTGCTCTATATCATTTATAAATACTTTTAACAGAATTGGTCCAAAGACAAAGCCTTGGAGTACCCCACAAATCTCTCCAAACCATTCTAAGTACACGTTATTCATCACCACCCTCTGGACTTGCCCCTGCAGCCAGTTTTCCATACAAGAACAAACCCTATGGTATATACCCACGACCTTAGTTTGTATATTAAGCGTTTGTAGGACACTGTATCAAATGCTTTCGCAAAATCCAGATGCCTACATCTTGTCCAGGTGGCAGCTCACTTTCTCGTAGAATGTTAATAGGTTGGTTTGGCATAAGCAACCTTTCGTAAGCCCATGCTGATTACTACTAATAATAATGTTTTAATCAGCAAATTCTTGGCTATGGTCCTTTATCACCCCCTCGAATAGTTTACATACTACCGATGTTAGACTGACAGGCCTATAGTTTCCAGGAATATATTTCTGCCCTTGTTTGAATATTGCTACCATGTGGGCTTTTCGCCAATCAGCTGGTACCAATCCTGTCAGTATGCTGTCCATAAAGATTAGAAAAAGCTATAACCTGACTGAGTTCCTTAAGGACTCTTAAATTAATTACTTTACCGTTTGCCTGGAGCGGGTCTTTAAACTAAATAAGTAGGCAAATATAAACATTTCATGAATAAGTCTGCACATTTATGAATTTAAAACAGAATATTAAGACTATTAGGTAATCCTAATAGACTGTAATGTTGATTTTAAGATACAAACGTCTTGTACACAATCCAAAATCAATAGATGCAGTCTAATATTTTACTGTCACATATAAACAAGGTGTTTTTACACTTTCCAATCAATTTTGAGAATATTTACCCCAAAAATGTGTGTTCTTTATTATAGCCTCAAAAGAAAATGAACAAAACATTAAATATTCACGGAGACAAAATACAATAAATTCATGTAGCATTGAGATTAAACAAAGTCTGGGATGTGGAAGAACTAGCTCTATCGCAAGCAACATCTGTGTTAGAACAATACAGGTACTTATCTATCAGCTGCATGTGCTCAGTACTCTGGGATTGCTCACAGCGCAACACACACTCTGCTTAAGCTCTGACTGCTGCCAATGCTGTGAAAAGGAAATATGAGATTTAAAATGAACCTGTGTTTTGCTCAAGTAGGCCAAAGCAACAGGTTCACTTAATGGCAGATTCAACAGAAGCTTATATTACCTAATGGTGGGCATACACACTTTGATTTTTTTTTTCTATCCAATTGATTTAATAAAATTGATTTAATCTGCAAACAAGTGAGTAGCCAAAACTTTCCTTACTATCTATTTTAACTCAATTTAGATCGGACTCGATCAAGTTAAGTCGATTGGACAGGGAAGAATATTATGAATCTCTTTCTATCAATCGACAGCACCAAGATACTTGGCCGGATTGACCAGATTATGAGATGAGATGGTGGAAACGGGGATGCTATCAATACCTTATGATCATGAGTTATGATCGTATCCCATCAATCAAAATCCACTTGCGGCATATCATTCCAATGGGTTGCCACTATAGATCGATTATTCCTATCAGGTCAATCGGAACGGAGTTGAATCGAAAACTGTATCGACCCATGGATGGCCACCATGACAGAAAGTGAAAAAATATCTGATACTACAGGATATGTGGGGTGTAATACAGGTGTATATTCATTAATAATTTACAAAGAACTCGAGAAATTGGTAATAGTTACAGTGCATCCGGAAAGTATTCACAGCGCTTCACTTTATCCACATTTTGTTATGTTACAGCCTTATTCCAAAATAGATAACATTTATTATTTTCTTCAAAATTCTACAAAGAATACAACAGAATGACAAATAAAAAAAAAATCACATGTACATAAGTATTTACAGCCTTTGCCATGACACTCAAAATAGAGCTCAGGTGCACCCTGTTTCCACTGATCATCCCTCAGATGTTTCTACAACTTGATTGGAGTCAACCTGTGATAAATTCAGTTGATTGAATATGATTAGGAAAGGTACACACCTGTCTATTTAAGATCCCACAGTTAACAGTGCATGTCAGAGCACAAACCAAGTCATGAAGTCCAAGGAATTGTCTGTAAACCTCAGAGGCAGCATTGTATCAAGGCACAAATCTAAGGAAGGGTACAGAAACATTTCTGTAGCATTGAAGGTCCCAATGAACACAGTGGCCCCCATTTCCGGTTAATGGAAGACGTTTGGAACCACCAGGGTTCTTCCTACAGCGAGCTGCCTGGCCAAACTGAGCGATCGGGGGAGAAGGGCCTTAGTCAGGGAGGTGACCAAGAATCCGATGGTCACTCTGACAGAGCTCCAGCATTTCTCTGTGGAGAGAGGAGAGCCTTCCAGAAGAACAACCATCTCTGCAGCACTCCACCAATCAGGTCTGTATGGTAGAGTGGCCAGATGGAAGCCACTCTTCAGTAAAAGGCACATGACAGCCCGTCTGGATATTGCCAAAAGTCACCTGAAGGACTCTCAGACCATAAGAAACAAAATTCTCTGGTCTGATGAAACAAAGAATGAACTCTTTGGCATAAATGGCAAACGTCATGTTTGGAGGAAACCAGGCACCGCTCATTACCTGGCCAATACTATCTCTACTGTGAAGCATGGTGGTGGCCAAAATAGGTGAGCCAAGCTTGTAGCATTAGGTCTGAACGATATACGATGTGCACATCTACATCGTGCAGTGAACCTTGACGATAGTCACATCGCCGGACATGCGATAGTGTGGAAGGCAGATAAGTTTGTCCTATCACTCACAGCGCTGCCTACGGGAAGGGAGAGGGGGTACACAGGACATCTGCAGCCCGTCTCACTCGCAGCGATCATCCTCCTGAAACCGCAGACACCTCTCTCCCCACATCTCACTGAGCATCCCCTTCCCCTGCACATGTTCGGATGTAAACAGACAGGAGAAGGAACCCGGGAGGAGGGAGGGAGATTTCACTGCCAGAGCCGCGCTGATGATCTGAGGACTGTGCATTGTTATAGATACAGTGGAGGGGGCGCACAGTAACCAGGAAGGGCAAGTAGCACACATGAGGATATGTATTGGGAGGAGAGAGTACTTCTGCTAGTGGGGTTCTCTTAACCTGCTGTGATACTTCCCACCCAGTTCCCTACTGTAATATTAACCCTGTATGGTACAATCAGAAGGCTGCAGTACTCCCCTACATTACCTTAACCCTGTATGGTCAGAAGGCTACACAGTCACACGTGATTGGTTTGCTGTGCCACTGCTCATGGCACTCACCACTCAGTCACAGCCAACATTCACAACATTCATCACTACTAAAAATGCGCAACAAAGAGGATCCGCTGCAAAAAAATATCGCAATATATATCGTGGGAAAAAAATATCGCAATGTGATTTTTTTTCAATATCGTGCAGCCCTATGTAGCATCATACTCAAAAAGACTTTAGGCTGTAATTGGTGCCAAAGGTGCTTCAACAAAGTATTGAGCAAAGGTTGTGAATACTTATGTACATGGGATTTTTTTCATTTTTTAATTTTAAAAATTTGCAAAGATTTCAAACAAACTCCTTTCACGTTGTCATTCTTGGGTATGTTTTGTGGAATTTTGAAGAAAATAATGAATTTAATCAATTTTGTAATAAGGCTGTAACATAACAAAATGTGGAAAAAGTGAAGCACTCTGAAAACTTTCCGGATACACTGTATGTTATTAACTATGGTAGTTTAAAGGTAAAAACCTTTTCTGTGTGTGTTTTTATATATACACACGCATACATACATATACACACACAGTCATGTCCAAAAATATTGGCACCCCTGCATTTCTGTCAGATAATGTACCACTTCGCCCAGAAAATTGTTGCAATTATAAATGTTTAGGCATTTTCATGTTTTTTTCTTTTCTTTGTATTGGTATGACACAAAAAAGTGGAGAAACAAAAGGCCAAATCTGACACAATTCTACCCAAAACTCCAAAAATGGACTGGACAAAATTATTGGCACCCTCAATTTAATATTTGGTAGCACACCCCTTGGAAAAAATAACGGAAATCAATCGCTTCCTGCAACCATTAATGAGTTTCTTACACCTCTCAACTGGAATTCTGAATCACTCTTTTTTTGTCAACTGTTTCTGGTCTCTCAGATTGGAAGGATTCCTTTTCCTTGCTGCGGTTTTGAGATCTTTCCACAGGTGCACTATGGGATTTAGATCTGGACTCATTTCTGGCCAGTTCAGTACTCTCCAGAGCTTTGTCTTAAATCATTTCTGGGTGACTTGTGACATGTGCTTTGGGTCATTGTCCAGCTGTAAGACCCATGACCTCTGACGTAGATCCAACTTTCTGACACAGGGCTCCACATTGCACCCCAGAATTCTTTGGTAGTCTTCAGATTTCATAATACCATGCACACGGTCAAGACATCCAGTGCCTGAAGCAGCAAAGAAAGCATCAAAGAAACCCATAACGTCAATGAACCTCCACCATATTTGAGTGCAGGGACTATATTCTTTTCTTTAACGGCCTCATTTCCTCTTCTGAAAACAGTAGAATGATTGGCTTTACCAAAAAGCTGTAATTTTGTTTTTATCTGTCCACGGCTTTTTCTCCCAAAAAACTCCCCTTACTTTGGCAAACTCCAATCTGGCTTCTTTATGATTTTGTGTCGGCAGTCGGGTCCTCCTGGCTCTCCTACCATAGCTTTCCTTTTCATTCAGATGGCACTGTATAGTGCAAGAGGACACAGTTGTACCCTGTGCCTGAATGTCAGCTTCAATTTGTTTGGAAGTTGATTGAGGTTCTTTATTCACCATTCAAACAATCTTTTGTAGGAATATTTGATCAATTTTTCTCTTTTGTCCATGTCCAGGGAGATATGGAAAATATGCTTTATGACATGAGCAGAGTACATTAAAATATATCCTAATATAGTATTAGAGCATCAATTCGTTGTTGATGTCTACTGTTACCTTCACTCGAAAAATGAGATAAGATGGTATTAATTTATCGTGTTATTTATGTTCTTATTCTATTTTATTACTTTTGATCTCTTTTTTATACAAGTGGAAAGTTATGTCATGAATCTATTTCATATTTCTGAAATATTTAAAGCAAACTATATATTTGTGAACTTATAATCTTTTTCTGAGATTGAAAATTGTATGTATGAATAATTCATTTTCCCTTGTTTTCTACATTTGTACAATGTTTGTATCTGAATTCTCTTCAATAAACTTTTTTAAACAGAATGCAAGTTAAGCCAAATGTTCCATCCTAAAAAACAACAAAACCCCGATTCACAATATTTAGGCCTCATGCACACTGGGCGTTATAAAAAAGCCAGTAATGTACGCTGTAGAAAGCTGTAGCTGTAGAGTGAGTTTTTCAGCGTTTTTTTCAGCTTTTTTTTTTTTAGCAAAACTATACTCCCATAAAAGCTTATGGCTCAAAAATACTAATGTTGAGAAAAAAAAGTTAATACACTACTAGGCAATAAAAACACAATTTGTGCAGTAATCCACAACAACCAATAAAAAAAAAGTTGTGCTGTCCACTAATAATAAAAGGTCATACCTGATTAGTTTAGAAGCTATAACCATCATGCTGTTCAATAATTGATAAGCGCGATTGCTGGTCTATAATTTGATCAGCTCCATATCTGGCGAGTCAGATTTGGTTTAAATGGTGGAGCACATATGGTGCGATTCCTTCACGTGTGAACACTGAGAATATCTATCTATTGGATCCCAGCACTAATTGCACTTTTTTCACTTGGGACTTTTTCTGGACTATTTAATGATTATTGATTGATTATCGAGTATTGATTTATTTACTCTATGTAATTTGATTTAAGATATTTTTACAGGGATTCATTGCACTTTTCCTTTTAGGATATTGATTGATTGATGTTTATTCAGCTATTTATTTACTGAATGTACTGCACTTACACTTTTCAGGACAATTGAGGTTTTTGCAATATTGCACTTTTTTTTTTTTTTTTTTTTAACATTTTTTATTTCCTATGGCATGTATAACCATTCATTGGCTCATTAGCACTTTTCCAAATTACACACACATATAAGTTGGCACAACTAGCTATTTATATTCATTGGTGCAGTAGCATCTTTCATATTGTTGGGAATCGCTTAAATTTGCGCTGATCATTTCATTCCCATATCTGATTAGTTGCTCTGGCTTTGTTCTTTGTTGGTTCTGCACATTATACCAGCTTAATGCACTTAAATGATCCTGCATTCAAGTTTTCTTTTTATGTAAAATGCAATAAAGTAGGATGCAAAGCACAGTGTCCTCCAGCACCCTCTAGTGTTAGACAAAAGCATCACCATATTTATAGCTTTAAAAAAAATGCACACATGCTAATGTGTAAGGTACTATACTGCATATACCTGACATTTATGTTTTATAATAAAGCAAAGCATGTTGTTAGCTTAAAGTATGGCTATAACACATCAGATTCAGGTATATTTAAATCAAATTCATGTCTGACTTTGTAAGACATAACACAACCATATTGGCAGGTATTTTACAGAGTGCATTCTAATGGAAACAGGCTCTCATTTAGGCAATGCATAAGCTACTGCATCATTCAAAGAGCTCACCTCAAACATCCAACCACTGGTCGGGTAGATGCAGTGTTATCAGCCATGTCCAGTGCTCCTCTGGAACTACAGAACACCATATTAAAATGAGGATAGGGGGAAGCGTTCTGTAGACCAGCAAGGGATGACTCAGGCAGGACTGACAACAGCTTAGGACTTCAGTGCAGTAGTGACATTAGGCTGAACTCTCTATGCATGTGTAGCACCCCCCTGGGTAGAGTGAGTATAGTTTTGGCTCTGTCTGCCTATCAGAAGAGCAGCAGGCAAAATCTATATGGCTCTTTGCTTAACAGAGAGCAGGATCTGTGAGTTAGGTCTGCTCATGGTGCTCAGTGTGTGATTCATCTGGTCTAAGGAGTGTTTCACACTGGTCCAATATGGAGGCATGTAGTACAGAAACCTGGCCAATGGGTACACAGGCTTTGATACAGCCCCAGTGATTGGCACAGACTGCTGTCTCGGTGCATTGTGGGGTGTAGTATAAAAGCCAGGAGCACATGTGCTCAGGATCTTTGGCTGGTGAGCAGAGTCCCGGAAGGAGGGTGGCGGCTGCCTCCTATTCTGTAGCAGTTGGTGTATGGTCACAGGCAGTCGGCCTACTGAGCCAGATGGAAGGAGCTGAACCCAGAGGTCCAGGACAGCTGACGTTTGGGGTTGAGACACTGGAGAACCTGGAAAAACAGTATTGTGAGTACAGGGGATCGTGTCTAAGGGCCTGACCAGGAAGGAGGCCAACCCCGGAGTGGAGCAGTCAGAGGACAGGTGTCTGGCGGAGTGAAAGGGGGTGCTAGGCCAGTACCCTGAAGATAGTGTGTAAGCAAGTCTTTTGTTCAGAGACTCAGTATATACAATTCATCTAGTGGCAAGATGAAATTAGCAGCCTGGCTGCTTCTTCAAATAGAAGTCCTCAGAATTGTGAATAGTTCAAGTTCCGGAGTATCCCACTCTTCCCTTCTCCTGTCCCTACTTATAATAAAACAAAAAACAAAAAAAACCCTGGACTGTCCATTGACTGAGTCAGAAAGTAAAGTGTTAAGTTTCTGCATGCAGTTGCTAATGGTAACCCAGAGGGACCCAACAAGGTGAAGAATGCAGCAGCCCTCAAGGGGACAGTGCTACACATACTATGTACATCTCTGTAGAAACCGACGATAACTGTAGTAGTCGGTACTACTATAATTCGAGCAGCGATCTTCCAAGTCCCGTGCCAAGGGGCTTTCCCTTCTGCATATTAATCACACAGGATTGCTTACTTGGCATTAACAAAACGTCTTATATGTTCTTCCATGTAGATTGACATCACCTCCCCACCTCATCCAATCAGAGAATGCCTTGTATTCCTAAAAAAAAAAAATACAAGGTGTTCTGTGAGATGCAGCAGTTCCGAGCCAGTGACCCTATCTGGTTACTATACAGTAGGGAAGCTGGTCAGCACTGGACCTGGAAGATCACTGCTATCACTATACTAACATTGATTTGCAGTTTCCACAGAGATTACTAGGTATGAGATATTCATATAAACATTGAACCAAGTTGGATCAATGTAGCTATGGCATAAATATCAAACCTAGTGTTTGTTTGTTTTTTATGTTTTTTCCAGCAGCTTGATAGGAATTTGTCTGTACTGTAATTGTACCATTTTTTAAAGAGATGAAACTTGAAAAAGTGTGTAATTTTTTTTTTCTTAATATATTGCCCAGTTCCCATGTGCTGAGCACTGCTTTCCTTTGTACTTAGTAAATTAGCTGGCCCAGAAAGGTCTATATGGAAGTCCCAACACTCTGCATACTATACAGCAGTGTTCAAAGCCAAGATGAACAGATCTGAGTGGTGATTTGTAGTCACGGTTCTGTTTTAACCTTGCATGCATTGGGGCACATTGCATTAATTAAAGCAAAGGGTGTAATTACAGATGGGAATGCAAATGCATGTACCAAGCACCCTCTAGCGCAGGTACATAAATTGACTAGTTAGACTGAGCCCTAGGCACAGCAATGATTGCTTTGATCAATGATGGTTTGGAAAGACTTTTATTGGTCAAAGCTTTGGTCATTGGTCAAACCCTTTGATTGCCCTAATAGAACTTGTATTGATAGCACTGAAGGATTTTCTTCTGGTATATTTTATTCATGTGTTTATATTAAAAAAAAAAAAAATACAACAATGGAAACATAAAAGTGCTGTGCAAACTGTTGGTGACCTGGAAATGCTGTTTTATAATACAGGTCCCTCTCAAAAAATTAGCATATTGTGATAAAGTTCATTATTTTCTGTAATGTACTGATAAACATTAGACTTTCATATATTTTAGATTCATTACACACAACTGAAGTAGTGAAAGCCTTTTATTGTTTTAATATTAATGATTTTGGCATACAGCTCATTAAAACCCAAAATACCTATCTCAAAAAATTAGCATATCAGGAAAAGGTTCTCTAAACGAGCTATTAACCTAATCATCTGAATCAACGAATTAACTCTAAACACCTGCAAAAGATTCCTGAGGCTTTTAAAAACTCCCAGCCTGGTTCATTACTCAAAACCGCAATCATGGGTAAGACTGCTGACCTGACTGCTGTCCAGAAGGACATCATTGACACCCTCAAGCAAGAGGGTAAGACACAGAAAGAAATTTCTGAACGAATAGGCTGTTCCCAGAGTGCTGTATCAAGGCACCTCAGTGGGAAGTCTGTGGGAAGGAAAAAGTGTGGCAGAAAACGCTGCACAACGAGAAGAGGTGACCGGACCCTGAGGAAGACTGGGGAGAGGGAAATGCCAAAATGCCTGAAGTCCAGTGTCAAGTACCCTGGTCAAGTTTACTGACCATGGTATTACTGTGCTCAATTGGCCTGCCAACTCTCCTGACCTGAACCCCATAGAGAATCTGTGGGATGTTGTGAAGAGAAAGTTGAGAGACGCAAGACCCAACACTCTGGATGAGCTCAAGGCCGCTATCCAAGCATCCTGGGCCTCCATAACACCTCAGCAGTGCCACAGGCTGATTGCCTCCATGCCACGCCGCATTGAAGCAGTCATTTCTGCAAAAGGATTCCCGACCAAGTATTGAGTGCATAACTGAACATAATTTTTTGAAGGTTGACTTTTTTTGTATTAAAAACACTTTTCTTTTATTGGTCGGATGAAATATGCTAATTTTTTGAGATAGGAATTTTGGATTTTCATGAGCTGTATGCCAAAATCATCAATATTAAAACAATAAAAGGCTTGCACTACTTCAGTTGTGTGTAATGAATCTAAAATATATGAAAGTCTAATGTTTATCAGTACATTACAGAAAATAATGAACTTTATCACAATATGCTAATTTTTTGAGAGGGACCTGTATACTGAACAAAATTATAAACGTAACACTTGATTTTGCCCCCATTTTTTCATGAGCTGAACTCAAGGATCTAAGAAAACCGGGATTCATCTGTGAAGAGAGCACCTCTTCGAAGTGCCAGACGCTATTGAATGTGAGCATTTGCCCACTCAAGTCGGTTACGATGACGAACTGCAGTCAGTTCGAGACCCCGATGAGGATGATGAGCATGCAGATGAGCTTCCCTGAGATGGTTTGTGCAGAAATTCTTTGGTTATGCAAACCGACTGTTGCAGCAGCTGTCCGGGTGTCTGGTCTCAGAAGATCTTGGAGGTGAAGATGCTGGATATGGAGGTCCTGGGCTAGTGTGGTTACACGTGGTCTGCGGGTGTGAGGCTGGTTGGATGTACTGCCAAATTCTTTGAAACGCCTTTGGAGACGGCTTATGGTAGAGAAATGAACATTCAATTCATGGGCAACAGCTCTGGTGGACATTCCTGCAGTCAGCATGCCAACTGCACGCTCCCTCAAAACTTCCAACATCTGTGGCATTGTGCTGTGTGATAAAACTGCACATTTTAGAGTGGCCTTTTATTGTGGCCAGCCTAAGGCACACCTGTGCAATAATCATGCTGTCTAATCAGCATCTTGATATACCACACCTATGAGGTGGATGGATTATCTCGGCAAAGGAGAAGTGCTCACTAACACAGATTTAGACAGATTTGTGAACAATATTTGAGAGAAATAGGCCTTTTGTGTACATAGAAAAAGTCTTTGAGTTCAGCTCATGAAAAATGGGAGCAAAAACAAAAGTGTGGCGTTTATATTTTTGTTCAGTGTAAAAAATAATAATAAAATTAATTACATGAAGAATTATTTTCTAATGGCAAAAATAATTAACTGAAGCTAGTAAGTCTAGTTCTTTAGCAAGTACTTGCCATAAAAAAATACCTTAAAAAAAAAAAAAGCCAATAGCTGGTTCAAGTTGTATGTACCTAGAGGCACAGAACTGCAAGGGCTTTCATTACATAGTGTAAAATCCTACTGGCCAATGACTATCATAGGTTGCCCCACGAGCCAATAGGAATGTGTGACAGAAAGGAGGAGGTGGGCAACCTAGAAGTGCCAAAGCTTTGCTTGACTAGAACTGTGTGGTTTTCAGGCAAAGAGTGCACAATTAAAGCTTCTACAGGTGTTAGGGCATCACTAGGTGGCAGTACTTTATAACTGCTAGCAGTGGTTATTATTATTTTTTATTTTTTGCAAATCTGCAATTTACCCTCAATTTAAAGAATGTGAAAATGATTAGTAGAGCCAGTGGTACGAAAAACTATATACACATATGGTGCTTATCCCCACCCTTCCTACTTACTGGACTATCAAGTCATGAAAGGAATAATAGGGAAGCTGGGGGCAAGGAAAGTAAGGTGGGGTTAAGTTAGAGTTTACAGAAAAAATTCAAAGTTGACTATATTCCTTTGTCTACTAATCCTTCTGTCATGGAGTTTTCATTGAAAGTAACCTTCTGCTTAGTCCACAGCATAAAATACACAAAGCATCTGTTCATCTGACCCACTTAACCAAACTGAGAACAGGTCCTGACTAAACAGGTGACCCCCCTGATCAGTTCCTTGAAACAAACATGTAGCATATGTATCCTTTTAGTTTTACATCATCAGTTAGTTATTTCACCTAGCAGCAGTCTCCTAGAGCAGAGAGAGAAAGAGAGACAAAGCCTTAAGCATCAGTGAGTTCCTAATTCCTCTTCTTACTTTTGGAGATGCTCTAGTGACCCTGCTGAATTTGCCCATATCTTTTGGGAATGCCCTCAGATTAGAAGCTACTGGCGGAAAGTGACCCAGATTATATCTACCCTAACTACTATAGAGGTCCCTGTAAAAGTTGGCGTTTGCCTCCTTGGGTTAGTTGACTCTCTGGCCTTTAGTAGGGTGATGCGTACACTCTTATTATTTTATGCCAGGAAGGCGATAGTGCTCAAGCGGAAATCAGACGCAGTCCCTAATCTGCCCTTCTGGAAGCATTTAATCAATAAGTTTGTATCCCTATACAAAGCTACTTATTTGTCCCGGGGGTTGCCCTAGGAAGGTCTGCCACTTGTGGACAGATTCGGAGTGCACAACAGATGATCAAGAGTCCACAGACTGATTTCATTCCCCCCTGATAAGGTTTAGTTTATGATATGAACAAATGTATTCCTCTGCAGGGACTCACATTACATTTGTTCAGGTAGGATTCTAAACACGAGTTACTATTCTTCAGATACATTATCCTGATGGTGGAGAGAGAACAGGAATATTCTTATAATTCATCATCCCTTGAAGTGATTTTCTAAGAATGACAGAGTGAGGTGTATGGAAGGCATGTTGTTTCTTTCCTCCTTTTTTTTGGGTGGGGTTCTGTAATAGGAGGTGTTATTAGTAGTTCTAGGTTTTATGTATTAGCCGGGGAATACCCAAAGGCTATGTTTTGTACCTATACATCTCAATTTTCAATAAAAATAAATAAAAAAAAAAAAAAAAAACATCAATGAGTTAACATATACAGTATATGGGCCAGTGGACAGAGGTCTGCCTACCACGTAAGATGTGGTCCTATGACTGAAGGCTTTATCCTACCAAAGCTCTAAAAAGCCTCTGAGCTCCAGGCCCATTCACAGAACTTATTATGTTCTTAGAAAACAAAAGTCTGTTTACTTTACCTCATAAATCTTGGAACCCCTCACCTTGTGTACAAGAAACCTAGGTGACAAGTATGAGGTATTAGCTTGAACCAGTATGAGATATGTTTGGCATATAGTACAGTCAGATCTTGATCTGGTGACCATTGTCACTTGAAAGAAAGTGATGGAAGAGCAGAAATAGATAGAAAATCTTCCTATGGGGACACTTTTTGGTGACAACTTTTTTAGGACCACCACCACTCCCACCAACTTTGTAGAAAACTTAACCACTTGACCTCCTGAAGATATACCCCCCTCCTAACCAGGCCATTTTTTGCTATGTGGTACTACATTACTTTAACTGACAAATGTGAGGTCGTGCAACACTGTCCCCAAATAAAATGTCTGCCTTTTTTTCCCCACAAGTAGCGCTTTCTTCTGGTAGTATTTGATCACCTCTGCATTGTTTTTGTTTTTTTGTGCTATAAACAATGAAAAAAAAAAAAAAACTATATTTTTTACTTTCTGCTATAAAATATGCACGGTCAATATACTAATGACACTGGCTGCGAAGGGGTTAAAGGCAGGGGCGATCAAAGGGTTAACTCTGTGCCTAGCTGGTGTTTTACTGCAGTGTAGGAGGTGCAAGGGGAAAGCATAGATCCATGTCCCCGCTTTGCTGGAACACAGGATCTATGCCTTCCCTACTGACAGAAGGCAAGCTGCCTTTGTATACATAGGCAGCTGGCCATTCTCCCTGTGTACCGAACGATCAGCGGGTGCCAACGGATATCAGGTCTGCGGGTCCCGCTGTGTAGAATCACACCGGGAGCGAGCCACCGGCGGCACGCACTCGTGCCCTATACTCGGACGTGCAAGATCACGTATATAAAACTGCTATAGGGTGGTCGGCAAGTGGTTAAAGAAAAAGATTTGAAGTTGTGGTTTCAGATACAGTATAACTGGTGCTTACAAGTAACTGATAGCAGAAGGTATATTCGGTTATTTCAGGATTTAATAATGACTTGTTATTTATCTCAATAGTCGCAAAGCTAAATTTCCAACTAGTTTTTCCAGTGAGCTTTTATTAAATACGGAGACTCTAAGTGGTTTGATGAGCCAGGCTTTTACAAGTTAAAGCTGACATATAGGGGATGATTTACTAAAACTGGAGAGTGCAAAGTCTGGTGCAGCTCTGCATAGAATCAGCGTCAAGGTTTTTTTTGTCTAAGCTTAAGTGAACAAGCTGAACTTAGAAGCTGATTGGCTTCCATGAACAGCTGCACCAGAATTTGCACTCTCCAGTTTTAGTAAATTAACCCCAGTATAACTTCTGCTTGAAGCACAATTTCTTAACATTCAATAGAATAAAGATATCATTGACTAAGTTTATTTGCCCAGCCTGGTGACAGATTTACTTAATAAAAAAAAAAAAAAAGTGCTTAAATTGACCCAATCCCAGCCTTTATAACAACAGGAAGCACACTGATTGGCTCCCGCATGTCCCCCTGTCAACTCACAGCCTGATTCCAGGAACACAACATATAACTTTTCTCTAGTAATGCCCCACAGATATTAGGGGCAACAAAACGGCTGTCATAATGAGTAAAGATAACCATTATTTTTTTATACCTGACTTGCATATTTATTTTTTATAATTCATGAAAATTACATTGTATAAAGAAAAAGCAGCAGACAGCGGATCTACATAAATCACTATATCAAAAAATAGCAGAAATCAGCTGGCCAGCGGCTTTATATTCTGCACCAGGGAAAAGATATCAATGTTTTGAAATTAGTTCCCCCAATATATTTTGTTAAGCCTCCTATCAGATGAATAAGACAGAATGGGGTCATTTCACAAGACTGATTTCAGAACTCGTAAAAAAAAAAAAAGTAGATCTCTCTTTCATGTCCCTCCATAGCAAATAATTGAATCCATATTTTGCAGATTTTTAAAGCCTTCATAGAGAAAAAAAAACTGACTTTGAATCATATGATACAGCGTGAGCTGGTCTTATCATTCATTCAAGGAACACAATAGGATGAAAATTGTGAAAAGCGAGAACATTAGATGTTAACGGACATGTTTAGAATTTTTTTTTTTTTTTATAAAGCGTCTAGATCATACAAAAATGAAAGTAGTAAATTAAAAAGTTGTGCATAATAAAGTTCCATTCATGGCAGAAATGTAAAACGTTACCTTTTATCTATTTAGATAAACCCTCTTCAAATTCAACACCGGAGATGTGAAAAAGAAAATATGCAGAATTTTTAACAGATTTTTTGATTTTCTATGCTTACAAAGCTTTACGTTAAGTCAAAGGGTCATGTATTATTTAAGAATATCTGCATTAATGTGAGTAATAGGAAATATTTTATTTGAGTTATTATACCGGTAAAGAAAAAAAATTATTGCATATGAAAGAACCACTTAAAGCTGCAAGTCGGGTCAATATAAAAACAATATTTAATTCAGTTCTTCATTAAAGTAACTATTGGGCAATTAAAAATAAAAAACATTTTAGGTGGAAAAAAAAAATCGAATTTAATTATAGATAACCAAAATATAATGTTACTAGGAGTCAGTGTTTCTCAACCTTTTTTCAGTCAAGGCACCTTCAAAAATTATGGACAGTCTTGAAGCACCCCATTCTAAAATGTAAAAATTATTCTGATAGTTTTACATAATGCAGCACCATCAATACACGGAGGACATCCAACATTAACCATTTCAGCTCCGGAAGGTTTTACCCCCCTAATGACCAGGCTATTTTTTGTGATTCGGCACTATGTTGCTTTAACTGACAATTGCGCGGTCATGCAACGCTATACCCAAAAACAATTGATGTCCTTTTTTCCCACAAATAGAGCTTTCTTTTGGTGGCATTTGATCACCTCTGCGGTTTTTAAATTTTGCGCGTACATCTACGTGATTATGCGCAGCCGAGCCGCCCTGCCGCAGAAAATCTACATGCGGTAGCCAAGTGGTTAAAGGCGATTTATTCTTCCAAAGCAAATACACTTTTGCAAACTGGCACTGACTAGTAGTGCAATGTGTCTCTCCTCTGTCAGTTTTTCTCCATCACTTAGCTAATGAAACCCCAAAGTTGATGGAGAGAGGAAAGGGAGGGTCAAACAACGATGATATGCAGGCAACCGACATCCTCCTTATCAAATGATGATGTCATTGGGTGTTAGGAGGTTGGCAGCTAGAAGGTCATAATGGTGTACAATGAAAACCTGTGGTTTTCCTTTGTGTAACTAAAAGGCTGGCTTGTATACAATTTTGGGGCAATGTTTAGGCATTTTGCCAAGGCATCCCTTAAGAAACCTAAAGGGACCCATGTTGAAAAAGGCTGCTATAAGTAACTTAATAATTATTCACTCAATAGTCCAAGCCTAAGCTTATGAGGGTGAAAAGCATCAGAGGAAGGGGTTCCTAAACTAGGATTTGCACCATGCATGCCTGGCACAATAAAGTGAAAAAAGTGACATCATCCATGTGTGGCCTTTTAAAAACCCCATTCCAGACTAATAAGTAATTATCCCTTGCGGTGGGGCTGTGCCAGTATTGCAAAGGCTAATTGCTTGTTTTTGTCCAGGGGGAAAAAAAAATATTTATTTACCAGATCTTCCACTCCTCAATGCAGCTAGATGGGTCTCTGCAGCGTATGTAAACTCCCATGCTTCACCGGTCTAGGGTCCTCATATCATAAAGACCAGAGCAGGGTCCAAAGCCCTGCTCTGGACATGAGGACACTGGGGGGGGGGGGGGGAAGTCTACTGCCTGATCGTGGTGGAGCACCATCTGCGGGGGGATCAGGTAAGAAAATGGTTTCTCCTCTCCTCTCTAGACATAACGAGAAATGTTCCCTTGCAGTGGGGACACTAATTTCCAATTTGCCTAAAGTAGGGCTTTATTTATTGTGGTAGTTGGGCTGCCAGGGGAACTTGCCAATTCAAGACACATTTATGACGTTAGCAAATCTCGTACAAATATACAGTGTATTGAAGTTGGCCGAGGCTCGGCTTTATTTTCTCATACAGGGATTCCAATGTAAGCAGGCATTAGGAACAAATAGAGCAGATGAATGACCATTCTAATTTTAATGTGAAAATCACTTTAAAGATGCTTCGTTCATATGAAAATACAAAAGTGTTTAAAAACTGTCAACTATTTCACCACTTGTACCTTATCAGAGCACTAATACACACTAAACAGAAAGTTAAGGTAACATTTAGTGTTTTACATGTTTTCTTTTTTAGGCTCAGAGCTAAAATGACATTTTAGAATATTTTTTGCTTTTTTCGGGTAAATCTAAAATTTTATATTGAATTAATTCATGTTTATGTCCTGAGATAATGAAGGGATCCAGGCTCCTTTTCTCATGTAATCTGTCTGTTCTGCTCTGCTAAAGCCAGTTCAGAGGTTACCTGTGGAGATTCATACCATGTATGGGCAGGGTTAACCACTTCCAGACCGCCCGTCATATAGCAAAATGATGGCCACAAAGTGGTTGCTCTATCCTGGCTGGGCGTCATATGACGTCCAGCAGGATAGACAGCTCTGCGCGCCCCCTTGGCACCTTTCTTGCCTGCCCCTCCTTCTAATGTATTCTTTCTTTAGAACACCCCCTAATGCTCTGTGTCACCAATGCTATGGATGCACCCTGTAATAGAGGTTTATTTATAAAAGCTTTTTTTTTTAAGTAGTAAAGAAAAATAGAGTAAAAAACATATGTTTAAAACAAAATGTAAAAAAATTAACTTGGCCAAAAGTCACTATAGTTATCCTTTAATGCCTTACTGTTTAGTTCCGGGTTAGGTATGCCTGTGTGAATGAGGCCTAAAGGTCTCTTAGTACAATGCCCAGTGCAGAGGATACATTTATAAACAACCCCAAGCAGAACGAACAGCCAACACTTGAGCCTGCAAAGAAAAGGGTTAATACTTAGCCCCCACATCAACTACACCAGAGTTTTGATGAGCAATTCTGGCTGATCGATCTAAAGCCTCGTACACACGCAACGAATTTCCGCCGACCGGTCGTCCGTCTTTTGTCCAGAGTGGTGTCTGTTGGTTGGAATGAGCTCTAGACTGCACACGAATTTTCCCGCACGACAGAATTCTACTTCAGAAGGGATGTCATGTTTTGGATTGCTTTCTTTGTGTTCTTTCATCTCTGAGCATGCCCAGTCTTGCTCATAAGATTTTTCCCCTTTGAAATCTGTACTAATGAGACGAAAATCGGACGTGTTTTGACGGTCGACAAAAATTATGCAGCCTGCACACCATGATTTTTTTCGGCCGAAAAGTCGGAGTCGGTTGTCGGAAGCACCATACTAACAAGCTGAAAATCGGCAGATCGGTCGTCGGACGAAAATTCCCGGCCGAATTTCTACTCGTGTGTACGGGGCTTTAATCATTCGGCACATATCTGGTGTTTTAGATATCTGTTCCTAAAGCCCCGTACACACGAGAAGAAATTCGGCTGGGAAAATTCGTCCGCCGACGATCTGCCGATTTTCGGCTTGTTCGTATGGTGCTTTCGACAGCCGACTCCGACTTTTCGGCTGACAAAATCCTGGTGTGCAGGCATTAATTTTTGTCCTCCGTCAAAACACATCCGATTTTTGTCTCATTAGTACAGATTTCGATGGGGAAAAATCTTATGAGCAAGACTAGGCATGCTCAGAGATGAATGAACACATAGAAAGCAATCCAACACATGACATCACTTCTGAAGTAGAATTCTGTCGTACGGGAAAATTCAAGTGCAGTCTAGAGAACATTCCAACCAACAGACACGCACTCTGGACAAAAGACGGACGACCGGTCGGCGGAAATTAGTTGCGTGTGTACGAGGCTTTACGTTCTCTGGGTTGCCTTCCTCTGGGCCAGAAGGAAAGAACCACGGTGTGCACAGAGGGGTACAGGCATCCAAAAAAAACCTGAAAGGGTCGCACCTTGAAACTTTTTCAGGAAGCATAAGGCAAGAAGAAAGTAAAGATCAGCAGCAGAAGGAGTAAGCATTACGCATTTTTTTTCAGGCATGCCTTTGGATTATAATTTTAAAGAGTGATAAAGTTCTTTTAAAACGAGTGTAATTCTCTAGGCAGACTAAAGAATTCTACCAAGTGATTCCTAGTATCAACAATTATCCTCCACCAAGCGTCTGCAGAAATTCTAAGGATCTTCAATATAGTGAACCACAATACTATCAACGAACAACTGTTACTATTACTTACATAATGAACCAAAATACTACTGACGAACAATTGTCACTGTTACTTTATATTATCACTAATATAAAAGGATTTTTATTTATTTTATTTTTTGTTTTTTTTTGTTTTCATTCTTTGTTCTTTTTCTTATTTTTTCCTCTTGTTCTATATTTCATTGTAGATCTTCTACAACAAATCCAAACTGCTTATACATTCTTCCACTATAAATTAATAATTTGGTAATAGTTACCTATTTAAATATATGTTAATGTGATTCAAATTGCATGATTTCAATGCAGTAAAACATTGGTAGTGGCTTGTAAATTGCAAATTAAAAAAAAAAAAAACACTAGTGTAAATAATGATTTTTATTTGAAATAATAATTTTGTCCTTCAAATTTAGCTGTCATCAAAGAATTCTCCATCTTTACAGCAATTACAGCTTTGCAGACCTTTGGCATTCTAGCTGTCAATTTGTTGAGGTAATCTGAAGAAATTTCACCCCACGCTTCCTGAAGCACCTCCCACAAGTTGGATTGGCTTGATGGGCACTTCTTACGTACCATACAGTCAAGCTGCTCCCACAACAGCTCAATAGGGCTGAGATCTGGTAACTGCGCTGGCCACTCAATTACAGACAGAATACCAGCTGACTGCTTCTTCCCTAAATAGTTCTTGCATAGTTTGGAGATGTGCTTTGGGTCATTGTCCTGTTGTAAGAGGAAACTGGCTCAAATCAAGCGCTGTCCACTGGGTATGTTATGGCATTGCTAAATGGAGTGATAGCCTTCCTTATTCAAAATCCCTTTTACCTTGTACAAATCTCCTACTTTATCAGCACCAAAGGAGCCCCAGACCATCACATTACCTCCACCATGCTTGACAGATGGCGTCAGACACTCCTCCAGCATCTTTTCGCATGTTCTGTGTCTCACAAATGTTCTTCTGTGTGATCCAAACACCTCAAACTTAGATTTGTCTGTCCATAACACGTTTTTCAATCTTCCTCTGTCCAATGTCTGTGTTCTTTTGCCATCTTAATCTTTTCCTTTTATTGGCCAGTCTCAGATATGGCTTTTTCTATGCCACTCTGCCTAGAAGGCCAGCATTCCGGAGTCCCCTCTTCACTGTGGATGCTGAGACTGGCGTTTTGTGGGTAACATTTAATGAAGCTGCCAGTTAAAGACCTGTAAGGCATCTATTTCTTAAACTAGAGACTCTAATGTACTTGTCCTCTGTTTAGTTGTGGAGCAGGGCCTCCCACTTCTCTTTCTATTATGGTTAGAGCCCGTTTGTGCTTTCAAGGGAGTAGTACACACTATTGTAGGAAATCTTCAGTTAGCAATTTCTCGCATGCAATAGCCTTAATTTCTCAGAACAAGAATAGACTGTCGAGTTTCAGAAGAAAGTTCTCTTTTTCTGGCCATTTTGAGAGTATAATCGAAAACCCACAAATGCTAATGCTCCAGATACTCAACTAGCTCAAAGGAAGGCCAGTTTTATATCTTCTCTAATCAGCACAACAGTTTTCAGCTTTGCTAACATAATTGCACAAGGGTTTTGTAATCATCAATTAGCCATTTAACACGATTAGCTATCACAATGTACCATTAGAACACAGGAGTGATGATTGCTGGAAATGGCCTCTGTACACCTATGTAGATATTCTATTAAAAATCAACCTTTTACAGCTAGAATAGTCATTTACCACATTAACAATGTCTAGACTGTATTTCTGATTAATATAATGTTATCTTCATTGAAAAAAAAAAACAGTGCTTTTCGTTCAAAAATAAGGACATTTCTAAGTGACCCCAAACTTTTGAATGGTAGTGTATATAATTCATGCAGTCAAAGGCATTAGTACTTGAAATATCCATCACAGCTGGAAAGCACACAGAATCAACTATAGACAAGTAGAAATCTTGGAAAGATTGCCTCAGTTCACATTAATAGGAAAACAAAAAATAATCATTTTATTCATATCTAGTCATCACAGTAAAAACCTCCAATGCACTTTGGAAAGACTATGCATACTTTTGGAGCTGTAAACAAACTCTACGCATCACTAACCCTCCAGCTCTCTTGGGCAGTCAAACATAATAGAAAAGAAAAGTATGCAGTCACAAGAAATAGAAAAAAAATACACGTGTTACTTCTTTCTAGTCAGTAAATATGAAATTTTGCATATAAAAATGTTTGTATTTGCCAACTGCTTTCATCAGGTGGTGCGTTAAGAGTAGTGTTGAGCGAACACGGACTGTATTATTCGTGTTCGTACCGAATAATTGGATTTTTTGTACCCGAACACGGACACGGACACTTTACTGTATGTTCGGGTAAAAATCCGTGTTCGGTCGTTTTATTTCCGGGTTTTGCATGCTTTGGCGCTCTTTTCATGGCGGGCTTTCAACAGCCAATCAACAATCGTTTAACTGGTGTGCCTTAAGCCATCCCAGCCATGCCTGCAAATGTCTCAGTAGCTGTGATTGGCCGTCTGAAGCATGTGACCAAGTCTTTATAAGTTCGAGGCAGCCGCAGCGGCGTCATTATGCTGCTTAGATTCAGGGACAGAGCACACATCAACGTGCTGGCTGCTGATTAGGGAAAGATAGGCAGGAAAAAACCATTTGTGTCCGGATAGAATTGAGGGACAGGTCGGAGTGTTTAGGCAGGGCGAGTTGTAGGCATTTTAGGGATAGAGTCTGCTGAATTATATAGGGTCAGTGTCTTCTACAAACTACAATCGATATTGCTGTGTGGGGGGTGGGGTCTGCACTCAATCCTGATCTACGATCTCTTCTCAATCCTGTTAGGGACAGAGTCTGCTGAATTTTAGGGAAACTGTGTTCTACAAACTACAATCGATATTGCTGTGTGGTGTGGGATTGGAGATAGGCAGGTGTCAGTGATCCACATCCATTTTTCTGTGTGTGAGCTGCAGTGAACACAATCTTTTTGGGCTGCAGTGAACACAATCTTTTTGGGCTGCAGTGAACACAATCTTTTTGGGCTGCAGTGAACACAATCTTTTTGGGCTGCAGTGAACACAATCTTTTTGGGCTGCAGTGAACACAATCTTTTTGGGCTGCAGTGAACACAATCTTTTTGGGGTGCAGTGAACAAAATCTTTTTGGGGTGCAGTGAACACAATCCTTTTTGGTGTGCAGTGAACACAATCTTTGTGGGGTGCAGTGAACAAAATCCTTTGTGGGGTGCAGTGAACACAATCTTTTTGGGGTGCAGTGAACAAAATCCTTTTTGGGGTGCAGTAAACAACATCCTTTTTGGGGTGCAGTGAACACAATCTTTTTGGGGTGCAGTGAACAAAATCCTTTGTGGGGTGCAGTGAACACAATCTTTTTGGGGTGCAGTGAACACAATCTTTTTGGGGTGGAGTGAACAACATCCTTTTTGGGGTGCAGTGAACAAAATCCTTTTTGGGGTGCAGTGAACAAAATCATTTTTGGGGTGCAGTGAACACAATCTTTTTGGGGTGCAGTGAACACAATCTTTGTGGGGTGCAGTGAACACAATCTTTGTGGGGTGGAGTGAACAACATCCTTTTTGGGGTGCAGTGAACAACATCCTTTTTGGGGTGCAGTGAACACAATCTTTTTGGGGTGCAGTGAACACAATCTTTGTGGGGTACAGTGAACAGAATCTTTGTGGGGTGCAGTGAACACAATCTTTGGGGGGTACAGTGAACACAATCTTTGTGAGGTGCAGTGAACACAATCTTTGTGGGGTGCAGTGAACACAATCATTGTGGGGTGCAGTGAACTCAATCTTTGTGGGGTACAGTGAACACAATCTCATACTGAAGGTTTGAGGGTGCTGCCTGTTCCATACTCCCCCTACTCCTCATCTAGCCTTTTAGGGGTACAAACAATAGTAATTGGGGCCTAGTGTGGTTGTGTACGTGTGATATACATACACTTTTTTGGGATCATATTTTCTATTCCGCTATTTAATCAAAAACCTTTGGGGATCAGTTAAATTGGGGGATAGTCTGTGTTGGTACGTGTGAGAGAGATCCACCTTTCCAAGTTGTTGGGGTTCATCTCATACTTCTGAAGGTTTGAGGGTGCTGCCTGTTCCATACTCCCCCTACTCCTAGCCTTTTAGGGGTACAAACAATAGTAATTGGGGCCTAGTGTGGTTGTGTACGTGTGATATACATACACTTTTTTGGGATCATATTTTCTATTCCGCTATTTAATCAAAAACCTTTGGGGATCAGTTAAATTGGGGGATAGTCTGTGTTGGTACGTGTGAGAGAGATCCACCTTTCCAAGTTGTTGAGGTTCATCTCATACTTCTGAAGGTTTGAGGGTGCTGCCTGTTCCATACTCCCCCTACTCCTAGCCTTTTAGGGGTACAAACAATAGTAATTGGGGCCTAGTGTGGTTGTGTACGTGTGATATACATACACTTTTTTGGGATCATATTTTCTATTCCGCTATTTAATCAAAAACCTCTGGGGATCAGTTAAATTGGGGGATAGTCTGTGTTGGTACGTGTGAGAGAGATCCACCTTTCCAAGTTGTTGGGGTTCATCTCATACTTCTGAAGGTTTGAGGGTGCTGCCTGTTCCATACTCCCCCTACTCCTAGCCTTTTAGGGGTACAAACAATAGTAATTGGGGCCTAGTGTGGTTGTGTACGTGTGATATACATACACTTTTTTGGGATCATATTTTCTATTCCGCTATTTAATCAAAAACCTCTGGGGATCAGTTAAATTGGGGGATAGTCTGTGTTGGTACGTGTGAGAGAGATCCACCTTTCCAAGTTGTTGGGGTTCATCTCATACTTCTGAAGGTTTGAGGGTGCTGCCTGTTCCATACTCCCCCTACTCCTAGCCTTTTAGGGGTACAAACTATAGTAATTGGGGCCTAGTGTGGTTGTGTACGTGTGATATACATACACTTTTTTGGGATCATATTTTCTATTCCGCTATTTAATCAAAAACCTTTGGGGATCAGTTAAATTGGGGGATAGTCTGTGTTGGTACGTGTGAGAGAGATCCACCTTTCCAAGTTGTTGGGGTTCATCTCATACTTCTGAAGGTTTGAGGGTGCTGCCTGTTCCATACCCCCCCTACTCCTCATCTAGCCTTTTAGGGGTACAAACAATAGTAATTGGGGCCTAGTGTGGTTGTGTACGTGTGATATACATACACTTTTTTTGGATCATATTTTCTATTCCGCTATTTAATCAAAAACCTTTGGGGATCAGTTAAATTGGGGGATAGTCTGTGTCGGTACGTGTGAGAGAGATCCACCTTTCCAAGTTGTTGGGGTTCATCTCATACTTCTGAAGGTTTGAGGGTGCTGCCTGTTCCATACCCCCCCTACTCCTCATCTAGCCTTTTAGGGGTACAAACAATAGTAATTGGGGCCTAGTGTGGTTGTGTACGTGCGAGATACATACACTTTTTTTGATCATATTTCCTACTCCGCTATTCAATAAAAACCTTTGAGGATCAATTGAATTGCGGGATAGTCTGTGTCGGTACGTGTGAGAGAGATCCACCTTTCCAAGTTGTTGGGGTTCATCTCATACTTCTGAAGGTTTGAGGGTGCTGCCTGTTCCATACTCCCCCTACTCCTCATCTAGCCTTTTAGGGGTACAAACAATAGTAATTGGGGCCCAGTGTGGTTGTGTACGTGTGATATACATACACTTTTTTGGGATCATATTTTCTATTCCGCTATTTAATCAAAAACCTTTGGGGATCAGTTAAATTGGGGGATAGTCTGTGTCGGTACGTGTGAGAGAGATCCACCTTTCCAAGTTGTTGGGGTTCATCTCATACTTCTGAAGGTTTGAGGGTGCTGCCTGTTCCATACCCCCCCTACTCCTCATCTAGCCTTTTAGGGGTACAAACAATAGTAATTGGGGCCTAGTGTGGTTGTGTACGTGCGAGATACATACACTTTTTTTGATCATATTTCCTATTCCGCTATTCAATAAAAACCTTTGAGGATCAATTGAATTGCGGGATAGTCTGTGTCGGTACGTGTGAGAGAGATCCACCTTTCCAAGTTGTTGGGGTTCATCTCATACTTCTGAAGGTTTGAGGGTGCTGCCTGTTCCATACCCCCCCTACTCCTCATCTAGCCTTTTAGGGGTACAAACAATAGTAATTGGGGCCTAGTGTGGTTGTGTACGTGCGAGATACATACACTTTTTTTGATCATATTTCCTATTCCGCTATTCAATAAAAACCTTTGAGGATCAATTGAATTGCGGGATAGTCTGTGTCGGTACGTGTGAGAGAGATCCACCTTTCCAAGTTGTTGGGGTTCATCTCATACTTCTGAAGGTTTGAGGGTGCTGCCTGTTCCATACTCCCCCTACTCCTCATCTAGCCTTTTAGGGGTACAAACAATAGTAATTGGGGCCCAGTGTGGTTGTGTACGTGTGATATACATACACTTTTTTTGGATCATATTTTCTATTCCGCTATTTAATTTAACTGGGCCTCCATGCGAGACCTGTGTGCCTTGTTGCGCTGTTTTGAGTACTCCACCAACATGGCCAGTGGCAATGACGCCGTTCTCAGCTTAACTATCCCACTTCCATGCCTCCTTGAAAAAACAATTCGGGCGATGATGGAAGAGGATGTGGCACAGGATGAGGAGGAGGAGGAGGATGAAGAGGTAACATTTCCAAGGCTTTCAGGGCAGTCATTCGCAAGGGGCTCCGAGGGTGGGTTCCTGCACACGCAAACGCCAGGGACGCAATTGTCCAGCAGGGGCACAGTTCTGGAGGATGAGGAGGATGAGGAGGAGGAGGAGCTGGAGGAGGAGATGGAACCATGTTCACAGCAGGGTGGCACCCAGGCCAGCTCATGGCCATCACTGGTGCGTGGCTGGGGGGATACAGAGGACACGGACGATACACCTCCCACAGAGGACAGCCTTTCGTTGCCTCTGGGCAGCCTGGCACACATGAGCGATTACATGCTGCAGTGTCTCCACAACGACCGCCGAGTTGCCCACATTCTAACTTGTGCTGATTACTGGGTGGCCACGCTGCTGGATCCCCGTTACAAGGACAACGTACCGTCCTTAATTCACTCACTGGAGCGCGATCGCAAGATGCGCGAGTACAAGCGCACGCTGGTAGACGCCATGCTGCTGGCATTCCCATCTGACAGCGGGGCCACAGTGGAAGCACAAGGCAGAGGAGGAGGAGGAGGAGGTCGCCAACGCAACCAGGGCACCGCCAGCACCTCAGAAGGCAGGGTTAGCATGGCCGAAATGTGGAAAAGCTTTGTCAGCACGCCACAACAAACAGCAGCACCAGCAGCTCAGATGGAACGTCTTAGCAGGAGGCAGCATTTTACCAACATGGTGGAGCAGTATGTGTGCACACGCCTACATGTAGTGAATGACGGGTCTGCCCCCTTCAACTTCTGGGTCTCCAAATTGGGCACATGGCTTGAGCTTGCCCTTTACGCCTTGGAGGTGCTGGCGTGCCCTGCAGCCAGTGTATTATCTGAACGGGTATTTAGCACGGCTGGGGGCGTTATAACAGACAAGCGCAGCCGCCTGTCCAGAGACAATGTGGACAAGCTCACGTTCATTAAAATGAACCAGGCATGGATCCCACGGGACTTTTCCGTACCTTATGCAGAATAGCAATGGATACCGACCTTACCCACCCATTGTTCCATTTTTGCTCTTTCTCACTCTTTTGGGGTGTACCCTCATTTAAAATTTTTGAAAAGAAGCAGTGTTGGCTACCTCGTCCTCCTCCTCAGGGCCAGATTAATGTAGGGGCTATTGGAGCTGCAGCTCCAGGCCCCTACCTTTTATATAGGCCCCGGGTTGGCCATATTCACTGTTACCGCTCTTCTGTCACTTGTAAACACAGAAGTCTGGCTTCTATGCTCGCTTCCCCAGGCAGCACCCTCAGAACCTCCCCACACAGCGTGAAGGCCGGACAAGGAGGGACAGTTGGCGATGCATGGATGTGTTTATGGGCTTCAGAGACAGCATCCCATGTTGAATTAGGCATGCATGGCTGCACCCTTCCTCCTCTGGGTGCATGGCAAGGCACGGCCCTTAAGGCCCTTCAAAATCCTCAGCACCAAGCCCATGATGCTGTTAATCCGGCCCTGGTCCTCCTCCACCGCCGCTTCCACCTACACCGCCCATAGGTGTGCGCAGCCTATTGCATTAAGGTGTGCACCCCAAAGTTGAAATACACATGCATGTGTTTGCCAGCAGGGAGAGTAATGTATCGGGGCCATGTACCTGTAGGCAAGGAGAAATAGAGCAGAGCAGGTCCCAGGGAGATCTTTCCCATCTCCTCACTGGCAATGCTATGTGCCCTAGGTGATTAGGGTGTGCCCAGGCACACCCAGCACACCCTGTGCGCACGCCTATGTCACCGCTAGGCTTGTGACGGTATCAGATTTTCATGCTGCGATTAATTGATTAAGGTTTTGCCACGGTATACGGTATTATCACGGTATTCTATTATTAAATTTAAATTATTAAATTTCCACCTCACTTCAATTTCATTGCTGAATTTAGGGGCTTTGGTTCACTTATGCACATTATTATATAGTCAGTCAGTACAGACTCTGTGAACCAGGCCTAAAATAGGTCATCAAGCAGTGTCTGGCCTAACTGGTGATAACTGGTTCTGGCGCTCGGCTCCGATCCGATGGCCTGGTCATTAAGAGGGCAAATCCTTGTGGTCAAGAAGTGGTTAAACCTGAAGGAGGTGTTGTTTATAAATTACTTTACTATTGCTTTAGGCCTGGTTCACATGTATGCGGGTTGGTGGTTCACATTTGCACAGGCATAGCAGCCCATTGATTTAAATGGGCTGCTATGCCCTCATTTTCCGCAGAAAAAAGGTGCATGCAGCATTTTTTTAAAATTCAGTGGCCTTGAAATCCATCCTGCTTTTGCACCATGCGACTAACCTGCAGTTCCTGCTCTGGCAAGCTTTCTGCATTTTTTGTATACGTGGGCACGGCATTTAAAAATAAACAGTTTGCGTGTGCAGCAACGGCAGGTAAGTCGCATGGTGCAAAAGAAGGATGGATTTCATGGCCACTGCATTTTTTTAAATTCTGCATGCACCTTTTTTCAGCTGAAAACGCAGGCATAGCAGCTCAAGCCCATTCACATCAATGGGCTGCTATGCCTGTGCAAATGTGGGCCCCCAACCCGCATACATGTGAACCAGGCCTAAAGCAATAGTAAAGTCATTAATTGGTTAAACCTGCAGGAGGACCGGTGTTTTTATCTATTAATGACTTTACTATTGCTTTAGGCCTGGTTCACATGTATGCGGGTTGGGGGCCCACATTTGCACAGGCATAGCAGCCCATTGATGTGAATGGGCTTGAGCTGCTATGCCTGCGTTTTCAGCTGAAAAAAGGTGCATGCAGAATTTAAAAAAATGCAGTGGCCATGAAATCCATCCTTCTTTTGCACCATGCGACTTACCTGCCGTTGCTGCACACGCAAACTGTTTATTTTTAAATGCCGTGCCCACGTATACAAAAAATGCAGAAAGCTTGCCAGAGCAGGAACTGCAGGTTAGTCGCATGGTGCAAAAGCAGGATGGATTTCAAGGCCACTGAATTTAAAAAAAATGCTGCATGCACCTTTTTTCTGCGGAAAATGAGGGCATAGCAGCCCGTTCAAATCAATGGGCTGCTATGCCTGTGCAAATGTGGGCCGCCAACCCGCATACATGTGAACCGCCAACCCGCATACATGTGAACCACCAACCCGCATACATGTGAACCAGGCCTAAAGCAATAGTAAAGTCATTAATAGATAAAAACACCGGTCCTCCTGCAGGTTTAACCACTTCTGGATCGCAAGGATTTGCCCCTTTAAAGACCAGGCCATCGGATCAGAGCGCCAGGACCAGTCATCACCAGGTAGGCCAGACACTGCTTGATGGCTATATAATAATGTAATGTGGGCTGCTAGGCGTGTGTGTGTGTATATATATATTTATTAGAGCTGCACGATTCTGGCCAAAATGAGAATCACGATTTTTTAGCTTGGAATAAAGATCACGATTCTCTCACGATTCTCTGTGTAACAAAAAAAAAAAAATTGGGATAACTTTACTGTTACGTTTTTTTTTTTTTTTTTATTCATTAAAGTCTAATCATTGCGTTTGAAAGACTGCTGCGCAAATACAGTGTGACATAAAATATTACAACAATCGCCATTTTATTCTGTAGGGTCTCTGCTAAAAAAATATATAAAATGTTTGAGGGTTCTAAGTACTTTTCTAGCAAAAAAAAAACTGATTTTAACTTGCAAACAGCAAGTGTCAGAAAAAGATCCAGTCTTTAAGAGGTTAAACTTCCTTTCTCCCTGGCAGAGGGAAGGAAAAGATACAAATGTAATCATTTTTGTTTATAGTTAGGAGACTTAATGCTGAAAGGTGTTAGCTGAGTGAGTGAATGAGTCATCCAGCTCACTGAAATGTATCAATTCACAAGTCAGGCAGACTTGACAGAGAAACTCGGTATTTTAAAAATGCCACAATAACAATACCGTGGCTATGCAATACCGCGATATATCGAATTACCGAAAACCGGCATATGTCTAGTCACCGCCACATCCACCACCACCTCAACCTCCCTCCTACTCCATATGGGCCTCGTCCTTCAGAGATGAAGAAGAACATTGTTTTATTTTTCTGTTTTTTTTTGTTGTTTTAAGTTATTTCCCTATCCACATTTGTTTGCAGAGCACTTGCCATGCTCTTAATTACGTTTTGCTGCCATTTGCAGCACTCTAGCCCTTTCCTTTGGTGTTTTAGAGCCATTTTAGTGCCTTAAAGTTCGGGTCCCCATTGACTTCAATGGGGTTCGGTGTCCGGGAAAAGTTCGGTAAAAGTCCGGGACACGGACCCGGACTTTTTTTTAAAGTTCGGCCGAACCCGTCGAACACGGACATCTAGGTGTTCGCTCAACCCTAGTTAAGAGCCTTACTCCAGGCTATTTGTACCTCCCTCCCTGCCTCCCTCCCAGAAGATAACCCCTGGCAGTATTTTATGCTATGTTTTATTATACTCCCTTTTTCAAGAAGTCGTCAGGCATGTCATATGATGTGCAGGGTCCTCTTCCTCCTCCAGCACTGGGTAGTACTCCTGATACCAGGAAACGTCTTCACGTCAGGGCAGCTCTGTTCACCCTTAACCACTTGAGTCCCCAGGCTTCTTCTCTCTAAATCCCCTCAAGTCCCAGAGTATTTTTGTTTGTTTTTTTAAGTTTCTTAGATTTCTTGGTTCCACACATTATATCTTTCAATCTCCCTCAGCGTTTGCCCAACTTTTTTAAGTTGAGGCACCTTTTAAAAGCATGCAACATCTCAGAGCAACTTAGTCTAGAATGTAAAAAATGTAAATGTTACTTATCAATGAGAAACCTTCCCATAGGAAATACCTTTAGAGTCTTTTCTTCACATCAGAGTTCCCCATCATAGTTTCAGGGTCCCCCCCTATACATGAAAGCCCCTCATCACATTAGAGTACCCTCATTACTTTAAAGTCCTTATGACCACAGAGGCCCCCCTTGGATTACAGGGTCCTCTCATCCATCTCTGAACCAGGGCAAACTGGGTCTCGTGTTCGTAGCAACACGGGGGGAACCCAAAGGGCACCCTGGTTGAGAAACAACCTGGCTGGGGGAGGTGGAAAAAGGGTTGTACACATGCCACAGTGCATTGCGGAAAAAATTATCCCCCTCAGTAGCAGTACCACCGCTATTCATGACTCATTAGGGACGAGCTGCAACCGTAAACCAAATACTAGGATTGCAGTTGTGCAGTATTCCCATTCAAAAAGCCTGTTTTGGCTGTTGAAAAAATTATTAAAAAAAAATAAAACCAGATATTTAGGAGGAGGCAGCATTGTCTGTCACCCGCCGTGCCTATGCCACAGCGTGAAAACCAATCCACCACAGATCACATTTACCAGCATGCAAGCAATAACAGACCCTAAAATTACACATTTAAGGCGACTTCTATCCAACTTTCGGAACGGTACAGCTCAAGTGAATGCATGTGTTTTACTTTAAGAGAGCTTTATTCTAGGATACACTGCTACGCATGCAGAAGAAAAACGTGTTTTGTGTAAATTGTTAACATAACATTAAGATAACATTAAGTTGCGTTGACGAGGGCACAAATTAGCATGACAGCGACATTTTCACAGGTTTACAATCACTGAATAATTGCATTCACCTACATGGGCATTTGCGCAGTGAACGCAAATGTCATCAAAATCATCTGACAAAAATGTTGTGACCTATTTTGGGGGAGTATAGTTTTATTTATTTTCAGGAGATTTGTAGAAGCATCAAAACCCTGGTGCTAGGATTCTCCAGCCTTATGCTGGGTGTGCACAAGGGACTGTATATCAGAGCAACTCCTCTACAATTTTTGAAAATATTTTTTTGATTAAAATGCACCCATACCAAGAATATGGTCTTGATTATTTATATATTTTTAACCACTTGATGACCCGGCATTTTCTGGCACTTTTTGGCATCATCCCGTATAACCACCTGAGGTCGAATGAGGTACCAGGTATGTGATTTGGCCGCAAGTTGTTAACAAGCAGTACAAGCGTAAAAACAAGCCCTCACTGCCATTTCTAGCTGCATGAACTGTAGCATAATTAAGTCTCAAAAATAACAAAGGCTCTGAAGTTGGGTTTTAGTCAGTTTCTAAACATCTTAGAGCAGCTGCAGTTAGTTTATACTAGAAGGCTGGCAGTCCATGCTGTCGGAGAAAAAGGGAGAGGAACGGTCATTTCAATGGCTAAGTTCTGAATTTTGTAGATGTATTTTCACACAGCTACAAAGGTTAGTGATAGCTTGTTAAAGTATTTTTTACAAGGGAGGTATAGAAAAGAATAACCCCCTTCAAAATAATCACATTTTGTTGCTTTGCTGCCTGAAATTAAGACAGACACGGTTTTTGTTTTATCCAGCTGTATTTATTCAGAGCAACCTATAACATCCAAGTGAAAGATAGAACACCAACATGTCAGAAAAAAGGTTTTAACCACTTAACGCCCACCGACCATCAAATGATGGCGGAGCGGTGCAGCTCTCGTTCTGGGATGATGTCAGATGACAGAGCCAGAGAACGGCCTCTCAGGCGCGCAGTGCTGCGATCGTGGCTGCGCCGTGTTGCTAGGACACGGCGCCACCCCAGTCTTGGTAAAGAGCCAATGACGTGGCTCTTTACCAATGTGATCGGCTGTGTCCAATCACAGCCGGTCACATGTAAACGAGGAAGTGCCGTTTATCGGCTCTCCTCGCCTCACACTGTCAGAGTGTGTGTTGCGAGAAGAGCTGATCAGCAGCTACTCCTCAAAGGGGGGGGGTCTAGGACAGGTAATTAGGTCACTGATCATGAGTGCCCTGATTAAATAAAAGTTAAAAACAGTGCCCACTGTGCTTACCATCAGTTCCCACCATCAGTGCCCACATGTTGTGCCTATAATGCTGCCAGTCAGTGCCCATCAGTGCCTGCTCATCTGTGCCACCCGTCAGTGCCCATCAGTGCTCATCAGTGCTGTCCATCAGCGCCCATCAGTGTCGCTCATCAGTGCCCATCAGTGCCGCCTGTTGGTGCCCAACAGTGCCACCTCTTAGTGCCCATCAGTGCTCATCAGTGCTGCCTATCAGTGCTCATCAGTGCCGCCTATCAGTGCCACCTTTCAGTGCACATCAGTGCGGCATATTAGTACCTCCTCATCAATGCCACCTCATCAGTGCCCTTAAGTGCCACCTCATCAGTGCCCATAAGTGCCACCTCATCAGTGCCCATCAGTGCCGCCTCATCAGCTCACATCAGTGAAGGAGAAAGATTACTTATTTTCAAAATTTACTGAGAGAAAATAAGAAAAACTTTTTTTTATTTTCAACATTTTCTGTCTTTTTTTCTTTTTTTTTAGTAAGAAATAAAAAACCCAGCAGTGATTAGATACCACCAAAAGAAAGCTCTATTTGTTTGAAAAAAAATTATAAAAATTTCATATCGGTACAGTGTAGCATGAACGCGCAATTGTCATTCAAAGTGTGACAGCACTGAAAGCTAAAAATTGGCCTGAGCAGGAAGGGGGTAAAAGGGCACTGTATTGAAGTGGTTAAAAATTCAAAAACAGAATCACTGAGTTAGAAAAAGGATCACTCCTCCTGAAAATGACTTGTAAACCCAATCAGGTGTAGCTAATCACCTTCTAAAGGTCGCACAAAGCCATTTGACTTCAAACTGTGATCAGTTGTGGTCATTTTGATTAGCTCAGCATGAAAGGAGCTTTCTTGGAGCATTTCAGTCCCTGGTAGTGCAACTGAAGCAAACAATCAACTATGAGTGGCAAGGCACTGTCTCTGGGATCAAGTTGTGGACAGTCACAAGACAGGAGATGGATACAAAAAAAAAAATGTCAAAGGCTTTATCAATGCCTAGAAGCACAGTGAAGTCTATTATTAAGAAGTGGAAGGTATTTGGTATAACACAGACCCTCTCTGGATCAGGACGTTGCTCCAAACTGGATGAAAGAGCCAGGAGGAAACTGGTCAGAGAGGCTACCAAGAGGCCAACAGCAACTCTGAGGCAGTTGCAGGAATGTATTACATAGAGTGGTCATTGTTTGCATGTGACAACAATATCACAAATTCTCCACAAAATGTGGCTTGTATGGGAGGGTTACAAGAAAAAAGCCACTTCTCATGAAAGGCCACATGCAGTCACAACTGAGCTATGCCAAAACGCACCTTGAAGATTCTGAGGCCACATGGAAAAGGGTGTAATGGTCAGATGAGACTAAAATTAAATTATTTGGCCTCAACACCAAACAATATGCCTGGTGGAAATCCAATACAGCTCACCATCCAAACACCACCATTCTTACAGTAAAATATGGAGGAGGTAATACCCGGTTATGGAGTGTTTCTCTGCAGCAGGGACTGGATCACTTGTCAGGATTGAAGGAAAAATGGACGCAGCAAAATACCATCAAATTCTTGAGGAACATCTGCTGCCCTTTGCCAGAAAGTAGCCAATGGGAAGAATGTTTATCATCCAACATGACAATGACCCAGAGCACATAGCAAAAATGACCACACAGTGGTTGAAGGAGAAAAAGGTGAATGTCCTTGCATGGCCCAGTCAGAGCCCAGACTTAAACCCCATTGAAAATCTGTGGAATGACAAAGACTGCAGTCAACCATCAAATTTAAATGAACTTGAGCCATTCTGCAAAGAAGAGTGAGCAAATATTGCAAAGTTTAGATGTGCAAAGTTAGTAGAGACATATTCCAACAGACTAGGAGGAGTTTCACTTTGTGGTTTGCAGGACGTTGTTCCAGAACTCTCAGGCAGCAGGCAGACAGAGGGAGCTTGTGTCTCTCAGCCAATACAGCTTGCCGATAGAGCAGTGGCAGCCGGTGCGTTGGGGGCGCCGCCCCCCCTATCCATGCGTCCAGCCCCCTAATCTACATGCGGGGCGCCGGACGTATGGAGTTCAATGGGTTTTTTTTTTTTTTTTTCTGAAGCATGGGATTAGAGCCAGAGGCTCTAATAGGCTTCAGAAAAAGGTCGAACCGGGGTGCAAAGCAGTGCGCCCTGAGCAAATGAATATTCGCTATTGTCACACGGATACTCCTCCTGGCCAATTAGGAAGCGGGTCCGAGAACCGTTTCCTGATTGGCCGAAAGGCGAACCTTTGCCATTGGCCAAGGAGGAGGACTCAGGAGACGCGAAGGACTGAGGAGAAGCCGCCGCTGCATCAGGCAAGTGCACTGGTCTCTCTGCACGCTGGTCACTCTGCATTGATGGGGGCACGCTGTGGTCACTCTGCATTGAAGGGGGCACGCTGTGGTCACTCTACATTGAAGGGGGCACGCTGTGGTCACTCTACATTGAAGGGGGCACGCTGTGCTCACTCTGCATTGAAGGGGGCACGCTGTGGTCACTCTGCATTGAAGGGGGCACGCTGTGATCACTCTGCATTGAAGGGGGCACGCTGTGGTCACTCTGCATTGAAGGGGGCACGCTGTGGTCACTCTGCATTGAAGGGGGCACACTGTGGTCACTCTGCATTGAAGGGGGCACACTGTGGTCACTCTGCATTGAAGGGGGCACACTATACTTTGATTACTGAAGGCCCCTTTCACACTTTTGTGACCTCAAAGTCATGCAATTTTTAGCCGCGTTTTTTGCCGCAAAGCAATGCCTATTACATTTTTCTGTTTGCGCGCCCCCCCAAAATTTTGAGCACCAGCCGCCACTGCGATAGAGTCAGGGACTGTGACTAAAATTAAATAGAAATTTGATGTTAAAATGAACGTTACGCCCAAAGCCCCAAGTTAGTTTAGGTATTGCCCTTGTTAACTAAAGCGCTAATTTTAGAAAATTATGGTTTTGAAATCTGCAATGCTTTTTCACCTCTTAAAACAAAGCATATTTTGTATTCTGCCGGCCTGGAACAAATTACATTAGATTTCACTCTGAGTCCTCTTGGTGAGTTGACACTGCTTCAGTCTCTTTTTCGAACAGCAAGTTGTGATCCTGTCTGCACAGGATATCTTTTGCATAAAGCAATATTTGAAACAAAACAGCTTGTCAAGAATATTTAAAGTCTTCAATGTTCATACTGTGGCCACAAGTGCACTTTGGTAACATTTGCAATACAAAGAAGTAGTGTAGATTGAATACATTACAAACATTGCCCTGGTTAATACAGTACAAGAGAAAGATGTGACCCTGTCTTACCTATCCAATATGCCTACTGTAAATAAAGTCAAGGCTTCATCTGTAGGCATACCCCCAAAGGGGACCCCATGGTCCTGGTTCCATAGAGATGGACCATGGCCCTGGACCTGTATAGCACCCTGCTGCTGACTACAGGCACTGCGCTAAGTGCCAAGGTGGGCACTCATGCAGGATCCAGTGCCTGGCTAAAGCAACATTACAGGCTGTCCCCACAGCTTAGGTCCAAATACAATTTCAAAGATTTTACCAAGGTGCACTGAACCAGATGCACTTCTCCAATTCTAGTATAAGACAGCAAAGGGGATGGCTGTAGTTAAAAACAAAATAATAAAAATAAAATAATAAACTTTTAAGCTAAGAGTCCATCACCTTGGGACACTAGCAAAAAACTGAGGACTCAGGAGGTGGGGTAGGGTTACAGGGGAGGCATTCAGGGGGTGTGTCCTTGAAATGTTTTTACAGTGTCCAATCACCTAAAAGGTACCAGCCCATAACCAAGAGTCTATGAATACTTTGCCTGTTTCACACTTAAGACAGATTTGTTACACACCGGCAATGAAGAGCTACTGAAACCCGCACAACCAAAGAATCATGTTTTTGCAGAAAAGTTGTTAGATCATATTGTTGGGACAATAATTACTTAGCCTGTGTGTATCTGAACTCATCTGATAATGTGTACCACTGGCAAGACCTGATGCCAATTCTGAGAAATATTATGTATGTCAATAGAATTATACTGTCAATTATATAGGATTACGTGTAACCTTTGTACTTTAAGAAATAATTGTGTTTTGTTGCTCCTTATAGCGGACAGATTTAGTACCAGCAGCTATACAAAGTGTTTATTTTATTACATCATATGCCTTTAGTAAAGTGCCCAAAAATAAGTGTACAGAGCCTAAAATACAGACTAGCTCAGCCTTTCTCAACTGGGGTTCCATTGGGCCTTAGGGTTCCTCCAGACATTGTGAAGGGTTTCCCTTGTGCAACAAGCATTTCCTGCCTCTCCGATATGTAACAATTGACACCATTTAACAATGAAAGTTTAAGCAATCTGTAAGGGAACCACTCTTCCCAATGACCACCAATGTAAGGTGGACCTTCTCCCAATCTCCCAATAACCACCGATTCAGGGGGCCCTGCTACACTGACCACCTGGGGGGGGGGACCTCACTGACCAGCAATGTAATGAGCATTGGGGGGGGGGGGGGGTTTACTAAAACTGGAACAGGCAAAATCTGGAGTAGTTGTATATAGGAACCAATCAGCTTCTAACATTGGCTTGTTTAGTTAAGCGTTGAAAAATAAAGATAGAAGCTGACTGGTTACCATTCATGGCTTCTCCAGATGCTGGCTTCCTCAGTCTTAGAATTCATTTTCTAGCATTTATTATTGCTAAAAATAATTATAGTATAGAGCGGGTGTCAGATATGCAAAGTATGTCACATTCCTTATTCTTTTCTTATTTATTCTTATGTTTCAACTTGCTCTTCATGCTAATGTACCTCAAGCTACAGATATGGTAATTATTAGCTGGGGTTCACTGAGACCTATAAGTAACTTCCAAGGGAAAGTAACTTGACATCTCTTTAGTTGGACATGTTCCCATGTTAATCCATGTGAGTCAATCATAATCTAGCCTGGGGAAATGCAAATTTTGTAGGGAAATTTAAAAAAAAAAAAAAGCTAACAGGACCCTTGAGGATTTACCATGATTATATCTGGTTACCACATCCCTAAAATACGTATTTTACAGCTAAATGTCAACTCATTGTGATCACGTTAATTGTTTTTCCTTGTGCAAGAGGGTAACTTCAAGTAGAAATAAAGGCAGGGTGGGTAGATTTTTTAAATCCCTATAGTTATGTCCTTTTTGTTAATTTTGTTGTAGACCCTTTTGGGTCTGCAATTAAAGAAATGTATTTACCTTTTACACACGGTCTTGTAGGCTACACATCAACCTTGGCAAATTTTCTATATAGATACCAACCCTCGTACGGTATGTTTGAGGCCCCTCTGCACCCAAATAACTATATTTTTTGAGCTTTATGGTTATCCATTTACAATATCAGATATACCTCTTCCTCTCCTTGTTAAGTAAGACACTATAAGTATGCTATCCTCCAATATATACCTATTTAATAATATGATATAATACCTATATACCTTCCTATCTATAGACTGGTCATACACTTTGGCTACACTGGGAGCTGGACCCCGGCCAGTCCAGGTTTGGGAGAATCGGATGCCATTTTGTCATCTGGTATCCTTTGGTCCCTCTGGCGAGGCCCCTATGTCCGCCCCAGGATATGTTCTCTACCATAATCTGTTTTCCAAGTTTAATAAGGCAAGCACTATACATGTTTATATATATTTTTTTCTCTTTTGGTACATTTTGTTCGTTTTTTTCTTTGAACAAGACATTTAAATATATTAATACATTTAAAAATATGAATGTACAATGCTATAACATATGATACTTATGTGGATTTTCTTTGTAAAAAAATGTCAATCTTAAATAGCACCCATCCAAACTGTCCTGAGAAAGCAAATACATTTTGCGAAACATGTTGTAAAGCACGCATGGAGGAGTTGTGGATTTGACCATTGAGATCTACCCATATTTTCTTCTATATTGATGGACTTCTTTACTTGTTACATGATTGGATCCGTAGCTCCATGTCTGTGATTGGGTACCTGTTGACCTACTGTTAAGTAGAGGGTGTTGTTATATGTTTCAACCTGTGTGTTGTTTTTAGGAATATTTCAAATAAAGATTGTAATTTTTTTTATAAACTTACTACCTCATAAAGTGCCCGCAGAGTCCGCTGTTTTTGAGGAAGTAGATTCTACTTTCCCAAGCCTTTTCTTATTTTACTTAGAAAAATATCGTACATAATAGAATTAAACATTGACACCTAGGAATGATACCATTTTTGAAATGAAGTTACTCACAGGTTATGCAGACTAGCAGAGTCCTCATGACAAGTTCACAAGCTAGCTTCCACTTTTTGGATACTCTCGATGTAACAAGCGGCAGGATAATTTCAGCAGGAACGTAGTACTGAATGGCGTAGGTTACAAAAATTCCAAAGGAATACAGAGTCTTCACTAGCTGGTACACCCTATAGGGACAAAGAGATGTGCTCAATGTTAAAGGAGTCTTAAAGCGGTATTAAACCCAAAACCAAAAATGTAATACAGTATCTCACATAAGTGAGTACACCCCTCACATTTTTGTAAATATTTTATTATAACTTTTCATGTGACAACACTGAAGAAATGACAATTTGCTACAATGTAAGGTAGTGAGTGTACAGCTTGTATAACAGTGTAAATTTGCTGTCCCCTCAAAATAACTCAACACACAGCCATTAGGCCCTGTTCACCCCTGGGTGTTTTTCAGCCCATAAAACGCTCATCTGTGAAAATCCAAAACGCCCAAAACAATCAAAATCCTATTAATTTTAATGGCCCCTGTTCACATCTGAGCGTTTTGTTTCAGCCCATAAAACGCTCATCTGTGAAAATCCAAAACGCCCAAAACAATCAAAATCCTATTAATTTTAATGGCCCCTGTTCACATCTGAGCGTTTTGTCCCCTGAAGCAAATCCCCTGTAGCTCAAAAAACTACAGGAGCTTCTTTTTGGGCTGATCAAGAGCTGTTCTGGTCCCATAGGAATGCATTCAAACACCGTTATCGGCGTTTCAACGGCATTTCACTGGCGTTTTTCAAACACACAGGTGGTCTCCTGTACCCCTTTTAAACACCACCCACATCCAAATGCCTGCTAAAAATGCCCTAAAACGCTCATAAAACACCCAACAAACGCCAGAGAAACACCCAAAAAACACCTGAAACCGATACGCTCAGGTGTGAATGCAGCATTAATGTCTAAACCGCCAGCAACAAAAGTGAGTACACCCCTGAGTGAAAATGTCCAAATTGGGCCAAAAGTGTCAATATTTTGTGTGGCCACCATTATTTTCCAGCACTGCCTTAACCCTCTTGGGCACGGAGTTCACCAGAGCTTCACAGGTTGCCACTGGAGTTCTCTTCCACTCATCCATGATGATATCACAGAGCTGGTGGATGTTAGAGACCTTGCGCTCCTCCACCTTCCTTTGAGGATGCCCCACAGATGCTCAATAGGGTTTAGGTCTGGAGACATGCTTGGGCAGTCCATCACCTTTACCCTCAGCTTCTTTAGCAATGCAGTGGTCGTCTTGGAGGTGTGTTTGGGGAGCTGCAGATTGAAAGGGAAAGATAATTTTTGTGCCACAATTGTATACGCTATACTGTATTTTTCTTTATTTGCTATTTTTTTCCGCATGAAAGTGGAGTTACCCTTTAAATAAATAAAAGCTGAGCATTGCAAGTACCCATGTCAGTGGAAAATGGCTTGTCTCAACACTGTAATTGATACATCTGCAAGAGAGCTTGTTCTTTTGAAAAAGCAGGAGACTTGCTGGCAGGATCACCACCATGCCATATGTGCATAAATACTAGACACATTTTTATAAATATTAGACACATTTTTTTCTTCCAAGCTCTGGCAGAGAAAAATCCAGCATACACTATATTACCAAAAACATCGGGACGCCTGCTTTTACGTGCACATGTAATTTAATGGCATCCCAGTCTTAGTCCGTAGGGTTCAATATTGAGTTGGCCTACCCTTTGCAGCTATAACAGCTTCAGCTCTTCTGGGAAGGCTGTCCACAAGGTTTACGAGTGTGTCTATGGGAATTATTTGACCATTCTTCCAGGATTGCATTTGTGAGTTCAGGCACTGATGTTGGACAAGGCTGCCTGGCTTGCAGTCTCCGCTTTAATTCATCACAAAAGGTATTTTGTTGGGTTGAGGTCAGGCCAGTCAAGTTTCTCCACACCAAACTCACTCATCCATGTCTTTATGGACCTTGCTTTTTGTGCAGTCATCTTGGAACAGGAAGGGGCCATCCCCCAACTGTTCCCACAAAGTTGGGAGCATGACATTTTCCAAAATGTCTTGGTATGCTGATGCCTTAAGAGTTCCCTTCACTGGAACTAAGGGGCCAAGCCAAATCCCTGAAAACCATATTTTCCCCTCCACCAAATGATTTGGACCAGTACACAAAGCAAGCTCCATAAAGACATGGATGAGCAAGTTTTGGGTGGAGGAACTTGAATAGCATGCACAGAGTCCTGACCTCAACCCGATAGAACACCTTTGGGATAAATTAGAGTGGAGACTGAAAGCCAGGCCTTCTTGTCAAATATCAGTGCCTGACCTCACAAATGCACTTCTGGAAGAATGGTCAAACATTCCCATAGACACACTCCTAAACCTTGTGGACAGCTTTCCCAGAAGAATTGAACAGTTATAGCTGCAAAGGGTGGGCCAACTCAATACTGAATCTTACGAACTAAGACTGGGATGCCATTAAATGTAATGTGCGTGTAAAGGCAGGCGTCCCAATACTTTCACAATATAGTGTATCTGGAGCATACATTTATGCACTGATGTGCAATTGTGCATGAGGCCTAAAGCATGCTCCTATCTAAAACCACTACAGTGGTCTAAAACATGATCCTACCTAAAACTATTGCAGTTGGCAAGGTTGTCTGATATAATGCAAAAATACTCTGCTGTTTGGTACCCCATGGTTTACACACTTCCATCCACCTGGAACTGATGGTGGCCTATTTACTATTAAATAGTAAATGGTGGCCTATTAGTCTCTAAAGTGTTTGTAAACCCAACAATGCTAATTCAATATATATGAATATGTGTCAGCCAGTTATCTGTAAATGTTGTCTGTATATTTTTTCGTTCATTTATTCTTGTAAAATACCTGGTGACCCTTCCAGTTTCCCTGGGGTCCTTTAAAAATTGGCCACGGCAAGCATGGAAGCAAGTCAGTGCTGACGTGGTCAGTTTGTATCCACTAGATTGCTGTTAGGAGATGCAGAACACCGACAACAGCATGCACGGCGTGCCTTTATCTCCCGTAGACAGTTTTATGGCCACGCCCCTCTGTCTCCAGGAACACAGCGCACAGATGGGAACCCTACATTCCTGCTCTGTGTTATATCACATTGTTACCGCCCCCTTTTTTGTAGAGGCACGCTTGCACCAGTGGGAAGGAGATGGTGAAGGAGTGTGGATTTTCACCTGCTGAATAAAGTCAGGATAACAGGTGTGCAGCAATTATTGATGGTAAATATATAGGCGGTTTCAGTTAGTAAATGAGCTTGGCTGCTTTGCTACCGACACTTAATCTACTGGGGTTATAAATACTTTACCCACTTGCCCACCGTTCACCGTGTTTTAACTGCGGCAGTGTGGCTCTATTGCACGACCTGAACTTTTGATTCAGTCGCCACTAGATGGCGCGATCGCGCCATGATTGGCTAGCAGGGATGTCAATCAACGGGTCCAGCAGACCCATTGTCCGCTGGCCGACCGCAATCATCCCCGGGAGAGGCAGAACGGCGATCTGTTAGGGATGAACACAGTGCTCTTATGTTCCTGCTTACTTATCTCTGTAATCATCCAGTGAGTCCATCCTCCACACAGTTAGCAAGCACCCCCTAGGGACACACTTAACCGTTTGATCCCCCCTGTTAACTCCTTCACTGCCAGTGTCAATAGTGAAGTAACAGTGCTTTTTTTTTTTTTTTTTTTTTTAGCACTGATCAATGGAATATTGTCACTGGTCCCCAAAAAGTATCAAAAGTGTCAGATGTCCAATTTGTCCACCATAATGTAGCAGTCCCGCTAAAAATCACTGATCGTCACCATTACTAGTAAAAAAAAAAAAACCCTTAGGCACACATTTAACCCTTTGATCGCCCCTGGTGTTAACCCCCTTCCCTGCCAGTGTCATTATTACAGTAACAGTGCATATTTTTAGCACTGATTACTGTAGTAATGTCACTGGTCCCCCCAAAAGTGTCAAAAATGTCAGTTAGGGGTCCGATCTGTCTGCCGCAATGTTGCAATCCCGCTACAAATTGCTGATCGCCGCCATTACTAGTAAAAAATAAACAAAAAAGACTTAAATATCTTTCCTCTAGTTTTTAGATGCGATAACTTTTAGGCAAACCAATCAATATACACTTATTGTGTTTTTTTTTTTACCAAAAATATGTAGCAGAATTCATCATTTTATGCCAATATGTAACAATTTGATTTTTATATTTTTTTTTTTTATTGGGAATGTAATATAGCAGAAAGTAAAAAATATATATTTTTTTTTTTCAGAATTGCCGTTCCTTTTTTGTTTATAGGGCAAAAAAAAAAATGCACAGGTAATTAATCATCAGCAAAAGAAAGCACTATTTGTGGGAAAAAAGGACATCAATTTTATTTTGGTACAGCGTCGCACGACCGCGCAACCGTCAGATAAAGTAACGCAGTGCCATATTGCAAAAAATGGCCTGGTTATTAAGGGAGTAAAACCTTCCGGTCCTTAAGTGGTTAAGCTTGGCTACACTGCAGCCCTTTTACCTACCCCTTTTTCTTCTTAGGCCCAACCTACTTTCCCTCCATATTCCCGCTCCCTCCTGGCAAACTTTACAGGCTCCTTTTTGAACTACCAAAACATTTTGAACTTCTGACTACTCTGCTTTCAGCAGTTGATCAAATCTGTATATTTTCAAAATACATTTAATTCTGTACTTCTTAATACTTTTTTCTGCACTTCTAAGTGACTAAAAGACTTTTGATTAATCAATCAAAATGTACTGAACCATAAAACTATCACAGTATGATACCAGCACTTGTAGAGTCATGCAATAAATATCGCTGAATGGTTTGTAGACCTCCAATTAATGCTTGGGTCACCAAATCATTCAAATATCAAAAATCTCTTGACACCTAAAATCAAATGGCAAATGTGTCTAGACAGCTGATTTACTATCTTTGTCTGCTGCTGGCTGACCTGCTGGGTGATATGATCTGCACACTGGACTGTGCAACAAACTGACATTACAAACATAATCCCAGCAAGATCTGAGGGCATGCACATACACATTTAGCATGGTAAAACAGAGCCATGTTTCAATAAACATTACCATAAAGTAGCTTATAAATTTTCAAACATGCACATTTTATTCTGTGATTGGTGATTGTTTTGCTTTTCCTGAACTTTAATGCAAATCCTGGATGAGCCCCCAATTGTTGTGCTTTTCCTGAACAGTTTACTCAGCAATTTTCTTAGCACAAGCAACAGAACACAGGTCTGTTTCCTTGTTTTATCGCAAAGGGACCAAAAAGATATACGCAAAACAGTTATATTTCTGATAAAAAGCTCGAGACAAAAATTAGGCAAATTCCAAACATTTATAAAAGAGTAAAAAGTGAAAAGTAAAAAAAAAAAAAAGTTTAAGGAAAGGGGGGGGGGGGCCTAAGTGGGAGTTTCTCCTGCCTTGGCTTCAGTCTGGCCCTAAAAGTATTTATCAATTAGAAAACCTATTATGCTGCTAATGAAGGTTTACTTGGAAGTGGGGCCTTTTTAGAGTTCTCCTTTAACCACCTCCAGTCCAGGCCAATTCCGCAATTTCTCTCATACAGGTACCAATCTGCATTTTTTGGCTAGAAAATTATTTGGAACCCCCAAACATATATTTTTAGGGAAAGTCCCCAGAGAATAAAATGGTTGTTGTTGCAATTCTTAATGTCACACATTTGTTCAGCCGTTTATATTTTTCCTGAAAATTTGCTAAACTTTAATGAATATTAGTGCATACAAACACCATTTAATACCCAACCTTTTGGTCAAATATAAAAGATGATGCTATGCTGAGTAAACAGATACCCAATGTGTCATGATTTAAAGTTGCATATGTCATGGGATGGTGACAAACTACGTTAAAGAAGAGTTCCGTCTCCCCCTCCAAAAATTAAAAGTCAGCAGCTACACATACCTCATTAGTTTCAGTCTCTCCTTGTCCTCCTCCTTACCTTCCAACTACTGAACAATTACCCGTAGAAACCTTCGCCATCTGAACCCTTCACTTCTTTTTTCTGCTACAGATGGTCTCTTCAACACAATCTCATCCCTCTCCTGCCCCAACATGGCCACTTCTGTCTACAACAGTTCACTGTCATCTACCCTGGATGCTTTGGCCCCCCTCACTACACACAGAATCAGGCCCCGACCGCTTCAACCCTGGCAGACAGACAATACCAGAAGCCTCAAAAAACGTAGTCGTGCTCTTGAGCGTCTGTGGCGTAAGACTAAGTCACAGCAAGATTTCTGTCAATATAAATCTGCCCTCCAAAAATACAGTTCCTGCCTCCACATACAATTCGTGAAGAGATTTTTACACTAAAGATATCTCCCTCACCTTACACACCTTGTCCTCCTGCACAATCAATACTTCCCTTGTTTAACCCAACTACTGTAGAGGAAGTTACTAAAATTTTTTCTAATGCCCACCTAACTTCCTGCCCCCTGGACCCTGTTCCTTCTCAAATACTACGGTCACCCTCTGACTCTATCCTACACTCTTTAACTCATATCTTCAACCTCTCCCTCTCCACTGGGATCTTCCCCAGCTCTCTAAAACATGCGCTAGTAACTCCCATACCAAAGAAAGCCTCGCTAGACCCCTCCAATCTTAATAACTTAAGACCCATCTCCTTACTCCCTTTTGCTTCCAAGCTCCTTGAACGTTTAGTCTACAACCGCCTGAGCAAGCACCTCATTGAGAATAACCTCCTTGATCCCCTTCAGTCTGGATTTCGCCGGCAACACTCCACAGAAACTTCTCTCCTAAAACTTACAAATGACTTACTAACAGCAAAAACCAATGGTCACTACTCGATACTCTTACTCTTGGACCTCTCGGCTGCCTTTGATACTGTTGACCACCACCTCCTTCTCAAAAAACTCAGTTTGCTCGGTCTCCGTGACTGTGCTCTCCACTGGTTCGAATCTTACCTATCTCACCGCACCTTCAGTGTCACTTACAATTCCACTTACTCCTCTGCAACTCCTCTTACTGTTGGGGTCCCCCAAGGTTCTGTCCTTGGACCACTACTATTCTCAATCTATACCTCCTCCCTGGGTCAGCTAATAGCCTCCCATGGCTTCCACTACCATTTCTATGCTGATGACACCCAAATCTACATCTCTACCCCTCAGCTCACCCCATCAGTCTCCTCCCGCATCACTGATCTACTAACAGACATATCAGCCTGGATGTCTCACCACTTCCTCAAACTGAATCTATCTAAAACCGAGCTCATAATATTTCCTCCTCTACGTGCCCCTTCCCCAGAATTCTCTGTCAAGATCAATGGAATAACTATTAGTCCTTCCACACATGCCAGGGTGCTAGGGGTAACCCTGGACTCTGCACTGTCCTTTCAGGCTCACATCCAATCCCTGTCCAAATCATGCCGCCTTAACCTCCGCAACATCGCTAGAATACGGCCCTTTTTAACCAATGACACCACCAAGCTCTTAATTCACGCCCTGGTTATCTCTCGCCTTGACTATTGCAACTCCCTCCTCATTGGATTACCCTTACATAGATTATCCCCCCTTCAATCCATAATGAATGCAGCTGCAAGACTTATCCACCTTACCAACCGTTCAGTGTCCTCCAACCCTCTCTGCCAATCCCTTCATTGGCTTCCACTCACCCAACGAATAAAATTCAAAGTGCTAACAACAGTTTACAAAGCCATCCACAACTCTGCCCCCAGCTACGTCACTAACCTGATCTCAAAATGTCAACCTAGCCGCTCTCTTCGGTCCTCCCAAGACCTCCTGCTCTCTAGCTCCCTTGTCACCTCTTCCCATGCTCGCCTCCAGGATTTCTCCAGAGCCTCTCCCATTCTTTGGAACTCTCTGCCCCAATCTGTCCGACTGTCCCCTAATCTGTCCATCTTTAGACGATCCCTGAAAACCCTTCTCTTTAAAGAAGCCTACCCGGCTACTAACTAATAACGCTGTTTCTCTTGCTCCATCAGCGCATCCCCCACAGCTGTTGCCTTTTGTGTCAATTGACCCTCCCTTTTAGATTGCAAGCTCTAGCGAGCAGGGCCCTCTGATTCCTTTTGTTCCAAATTGTAGTGTCACTGTAATGTCTGCCCTCATTTTGTTAAGCGCTGCGCAAACTGTTGGCGCTATATAAATCCTGTATAATAATAATAATAATAATAATATCACCGCTCCCGTCCAAAGACGTACAGGTATGACCTAAGGGCGGGAAGTGGTTGAAAAGTTAACATATCTGTAGCGATACATGATATAAAAGAGAAAATCACATTGGTTTGGATGCCTCTGTGTTTCACGACTACACTTATATGAAAAATTATAAATATTCAGACCACATCAAGACTTCATGTGCATTTCTTGTTATTCAGGGCTGAAATACGCTACTGCAAAATGGTGGAGTAAGCAGGATTATAGCTTGCAAAAAGCTGCTTTCATTAAAACTAAAAACTGGAATTTGCAGGTCCCCCAGGGGACTCCACTCCATCAAGTGCAATTCTTCAAATGTAAAATATGTGCTGGAAATTGTTTTATTTCATATCTATGCTAAAAATAACATACTGCACAAAGTGTAGAGCTATAAGATAGTTATACTGTAAGTGAACCTTTGAGAACATAAACATGGAAGTTGGCAATGCTGACTTGTTTTTAATAGGTGCATGCCAAAGGCTATCATCCCGACCCTGGCTTCACTACCTTGGGAGAGTCCAAACTCCGGTCCTGCATAATTACTGCAGAATTTCCCTGGAAACAAAAATCAGGATGACAGCTTCAGAGACTGTATAGGTGAAAGGCAGAGCTTCAACAGTTCTAACCTCAAAAAATTACTTTAAAGAGGATCAGTCACATTCTAAATGTAACCCCCTTTACAGCAGGGGAGGACTGGGCCAGGGGGCAGGGGGGCAATTTCCCCTGGGCCGTTCTGATGCCTCGTTAAAAGGCTGCACCACTTCTGCCACAGACATGGCAAAAGGATTCCTGGTGAAGAGAAGTAAAAAGTCCCCTCCACTGACCTTCTGAGTGCGGGTTGAAGACAAGGACAGAGAGCAGGCCTCCTCCCCCCCCCCCCCCCCAGCATGGATGGTGTAAACTGTGTTTGAGCAGACTCTGGTTCCATGCCCCTACTGGAGACCCTCCTCCCCTGCCAGCCCCAACTGAGCTGTCCCAGCTCCCCCCAACCACCCTCTGGCCGGATTCAGCCAGTGAGTGGAGAGTACCTGGAGAAGGGCTTCAGCCTGGAATGGGGGTCAAGGGGAGGACAGGAAGAGGGAGAGTGGGGGGGGGGGGGCTGAGTCGCTGCACCATGGCACCATGGCACTCTTTTTTTTTTAAAGGTATTTTATTAGTAAAAGAAAAACAAAAAAACACACAAACACCGGTAACAAAACCAATACAGGTACAGGAGTACATCATAAAAATAACAGAAGCGAACATAACAGCTTATCAGTAACTCAGGCTAGATATTCCAGCAATTAAATCAGTCCCCCCGTATTCCCACAGAGCAACAACAAAAAAAAAAAAATCCCTTCTTTTTTTTTTTTTTTTTCCTTCCCTTTTTTTTTTTTTTTTTTCTTTTAATGGATAGTTACTATATTTTTATCAAAAATAAAAAAAACCCAAACAGCAACACAACCCTTCACATCATAAATACCCTTAACCACAGTATAGATACCATCTGACCATTAATAAACAGCGAATGAATCTGCTGACACAACCCCTATGGGTGGGGAAAAAAAAAAAAAAAAAAAAAAAAAAAAAAAAAAAAGCACACACATTCAATGAAGAAATGCCCAGGGGCAGAGAAAGATCATAGTATAAACCGGACCATCTGAATTCCTCCCCATATATACGGCAGCCCCCAGGGGTCCTAAACCTCAGCCGCTCCCAACACTGATCCAGTCCAGGAGGACCATACCCTACGAAATTTTTTCGGGCACCCCCGGGCCATATAAGTAAGTTTATACATGGGAAGGGCATTATTAACCAGGTCAACCCAAGCGGACACCGTAGGCGGCGCATCTTGTTTCCACCTCAGAGCAATCAATTTCTTGGCATAGAAAAAGAGGATACATATTAAGGTTTTCTGGGACTGCCGAAGACTCTCCTCCTCCAGATTGCCAAGAAGGCACCTATCAGGAGAACAGATATTCGGAAGTGCCAGTTTCTCTTCCATAAAAGTACACACCCCTTTCCAAAAGGACTGAATCACCGGGCACAACCACACCATATGAAAGAAGTCCCCCTTGTCTCCCTGACAGCGGGGACAGGACGGAGAGGGGAGCCTCCCCATCACATAGAGGCGATAAGGGGTATAGTATATCCTGTGTAAGTAGTTCAATTGGATAACCCTATCCCCTGCGGCTATCAGCCCATGCGACTGAGCCCCAAGAAGATCTTCCCAATCCACCATTTCCAACTGAGGCAGGTCTGCTTGCCACCTTGCCTGTAAGGTCGCCATTTTCCCTCCCCCATCGCCAAGAAGCAACCCATAGTATCGAGAGATAAGTTTAGTGTGGTCGGAATTCATCAGCTCCTTCTCCAGCCGAGTCGGAACCAGGTGGACCCCCCGAAGTCCAAACTGTGCTGCCACCGCGTGCCTAAGTTGCTGGTACAGAAACCAGCATGTCGAGGGGACCCCCAGCTCCGACCTGAACTCAGCGAAGGTCTTAAACGTATGGTCCGAGAACAACTGATGAGCGTACTTCAAATCAAAGCCCGCCCAACGCCTAGGATCTGCCAATTTATATAGGTCTCGCAATCCCGGATTATACCACAGAGGGGCGTTGGGGGATTCATTAAAAGAGGAGCCTCCCATCCTAGCATTACACATATGAGTAATCCTACATGCCATCCGAATAATCCCAGCTCCCTCCCTCTGATACGGGCCTTTCCTATATAAGGAGTTCAGGAGTGCTTCATAGGATCCCATGACCGCCGCCGAGGCGGTAACCGCCGCATTAGGCAAGTCAGGGAAAAACCAGGCGTGCACATGCGTCAGTTGGGCCGCTAAGTAATAGGATTGGAGGTCCGGAGCCGCCAAACCCCCAGCGTGCACAGGGAGTTTTAGCGTGCTAAGGGAAATCCTCGCCAGCTTCGCCCCCCACATGAACGACAGCAACAGGGATTCAATACTAACAAACAAGCGTTTGGGCAGATACACCGGGGCCTGCCAGAACAAGTAAAGAAAACGGGGTAGATATATCATTTTAAATATATTAATTCTGCCCAGCAAATTGAGTGGCAGCTTGCCCCAGGTGGGCAGAGTCTGCTTCAACCGCTGGACCATCGGGGCAATATTATTGTCGGCAAACTTCGTAATAGGCTGCTGGATGACCACTCCCAGGTATTTAAATTTAGTCACCGCCTGTAGCCTACGAGGAAGAACCAGGGTAGGAGCACTAAGAGGGTCAAAGGGGAAGGCCACCGATTTGTCCCAGTTCACTCTAAACCCGGAGAACCTCCCGAAAGATTCAATCACCTCCAAGGCTGCATCCAAGGATGCCTGATGATCCGCTAAATAAAGAAGCATATCATCAGCATACAAGGACGTTTTTTCCTCCAGGTCCCCCACTCGGCATCCCCGGATCCTAGCATCCCGTCTAAGCAAGGCAGCCAATGGTTCTATCGCCAGGGCAAACAGCAGGGGGGACAAAGGGCACCCCTGCCGCGTGCCCCGGCAGATAGGAAACTGATCAGTAATCTTATTATTAACCCGAATGCGAGCCACAGGGGTGTCATAAAGGAGCTTAACCCATTTAATAAAGTTCGGCCCAAATCCCAACCTGCCCAGCACAGCAAACAGATAGGGCCACTCTACCGAATCAAATGCTTTATGAGCATCTAGCGACACAATAAGTCTAGTATCCACTTCAGTAGTCGGCATCTGGAGATTCGTAAAAAGACGTCGTAGATTTATGGCCGTAGAGCGCCCGGGAATGAACCCAGTTTGATCAGAATGAACAATAGTAGAGATAACGGTGTTCACTCTACGGGACAAAACCTTCGCCAGAATCTTGATGTCAACATTGATTAAGGATATGGGGCGATATGAATCACAATAACTAGGGTCCTTATTTGGTTTAGGAATTAACACGATCAGCGCTTCCCGAAGGGAGGCTGGAAGCACACCACTCTCAAAGGCTTCGGCATATACCGCAGACAAACGTGGGATCAATGCCTCCGAGTAAGCCCTGTACCACTCGATCGGAAAGCCGTCCAATCCCGGCGTTTTATTAGCCGCAAAAGAGGAGACTGCCTCCGCAATCTCCGCGCGAGTAATAGGTCCCTCAAGAGACAGGCTGTCCTCCGCCTCCAGCGAGACCACCGGGATGTCCTGCAAATAAGATGCCAATTCCTCCCGAGAGTAGGCGGCTCCAGAGGAGTATAGAGAACGAAAAAAATCCAAAAAGGCCCCCGCGATCTCCGGTCCCTCCGTGCACAAACGGTGTTGGCCATCATACACAGCAGAGATGGCCGTAGCCGGTTGCTCAGAGCGAGAGAGATACGCCAATATTTTGCCATTCTTATCACCATATTCAAATACCCTTTGTTTCTGGTAGAGCAATTTTTTCTGGGTCTTCTCCAGTAATACAAGGTCCAGTTGTCGGGCACTGTCCCTCCACAAGGCATAGTTAGCGGAAGTGGGATTCCGGATGTATTCCACCTCAGCAGCCGATGCCTCCGACTGCAGAGATTCAACTCTCCACTCTCTATCCTCCCTGAGCTGCTTGATCACGCTGGCCACTGTACTCCGCATGGTAGCCTTGAAGGCATCCCACACAATAGCCCCAGAGGCAGTGTCCTGATTGACCAGCCAGAAATGGGCCATCTCCTTAGCCGTGATGTTAAAGAAAATTTCCTCATTGAGCCACTGAGGGCTCAGGCGCCACAGGTTGTATCCGACCGATGAGGAAAGGCTAAGCTTAACCAGCATAGGAGAATGGTCCGATATGGCTCTGGGTAAATAGGAGACAGACAGTAGTCTCGAAAGCAAATCTGGAGAGACAAGGCACAAATCAATCCGAGAGAGTGTTTTATAGGAGGCAGAGTAGCAGGAGAACTCCCTTCCCGTCGGATTCCTCCACCTCCAGCAATCCACCAAACGGTATTTCTCCATCGAGGCCGCTAGAGGAGAGGAAGCCGACCCATCCCCCGGACATCTGTCCATATCGGGCGACACCACGGTGTTGAAATCCCCCGCAATCAGGAGAGGGCCCTCCGCCACCTGCAGCAGCTGTGCCATCACCTTGTCCCAAAAGGCCAAAGTGAATGGAGGTGGAATATAAAGAGATAAAAATGTATAAACCGCATTATCAATTTGAAGCAGAACAATGACATATCGCCCATAGACATCTGTAACAACATGTTTCACCGAGCATTTAAGAGTTCTTGTAACTAAAACGGATACCCCCCTAGCATGACTAGAGAACATAGAATGAAAACCATGCGCCACAAACGCCCTCTTCAGGGCCAGAACTTTGGACCCAGTCAAGTGCGTCTCTTGGAGGAATATCACCTGTGGTTTGTATTTGTTAACATAATTAAACACCAAGGCCCTCTTCACTTTGTCGTTTAGGCCCCTGACATTCCAGGACAGTACAGTTAGTGTGTCCGTAGCCATAGTATCAGAAAAAATGTCCGCGTCCCGATGAGCAGAAACATCATTCCCAGGGGAAGCGGTCCATGCCAGGACCGGTCAGCAGGGGGCAGCACAGCAGCACGAGTCATAGACAGTACCATACAGAGATCAGAAAACAGAGCAATAATTTGTGAAGGTATTAAAACAGTCCCCGAACAAAAAACAAAACCCCCCACCCTGCCCGCAGCCCCAACTTGCCCGAGCTTGAACCCTGAACAAAACCAAGTCATTAAAGAAGGGTGAAAAACAGGTAGAAGGGGTGTTCCTAGAGAGCTACCGAGCATTCGAGCCCGAGCATTGTGTCCATCCGAGGCAAAAGATCAAGAGAAAGACACATCCAATGTGGAAAGCCCCCAAATCCCCTCAGAGATGCAATGGCACCACAGATCAGCGGGATCCAGGGAGAGGGCCCAGTCAGAGAGTAACAGAACAATAAAGGTGTAACGAACAGTCTCCCAGTCCCTCATCCTCTGCCCAGAGAGTCTAGCCATTGATCAGCCTCCGCAGGATCCAAAAAGAATTGCGTCTTGCCCTTAGCCACCACACGCAATTTAGCAGGATACAACATACTGTAGGGAAATTGACGCTCCCGGAGCCTCTTTTTAACATGGACAAACGCGGCCCTCTGCCTTTGAGTGGCCGCTGAGAAATCTGGAAAGATAGTAACTATGGCATTATCAAAGCGTAGATCCTGGGAATCCCTGGCCTTTCGCAGGGCTGCATCTCTATCCCTGTAATGGAGAATCCGAGCAAGCAAAGGCCTGGGCCTGGCACCCGGTGCGGGGGCCCTGAATGGGACCCTATGTGCCCTCTCCACAGCAAAGAGCGGGGAGAATGTATCAGGTCCCAGAGTCTGCTTCAGCCATGATTCCACAAACGCTTCCGGATTCTTGCCCTCTGCGCCCTCAGGGAATCCCAAAAACCGGAGATTATTGCGGCGGAGACGGTCCTCCATGTCCCCCAACTTTGCCGCCTGAGCCTTCTGTTCCGCCTGAATATCACGCAGGGCCGCAGGAATAGGAAAGACATCATCCTCTACTGCACTAAGGCGCTGTTCAGCGGTAGTGACCCTCTGTCTGATCTTCTGGACATCGTCCTTAAGCAGAGAAAAGTCTACTCTAAGGGCATCAATGTGCGAGGCCAGGGATGTGTGGCAGGTCTTAATGGCCTCCATGATTTGGGACAACGTGGGCTCCGTTACCTGAGAGGGAGGATGTTCTTCATGTTCCACCCCGGGTCGAGCCTCCGGTGACAGCACCGGCCATTCTGCACTGTCCCCCAGCCAGGATGACTGTGATGCAGCTTCGAGCGCACTGTGTGGAGGAGACGAACGGGCGCCATCTTGGATCTGCCTCGAGGGACCCGGCTCCCGATCGGGAGAAGCCGGCCGGTCCCTACCATACTTGACCATCGCTGGAGGATGCCAGAGGAGGTAAGGAGACTCCGAGGGCAGTGTGGAGGTAAATCAGGCCTCGGATGGATCAGGATTCTATGTCGGATTAATGGTCGGCAGCGGAGCTAGGAAAGAACGCTCCTCACATCCCGGAAGTCGGCCACGCCCCCCGCACCATGGCACTCTGGTTTGTACTTGCCCCCTGGGCCGAAAGTTGCCAGTCTGCCCCTGCTTTAGGGGTCTTAGCAGTAAGCAGCAGAGAGAAGAAGAGAACTCTCCTGCCAGATTTTGTGCTTCTCTGTGCAGCCAAGGAGAAGCTTGCCTGTGCCCCCCCCCATCTCAACAGTCGGCAGGAAGCAGAGAGGAGGATATAACAACTCCTACAGATCTTGCGCCTCTTTGCAGCATTAGCACCCCCTTGTCTCCGCCTCCCCTGGTCTCAGCATTAAGCAGACTACGGGAGCTGACTCCAGGCCTTCCTCTGGTCCCCCTTCAAACCCTGCATTTTCTGTTTCCCAGCTCTACCCAACAGCAGCACAAGGTAAAGGGGGGGGCACTGTAATGTAAAGGAGGGTGGAGGATTCTGGACTTCTGATGGTGGAGAGGCTTTTGACATCTGATATAGGGGGTGGGGTGCTCTTGTCATCTAGTCTTACAGATACAACCAGCCCCTTTGAGGACAACCTTAATGCTGATGCGGCCCGATTAAATTAAGTTGGACACCCCTGTACTACAGGTATTTATAAAGCTCCAACAATTTATGCAGCACTTTACATACTGTATATTCACACAAGTCCCTCCCCTCAATTAACTTACTGTCTAAAATCCCTAGCTCACATACATACGCTATATGAAGATAAGTATTGGGACGCCTGCCTTTACACGCACATGAACTTTAATGGCATCCCAGTCTTAGTCCGTAGGGTTCAATATTGAGTTGGCCCACCCTTTGCAGCTATAACAAATTCAACTCTTCTGGGAAGGCTGTCCACAAGGTTTAGGAGTGTCTATGGGAATGTTTGACCATTCTTCTAGAAGTCCATTTGTGAGATCAGGCACTGATGTTGGACGAGAAGGCCTGGCTCGCAATCTCCACTCTAATCCATCCCAAAGTTGTTCTATCAAGTTGAGGTCAGGAATCTGTGGAGGCCAGTAAAGTTTCTCCACCCCAAACTCACTCATCCATGTCTTTATGGAGCTTGCCTTGTGCACTGGTCCAAATTATTTGTTCGAGGGAGGATTGTGGTGTGGGGTTGTTTTTCAGGGGTTGGGCTTGGTTCCTTAGTTCCAGTGAAGGAAACTCTTAAGGCATCAGTATACCAAGACATTTTGGAAAATGTTATGCTCCCAACTTTGTGGGAACAGTTTGGAGATGGCCCCTTCATGTTCCAACATGACTGCACACCAGTGCACAAAGCAAGGTCCATAAAGACATGGATGAGTGAGTTTAGGGTGGATCAATTTGACTGGCCTGCACAGAGTCCTGACCTCAACCCAATAGAACACCTTTGGAATGAATTTGAGCGGAGAATATGAGCCAGGTCTTCTCGTCCACATCAGTGCCTGACCTTACAAATGCACTTCTGGAAGAATCATTAACATAGTAACATAGTAACATAGTTAGTGAGGTTTAAAAAAGACATCAGTCCATCCAGTTCAACCTATGATGTGTGTGTGTTTGCTGTTAACCATACATTGTATACCCCTGTATGTTGTGGTCTCTAAGGTGCCCGTCTAATAGTTTTTTGAAACTATCGATGCTCCCTGCTGATACGGCTGTTTGCGGAAGAGAATTCCACATCCTTACTGCTTTGACAGTAAAGAACCCCATACGTACTTTAAGGTTAAACCACCTTTCCTCTAGTTTTAGTGAGTGGTCACGTGTCTTATTGTATTCCCTTTCTCTGAATAGTTTGTTCCTTATGCTCGGGTCGCCAGTACAGTATTTGTACATTGATATCATATCCCCCCCTCAATTGTCTCTTCTCCAGAGAGAATAGGTTCAGTGCTTGTAGTCTTTCCTCATAGCTGATGTCCTCCATTCCCCTAATTATTTTTGTTGCCCTTCTCTGGACTCTTTCCAGTTCCAGCACATCCTTCCTGAGAACTGGTGCCCAGAACTGGACGGCATACTCCAGATGTGGCCGAACCAGAGTCTTGTAGAGCGGGAGAATAATCTCTTTATTTCTGGAGCGAATCCCCTTTTTTATTCATCCCAGTATTCTGTTGGCTTTGCTTGCAGCGGCTTGGCACTGCATGCCACTGCCAAGCCTGTTGTCTACCAGTACCCCCAGGTCTTTTTCCATCTTAGATTCACCCAGAGGTTCCCCCCCTAGTGAGTAGCTTGCTTTCTGGTTTCTGGCACCCAGGTGCATTACTTTACATTTTTCTACATTAAACCTCATCTGCCATGTAGTTGCCCGCCCCATTATTTTGTTCAGGTCCGCTTGTAAGGATTCCACATCCTGCATAAAAGATATTGGCATGCTTAGTTTAGTATCATTAAACATTCCCATAGACACACTTCTAAACCTTGTGGACAGCCTTCCCAGAAGAGCTGTTGTAGCTGTAAAGGGTGGGCCAACCTAATATTAAACCCTACGGACTAAGACTGGGATGCCATTAAAGTTCATATGCGTGTGAAGGCAGGTGTCCCAATACTTTTGGTAATATAGTATACATACATACACGCACACATATACTAGGGCTAATTTAAAAGCCAGACAATTAAACTACCAGCATATCTTTGGTGTGTGGGTGGAAGTGCAAACTATAGTACCTAGAGGAACTCACACAAACACAGGGAGAACATGCAAACTCCATGTAGCTAGTGTCCTAGGGTTAAAACATGGAACCCCAGTGCTGCAAGGAAGATGCACTAACCACTAAGCCACAGTGCTGCCTTCAGCCACACTGCACCACAAGCAGTGGCATATCCTCCAGGAGTGCTATATATGCAGTGCAAACAGCCCTAAGTTGTGGGGATGGGGGCCTACTGTGCCCTCACACATTGTACAACATGGGGAGATGCTAGTCCTTCGTCTTTGTCTGGGGAAGAAGCATAACAATTATTACCTTTTGTATCACTTGACCCTCCCTTTTAGATTGTAGAGAGGTTTTTGGGTTGATCTCTGGAGAGTTGTAGTTGTGTTTTGCCTCCGTCCCTTAAGTCTAGTATGGGGTATGGGTTGGTTTCTCAAGCCAAGGGGTGGGACTTTTACGGGCAAGTGAATAATACACGGTTTATATAAAATAAAATAGTTGCAATTTATTGCGAATACAGGAGTATATTCAGCAAAAGAGAAAATATTTATAACTGGACAGTTATAGTGATATGAGGTGTTTGGGTTATAGACCCAAGGTGCATAGAAAAATGCTAGGTTTGGAAAAAGAGTTTCCGTGACAGTGGTGCAATATATGTGACTTTGGTTATTTTTGATGAGAAAGACTCTGTTTCTCCAGGCTGGATTGCTTGGATGTTCACAGAGAAGTCATCAAATGTTGACCCGACGCGTTTCGGCTAGCAGAGTAGCCTTTGTCAAGGGTTTTAGTGTCACCAAGTAGGTAGAGATAGTGACGGTTTTTAATAGTCATCTGTATATGTCATAGTATTTGGTTACATAATATCGGTGAAGAAAAGCAATGGGAGTACATACATTTGACCTGTTATGGTGATATTTATTCAAGTCTGGAGAAGATCCGCAGCGAGAACCAAATGGGAGCAACCTGGAGGTATATGTGGGTGGTAAGTATCGAGAAGTACTAAATAAGACGATTTGAAAAAGGTCTGACACTAATGATGGTGGCGACAACTCACTAGATATTAGTTGGATAGTCTGTTCTTGCCTGGATCTGGCAGATGAATTTGGGGACAGAGGAATGTATCTGTACGTCCTTATATTGTAGCCAATCTGTGGGTGTATAATATGTACATAGTGTTGGTATACATACTTGTTTGAGGACGGTGTATGAAAAGGTAATTAAGTATTCCAATACTTACGGGGTGTGTTGCAAGTTCACAGTTACTAGGCAGCTCAGGATAACTTAAAAGTTATTTTTTCGGCTGGGAGTTGGAAAGATAAGCATATCTGTGTTTAGTGTATATAAACACAGTGTATATAGTAATCTTGTTGTTTAGAAAGGAGTGACTAGTAAGTACTTACTGCATTGGTGCAGCCGTCCTCAATGTCCACTCAGTATTTTTAGGTCTTGTGCAAGTATCCAGATGCTGGAATTACATATGACCTGCTGTGGTTAATACTCCGAAAAAAACAGGCAGTAGAGCCAAGTATAGTGCTTTTATTGAGAGGTGGTGATTTAACAATGAAAGGTAACACTTACAATTGTTTGGGGGGTTCGCTGCAGGTTGCGTCCGCTCTGTCTCCTCGTTTCCCTCGGTGTGAGGGTGATGTGAGGAGACGCTGATTCCCCGACCTTTTTAAAGCCCGTCACGCGTGCGCACTATGAGCTGCACGTACCGTGCTTCTTGTGCGGCTGACGTCATACCCTGTAGGGCGCACGCGCCTGTGGGGTGCGTGCGCGTCGGGAGACTGGTCGCACATTATTGGCCGCCGACACGAGAGGAAGGAACCAAAATCCCGGGAGGGGGATCTTATGGAAGATGGTATGTTCCGAGGTGCCTAATTTAACCCCTGGCTTGTCCAGGGGCTTTTCGTGCCGGGTGCGTTCTTCATGACAAAGATTTCACCGGAGGTCAAGAAATTATAGCAAATATATTACAAAAGTATACAAAAATTACAGTAAATAAATGCAGAGTATATAGTTTTATATAATCATTTTATCATTAGTTTTAACAGCAGAAAGAGAAAAGCTCATTGGACCCTGGAGAACAATCATGTTTGGGGGTCCCGTGGAAATGAAGGGGGGAGGGGAGGGGAGGGGAGGGGAGGGGAAAAGGGGGGGGAGGGGGAAGGGGGGGGAAAAGGTGGGGGTTTGTTTTGTCAGAGTTTTTTTTAATAAAAATTATATATAATCATGAGTATATATATTCTTACAGGGGGAGGGGGTTTTTTTGACATGAGGTGAGTTTTAGCCTATTTTCCTGATATTACGCTTTAGGAGAGGTTTATATTTAGTCAGTTTTGCCTGATACAAAACCCTCCAAAAAAGGGCGATAACTTGCTATTTCGTTTAGGCCCGGAGGTATGGTGGCCTTTAGACGTTGTATCCACCGTAGTTCTATTTGGAGGAGGTGTTTATTCCAATCCCCCCCCTCTCTGTGGAATATGTATCCTGTCTAGAGCCATAAAAGTTATTTTGGGCATTTTGTAGCCATGTTGATATGCTACATGTCTTCCTAGTGGGAGGTCAAAATTACATAGTTCCATGTTGTTAACGTGTTTCCCAATTCTTTTTCCCATTTCTTGTTTTGTTTTCCCAACGTAGTATGCTCCGCAATCGCATCTCATCAGGTAAATCACTCCCTTCGTCTTGCAATTTGCAAAGTGTCTTGGTATAAATTTTTCCCCGTTTGGTAGTATAGTTTCCACACATTTTTTAATGACGTTGCATTGAGCACAGCTTCCACAGGGGTACGTTCCTTTGGTTTTGCAAGGGTCTTTCCTGGTGTTTTCTTTGAATTCACTGTGTATGAGGTTTTGTTGTATCGAAATTACCAACCAAAAACCAGGTGGCAAAAAACGCAAAGAAAAAGAACAAGAAAAAGACAGCATACGGATTATAATGAGATATACCAACGAACATCCCACCATAAAAAACATTCTTCAAAAACACTGGCCCATCCTAAAAGAGGACCCCAAAATAAAACATCTGGTTTCTGATAACCCAACTATAACATATCGGAATGCAGGTTCGATACAACAAAACCTCATACACAGTGAATTCAAAGAAAACACCAGGAAAGACCCTTGCAAAACCAAAGGAACGTACCCCTGTGGAAGCTGTGCTCAATGCAACGTCATTAAAAAATGTGTGGAAACTATACTACCAAACGGGGAAAAATTTATACCAAGACACTTTGCAAATTGCAAGACGAAGGGAGTGATTTACCTGATGAGATGCGATTGCGGAGCATACTACGTTGGGAAAACAAAACAAGAAATGGGAAAAAGAATTGGGAAACACGTTAACAACATGGAACTATGTAATTTTGGCCTCCCACTAGGAAGACATGTAGCATATCAACATGGCTACAAAATGCCCAAAATAACTTTTATGGCTCTAGACAGGATACATATTCCACAGAGAGGGGGGGATTGGAATAAACGCCTCCTCCAAATAGAACTACGGTGGATACAACGTCTAAAAGCCACCATACCTCCGGGCCTAAACGAAATAGCAAGTTATCGCCCTTTTTTGGAGGGTTTTGTATCAGGCAAAACGGACTAAATATAAACCTCTCCTTAAGCGTAATATCAGGAAAATAGGCTAAAACTCACCTCATGTCAAAAAAAAAACCCTCCCCCCTGTAAGAATATATATACTCATGATTATATATAATTTTTATTAAAAAAACTCTGACAAAAAAAAAAACCCACCTTTTTTCACCCCCTCCCCTCCCCCCTTCATTTCCACGGGACCCCCAAACATGATTGTTCTCCAGGGTCCAATGAGCTTTTTCTCTTTCTGCTGTTAAAACTAATGATAAAATTATTATATAAAACTATATACTCTGCATTTATTTACTGTAATTTTTGTATACTTTTGTAATATATTTGGTATAATTTCTTGACCTCCGGTGAAATCTTTCAGTCATGAAGAACGCACCCGGCACGGAAAGCCCCTGGACAAGCCAGGGGTTAAATTAGGCACCTCGGAACATACCATCTTCCATAAGATCCCCCTCCCGGGATTTTGGTTCCTTCCTCTCGTGTCGGCGGCCAATAATGTGCGACCAGTCTCCCGACGCGCACGCACCCCACAGGTGCGTGCGCACTACAGGGTATGACGTCAGCCGCACAAGAAGCCCGGTACGTGCAGCTCATAGTGCGCACGCGCGACAGGCTTTAAAAAGGCCAGGGAATCAGCGTCTCCTCACATCACCCTCACACCGAGGGAAACGAGGAGACAGAGCGGACGCGACCTGCAGCGAACCCCCCAAACAATTGTAAGTGTTACCTTTCATTGTTAAATCACCACCTCTCAATAAAAGCACTATACTTGGCTCTACTGCCTGTTTTTTTCGGAGTATTAACCACAGCAGGTCATATGTAATTCCAGCATCTGGATACTTGCACAAGACCTAAAAATACTGAGTGGACATTGAGGACGGCTGCACCAATGCAGTAAGTACTTACTAGTCACTCCTTTCTAAACAACAAGATTACTATATACACTGTGTTTATATACACTAAACACAGATATGCTTATCTTTCCAACTCCCAGCCGAAAAAATAACTTTTAAGTTATCCCGAGCTGCCTAGTAACTGTGAACTTGCAACACACCCCGTAAGTATTGGAATACTTAATTACCTTTTCATACACCGTCCTCAAACAAGTATGTATACCAACACTATGTACATATTATACACCCACAGATTGGCTACAATATAAGGACGTACAGATACATTCCTCTGTCCCCAAATTCATCTGCCAGATCCAGGCAAGAACAGACTATCCAACTAATATCTAGTGAGTTGTCGCCACCATCAATAGTGTCAGACCTTTTTCAAATCGTCTTATTTAGTACTTCTCGATACTTACCACCCACATATACCTCCAGGTTGCTCCCATTTGGTTCTCGCTGCGGATCTTCTCCAGACTTGAATAAATATCACCATAACAGGTCAAATGTATGTACTCCCATTGTTTTTCTTCACCGATATTATGTAACCAAATACTATGACATATACAGATGACTATTAAAAACCGTCACCATCTCTACAGATCCCATGCTTCAGCTGTCAATGGTAAGGAAATCCCTGGCTGTCACCAGAACTAATGTCCCCATTATAAGATTTTCCCTTTATTACTGTTCTTCGATCAACACAAATTTAAGGATTTTCTTTTACTTTCGATGACAATGGTAAACAGGACAAATCTCCCTAACAGGGGTACAGATAGCAATGCAAATCCCTCCCCACTCTGTCCAAAATTTTAAAAGAGTTATATTTTAATGGCTCATGAAGAAATATGTTGGCATGCAGTGTAGGTCAATGGTGTTTAACCTTTTAAAGAGTGAGGGCCATTTCAGTGATTTGGTAACTGGTCGTGGGCCACAATGAGCTATGGAGTTTTACCTCCCCCCAAAACACAAATGTAAAGCAGCCCTTACAGTCCTAAGCCCCCTATAAGGCTCCTTTCACACTGATGCACTGTGGTTTACCAGCACCATGGCTGTAGCACAGTGCACCACCATGGGTGTAGCACAGTGCACCTGCAGCTTTCCTGAACGTTAGCTGCACTGAGCCATAAACTTCTATTATATCTTGTGGGAGTGGTTCACTTTCTCCTAAATGCAGGCTTTTTTGGTGCATTTCAGAAAGTGCAACACACCCAAAGGATAAATTAGAAGTCTATGGCACAGTGCAGCTAACCTATGGATCAGTGTGAAAGCAGCCTAATAACCTAAGAAGTGCTTGATTTATTCTCCCTGGAGAAGAGACGCCTGAGAGGGGACATGATAGCAATTTACAAATACCTCAACGGTGATCAGAACATAGAAAAAAAGCTATTCAGTCGCAAGGAATGCATGAGGACACAAGGCCATACAATGCAATTAGAGGAGATGCGTTTTAACCTCGGGCTACGTAGGGGGTTCTTTACAGTAAGAGCTACAAGACTGGAATTCTCTACCACAAATAGTAGTAACTGCGGGGAGTATGGCTACTTTTAAAAGAAACTTGGACATACATCTCAAGGATAAAAACATTCAGGGGTATGGGAAATGATTCACACCGACAATTATTGAACTGGATGGACTATTGTCTTTATTCAACCTCAACTACTATGTAACTATGTAACCCTTTTTATTAGTGCTAATATGCCCGTTGCAATAGTGCAGTGTATGTGATGTTTAATACACTGGAATTTTCCCCCCATTCCTGCTTCTGCATGATCTCAAGGCTGCTAGAAAGGTATCAGACCTACAGAGGAAGCATCGGTTTATGCGGCTCCTGATGCCTCAAAGGCTGCCTGCTTCCTCTACTGCCGGTGCTGGCACCTGCTCCTTACACTCTGATGGCAGTTCAACAACCCGTTGAACCTAATCTGGGCTTGCAGATCCACTATACCAGAACATGGGCTTCCCTGGTTTGAGGTCACAGGCCACATTAGAGGGCTTAATGTGCCACAGGTTGAGCACCCCTGATGTAGGTCATTAACTTCAATGAAGTAGTAAGGCTGCATTTGAGCTGCTTGTGTTTCTTGTTTGTACAAAGCAGCTCCAATTGAAATGAGTTTGTATTGCTGGCAAAGCAGGTCAGCTGCAGTCCTTCATATTCAAACAAATGTTTTTTGGGCAGGGCTGCGTGCAAAAGTACAATAATGCAGTCTACACAAGCCTTAATAAAGGAATGTGGGTGCAACTTTGGGAAGTAGGACCCTCAAGGAAAACCGCTTGAAGGAACATGAATGTCACTGGGTCAGAACTGCTCCTAAAATACAGCATGCTGGAATTACAAAAAAGTACTTTCATAAATTCCAATACATACCATGTTCCCATTTCACTATTAGTTTTCAATGCTGGAATAATTACAGGCATTAACTTTTTTTCATGAAAGTCCCAAAAGAGCAATAAAACATTTAAAAGCTTTTGGTAAGATTAGATTTAATACAACGTGCAATTGGTTTTTTCCATTTTCTGGACACTGAATCTAAGCTCTAACAAAATGTCTTGCTGGAAGCAGTTTAAATTGTACTTAAAATGAGCACAAAAGAACGTAAGGCGCAATTGCTGATGTACAGCTTACACTTAATGAAAAGTTAGAGCCAGTTTATTCCCAATCTTTTGTGGCTGTTCTAAAAATATATTTTTACAGGCACATTTTTGTATAACCCACTTATGAAAAACTGAATTCTTAACTTCATTCGATATTAATGGCCTGGCTACAATTATACAACTGTCCCCTGTTTGCTACCGGCAAAGCAAAACACGTTCCTTCCAATGTTTAACGGGTTCATTTAGTAAACTACATTCCAGTTAGGAAAAAGCAGTTTGGAGCAGACATAGTGGTTAAGGGCTGTAGATTTTATTCTCTACAATTCAGTGTCCCATTTGCTATATGAAGTGTGACCCGAAAATTGCTCCATGTTCTCCATATCCCGCCTCTTGACACATGCCCAAAAGTAAACCGGTCATTTGGCAAGCAAATGTAAAGTCACATGATGCTATTATATGCTATAAGATAGATACATTGATAATAAACATTTAATAGGTGGCTTTTATAGACTGACCAATTAAAATATAGCGAAAATAGCTTTAATTCAAAAGGCCGGTATACCTGCAATAACAATTTATGATGACCAAGTAGGTTTTAAGTTGAGTAAATAACCAAACTAAAAAAGAAGCTCCTGGCTAACAGTTAAAGTTGTTGTTAACCCACTACACTATGATCATGCTATGTGTCCCTGTGCCTGTGCTATGCAGATTATCATTTATCTCAGAGCGTTTCCTGGCACTCACGTGACTCCTCGGCTCTCTCCTCTGCCTGGCTGACAGCTATCGTGGGCGGGGCCGAGTAATCCCGCTGATGTCAGCCGGGGAGGAGGGAAGGAGAGAGAGCTGAGAAGTCATGTGAGCGCCGGGAGACGCTCTAAGATATGGTAGTATCTTCTTTTTCTTTTTATACAGCATAGGCACAGGGACACATGGCATTATATTACAGAGGAGATGGCACGATCATAGTATAGATATGAGAGCAGCAGGTGGGGAGGATCGTGGAGTGGACGGAGCTGACGAGGGGGGAGAGCAGAGAGGAAAGCTGCGGATGACAGAGGCGCGTAAACTGACCACAGTGTCAGGGCTCAGCAGCCATGATAAACCGTGGTCAGTTTACAGAGAGGAGGGTATAACCAGGCAGGATCAGCCAGGTATTCCAGGTGATACAGGGGGCCAAATGACACAGCACAAGCACTGTGATGTAGAACATGCTTTAAAGGAGCAGGATCCATTTTACAAACACCTAATTACATAGTTAATATGTACATGAGACAGTTTAAACAGTAAATTATTGCACTGCATTGTTTGGTGCAAGAAGGACTAATCTTTGGAGCAAAAGATCCTGATATGGGAGAGGCACACAAGTAGTTAAGTTTACATTGGAAAGGGTTAGCATTAGAGATAAAGAGAGGGTAAAGGCCCGTACACACGCACCGATTGTTGGCCGTAAATATTCAGCCAACGTCCAATCGGCCTATTGTCGGCTTGTTAGTATGATGCTTCCGACAACCGACTGCGACTTTTCGGCCGAACAAAATCTGGTGTGCATGCTATAAAATTTTTGTTGGCCGTCAACAGAACGGCCAATTGTTCGTCAGTCAGTACAGATTTCGGCCAACAAAAATCAGATGAGCAAGACTGAGCATGCTCAGAGAAGAAAAAACACACGGAAAGTAAACCATCACATGACATCACTTCTGAAGTTGGTTGTTGTTGGCCGAAAAAAATCGTGTGCAGTCTACAGCACATTTCAACCAACACAACAGCACTGGACAAAAGACGGCCGATCGTTCGGCCGACAATCGGTGCATGTGTACGGGGCTTTAGCCTTGGCTTACATAGAAGGTTAGAGCAAGGTCCAATGTCAATTACTTTTTCTTCCCTTCAAAACTGCTTCTCTCCCCATACAAATGTATAAGATTGCATATCTGCAATCTAATTCTATACAATCTCAGAAGTATTTCAAACTGATGTCAAAAGGACATTGCATTAGCCCATTGATGCCCATCGACAAATGCCCTAATGGTTACATAGGAAGTTAAACCCAAAACTAAAAATATAATATACAGTATTGCAGATTACTAGTCCTTGGTGTTGTGGCTGCATTTTCCAGGGAATTGACCAAGGAAATTGTAGAGCCACCCACAGTAGGATCGAATCTCAGCCAGTTCAGCAGAAGTTTTTTTTTTTTAATGCATTCTATGCATTAACATAAAAAACCTTCTGTGTACAGCAGCCCTCCTAACACTTACCTGAGGTCCCTCTCTGTTCAGCAATGTCCACCAGTGTCTCAGCCGACCGGGATTCTCTTTCTTGATTAGCTGAGACACAGCGACGGCGCCATTGGCTCCCGCTGCTGTCAAAGTCAGCTAGCCAATCAGGGGAGAAAGGGGCGGGGCCATGTCTGAATGGACACACGGAGCTGTGACTCAGCTCAGGTGCCCCCATAGCAAGCTGCTTGCTGTGGGGGCACTGAACAGGAGGGAGGGCCAGGATCACAGAAGAGGGACCAAGGAAGAGGAGGATCCGGGCTGCTCTGTGAAAATTCAATGCAACACAGCAGATAAGTACAACATGTTCAGAAATTTTATTGAAAAAAAAACTTTACAATCACTTTATGCTTAAAATCAAATAGGTGAAAAGTGCCCCAGTTTCCTAAAAAAAGTCATTCCTTCCTATTCGAACACTGCATATGCTTTTATTTAATCTAATGGCTTTAGTTAATAAAATGTGAGTGTTCAAAATATACATCCCTGACTGTTGAGACTATTTCTTGAAAGTAGAAATATCAGGTTAATAAAATTATTACTGCTTTATATATCTAGCATTATTAACTTAACTCAGAAGTACCGTAGTTAGGTACAGGGCAACGCCGTTCTGCTCACATGTCTGGGGCAAACAAAGATCTTTCCTAAATGGAACTTTCTTGTAGATATTACAATAGAAATTGTAAGATGTAGATATTATATAGTGTAAGGGATTAGCTCGGTGGTAGGCGTGGATGACCCCTTTGGGGGTGCGTTTTCACAGAGAGATAGCCGAGCAGAGGTTGAAAACAAGACTGATTTATTCATGCAATTTACTTCACACAATTGCAAGCGTCAAAACAGCCAAAATAAAATAAAAGACAAAATAAATCCTTGCCTCTGTGGGCGGCTACCTTCTCACGCTGGAACCTACCTAAGAAGTCTTCCCAACCTACTGTTGGGCCGACACTGCTGATCCTACAGCAGACACTCAAATGTCCATTTGTTTGCTTTTCACACAGCACAAACATTGTCCATTGAACATGTCCCTTTGTTTTCTTTCACACAGAAACACTTCGTCTTCTCACCTTTGAGACGTCTTCACTCTTGGTTACCCTCCTTAGCTTCACATCGCTTTAGGGGGTCTTCTCCCATGCTCACCAGCTTGTCGGGAGGCACACATCCGACTGTCCCCCTCTCCCAGCCCACACGGCGACAGGAGGCAGCAGTCCTTCTCCCATGCCCACACGGCGTTGGGAGGTACACGTATGTCTGCCTTCCTCTCCCAGCCCACACGGCGACAGGAGGCAGCACTCAATAGATTTTCTCTGGACAAATTATAGAGGCCTTGATCTCCTCATTCTGAACAGCTGAATGGTTTTCAACTTCCTGCTGGCTCTTTTTGCAGCCAACACCCTATAGTATCAGTGAACTTTTCAAAGCAGGTGGGAATGTGTCTCCTCTCAGTGACTACATTCCCAGATTTACCTGACTTCCTGTCACATACCCCCCCCTCTTGTTTCAACCCTAGGGTTGGGACACATATTTCCAGGCACGCATGTGTCAGGCACTGCTGACTCACTGATAAGCCTCCTATTATCCTCAAGCTTCCGGATGAAACTGTTTCTGTCATCTTCACTGACAGATTTCTCATAAATGCCACACAGTTTGTCTCTCATCTCATATACACATTCTTCAACTGCATTTTTGGCATAATTTTGCTCCTTCTCGTTTCTGTCATCTTCATTGACAGCTTTCTCATAAATGTCAGACAGCTTGTCCCTCATAACCGTCTGTCCAATCCACCATGGAGGACCGTGATCCATAGGCAACTCAATTGGGCTAGTCTTAAGGTCTTCAACATTCTTAAGACGCCTCTCTCTGCAATCCATAAATGTTTTCCACAAAACTTTGAGAACCTTTGCTTCACTAAGCTTTGTTCCAAGTAGGGACTCTTGACATCCCTCTGTGACTTGAGTTGCCTCTCCATACAGCTGTACACAATCATTGACTTTTTGTTGTAAAAGGGAATGATCTTCCTTCTTGAGCTTTGCTTGCTCTAAGATGCTGTGCAGAGGATTTTCCAATTGAGACAACAGGCTGTCACACATTTCTTCAAAGTGACCCCTGTTCCTTTTCCCAGAGATATCAATATCATTCAAACATTTCATATTCATAGGCAGATCTGAAGCATTTGCACTCATCAACTTCTTAAACTTTTCGCCCTCCTCAGCGAGTCGCAGTAAAGGCCTACTATTTGATTTGATATTCAGTTTATATTTCTTGCCAAACTCTTCACAGAAGTAGCCAACCAGAACATCATCAACTTTCCTTCCACCAACATAGGGGTTAAAGGCAACAACACAGTTGAACCCAGCGATCTGGGTGGTATCCATTATAGACCTCCTCTCTGCATCAGTGAAGAAGCATGGAACTGCAACACATTCTTTTACAGGTTTCTTCAATGCACTTTCTGCTGAACTATTTGACCGCTCAAGGTCACCTAGTTCCTTTTCTCTATCTGAATTCCACATGGAATGTATCTCAAGATCACGATCAAACTTCTGCCACTTATCTCTCACCAGTTCCATTTTGGAAACACTCCCTGAAAGGCACTTATTCATTTGCTTCACGTTTTCACCAACAGACTTAGTTTTCTCCACTAGGTGGCGTTTGCTTTTTTCTCCCAGATTTATATCACTTGCTTTAGTTTTCTCCGCTTTAGTTTTCTCCACTAGGTTTTCAGCCTGAACTGAGAAAACATCACATTTCTTACACAGCTCCTTTGTTTGCTGAAGTTTTTGAAGGAACGGTTTATTCCACGGGGGTGATTCAAGCCACATGTCATCACATTTCTGAGGCTCACTCAGGACAGACCCCAAAACACTGATCCTTTTAAAAACTGCATCAGGCACACTATCCCCTCTTTGGGACAGATCCTCTGTTGCCTGGAATTCCTCTTCCAGTTCCTGCAACGGAATCTTCATCTCTTCTACTTGCTGTTCTAAGACTCGCTTAGACTTTTCTAGCTCCTGAACGCTTTTCACAACATCATCCTTGGAGCGGACCAAATCTTCCATCTCTGTACACAGCTGTTTGTTAACTCTTTCTAGTTTAACATTACACTCTAGAGCTTCCTCCAAAGAGCGAGCCAAGAACAGGGCTTTGCTCTCGTTATCACGCACCTCCGTTTCTGCACGGGCGCGTTCTTCTGCATATTTTGCAGACACAGTCTTCTCTTCACCAAGCATCTGATCAAACTTCTTTTTCACATCTTCAACACACTGTAATGAACCAACGCTTTCTTCCATGCGTTTTTTCATATCCGCTATCTGAGCTTGCAATGTTGCGACTTGCTCTGATAGGTTTTTCTTTGCTTCCGCCTCCTCTTTTAATTGTTCCAGGAAGCCATTTTTCTCATCTTCCATTTGTTTGAGCTTTGTGCTAAAACTCAGCCTTTGACACCTCTCTTCCTGTAAGAGTTCCTGCGTGTCTTGCAGCTGCGATTCCAAGATAGAAAAATCTTCCGCAAATTTCTCTAGATTTGCTGTCTGCTTGAGAAAGCTGATTTGTAACATTGTCCAACTCAACCTGCAGTCGGTTTGCCTTCTCTGACAGCTTAGCACACAATCGGTCACCTTCTGACACCTTCACTTGCGATTCCAGAAGCTGTGCCTCTACTTTTTCCCTCTTATGTTCACAATCTCCTTTTCCCTGCATAAGAGCTTTCACCTCATTGGCTAGTTTCTGGGAATGAGACTGTAATTCTGCCACACAGGCTTCTTTCTCCTTTAACTGCTGCTGGAAACGTTGGGCTTCACCTTTCCAACTTTCACAGTCTGCACGTAATTCATCTACCACATTGCTCAAAGTGGTGAGCTCATACACAGTACTCAGTAATTTAGCCTCTCTTTCACTTTTCTCGTTGTCGCTGAGAGACAATGTCGTTTTCAGAGCGACATTCTGTTCCTGCGACTCCTGCAGGTCTATTTTTGTAACTTCCAAACACTGAAGACTTTTTTCCAGCTGATTACTCAACTCCAACATATCAGCCATACTTTGCTTCTGCAAAGTCTGAATTTCACTTTCCTTTTCCATGAGGATGGTATCTTTCTCCATTATAGTCTCTCTGCGTTTTTGCAACTCGACCAAAAGAAGAGCAGTGGATTCTTCCCACTGTGACACATGAGACTTGAGTAGTTCATTCATTTCCTGCAAGTTTCTATGCTCCATTTTAAGCAATTCCAAGGCTTGTTCCTTTTCTTCCATTTTCCGTTGCAAGGCATCCAACTCAGCCCGGCACACATACTCGGTTTCCTCCAAACCGATGGCCTCCATTGGCTGCTGGCGTCTCTGTTTCCAGCCTGCCATGCTCTCTTGGTGATCCTTTTGTTGAGCTGCAAAGCTCCGTTGTTTCAGCATCTCCCCCATTTTGAGTTTACTTTTCATCCGAGCACACTGCGTCTCCATAGCAGTTTCATCAGTGTTGCTAGGGACAACAACCTTCCTCTTTAGTAGACTCTCTTTAGGCATGGATGGGGCTGGTTCAGACGGTAACATCCCCTCCATCCATAGAATCCGGTCTCTCATTTCATCTATCTTTGCATTCTTCAGGCGTTTTGAACGCCCCATCTTCAATAACTCCACAAACAAATTTTTCACAGTCCAGCAAAAAATTTTCAGACCACTGTCTCTTTAACACATGTAGTTTTTCTCTCTCTTGCAAGATCTCTTTTCCTGCACACACAGTTTGTGCAGTCACTTGCACCAGACACAACAAAGTTCATCAAATAATTTTGAGACCGCTGTCTCTTTAAAACACTTTTTTTTTTTCTGTCAGGATCTTCTCTCCTGCACACATAGATTGTGCAATCTCATGCACCAGATAAAGTTCATCAAACATTTGCACTTCCTTGCAGGGATCTCTGCTTATGCCCACTGCATACCTCCACCATATGTAAGGGATTAGCTCGGTGGTAGGCGTGGATGACCCCTTTGGGGGTGCCTTTTCACAGAGAGATAGCCGAGCAGAGGTTGAAAACAAGACTGATTTATTCATGCAATTTACTTCACACAATTGCAAGCGTCAAAACAGCCAAAATAAAATAAAAGACAAAATAAATCCTTGCCTCTGTGGGCGGCTACCTTCTCACGCTGGAACCTACCTAAGAAGTCTTCCCAACCTACTGTTGGGCCGACACTGCTGATCCTACAGCAGACACTCAAATGTCCATTTGTTTGCTTTTCACACAGCACAAACATTGTCCATTGAACATGTCCCTTTGTTTTCTTTCACACAGAAACACTTCGTCTTCTCACCTTTGAGACGTCTTCACTCTTGGTTACCCTCCTTAGCTTCACATCGCTTTAGGGAGTCTTCTCCCATGCTCACCAGCTTGTCGGGAGGCACACATCCGACTGTCCCCCTCTCCCAGCCCACACGGCGACAGGAGGCAGCAGTCCTTCTCCCATGCCCACACGGCGTTGGGAGGTACACGTATGTCTGCCTTCCTCTCCCAGCCCACACGGCGACAGGAGGCAGCACTCAATAGATTTTCTCTGGACAAATTATAGAGGCCTTGATCTCCTCATTCTGAACAGCTGAATGGTTTTCAACTTCCTGCTGGCTCTTTTTGCAGCCAACACCCTATAGTATCAGTGAACTTTTCAAAGCAGGTGGGAATGTGTCTCCTCTCAGTGACTACATTCCCAGATTTACCTGACTTCCTGTCACAATAGATATTATAAAGAATTTTTTTTCAATGTGGGTTAATGTTTTAACAACCTTGTTTCAAACACATTTTTGAGCCATTATTCACCCCTAACTTTCCAGCCACCTCCTTCATGCTAGACCCACAAAAATGAATATATGTGTTCTTTAACCACTTGCCGACCGCTCACTCGAGCTCTACTGCGGCAAAGTGGTTAGTTATCGTCCAGCGACGTAGACCTACGTCGCTGGACTCCTCCCCTTGTGGGTGGCGCTCGCGTGCCGCCGGAGGCTCGCTCCCGCTGTATTCATTCACAGCGGGAGTCGGGCCAGGGGAGGAGTGGCAGCGATCGCCGCTGCTCTTCCCCGATCGTCGGGGAATCAAGTTTGGAGATCCGCCAGCTTGTGTAAACAAAGCGGGCGGATCTCCTAAGTGACAGACAGTGACAGAGTGCAGGGTTCAGCATAGCTGAACCTGCGATCTGTCCCTGTGTCACTCAGTCACCTCCCCCCACACGTTAGTAAGCACCAGGCATACATTAACCCCTCCCTCTCCAATAAAATTAACCCCTTCCCTGCCAGTGTCATTTTTACAGTAACAGTGCATATTTATAGCACTGATTACTGTAGTAATGTCACTGGTACCCCCAAAAGTGTCAAAAATGTCAGTCAAGGGTCCGATATGTCCGCCGCAATGTCGCAGTCCCGCAACAAAAATCGCAGATCGCCGTCATTACTCGTTAAAAAAAAAAAAAAAAAAAAAAGACAGAAATCTTTCCCTTAGTTAGTAAACGCAATAACTTTTGTGCAAACCAATCAAAATACACTTATTGTGATTTTTTTTACCAAACATAGGTAGCAGAAAACCAATTGGCCAAAAATGTTAAAAAATTTTGATTTTTACATTTTTTTGGGGGGGAATTTCATATAAAAAAATCTCAAAAATATTGTTATTTTTTCAAAATTTACGCTCTTTTTCCGTTTTATAGCGCAAAAAGTAAAAATTGCACAGGTGATCAAATACCACCAAAAGAAATCTCCGTTTGTGGGAAAAAAGGACGTAAATTTTGTTTGGGAACGGCTTCACATGACCGCGCAATTGTCAGTTAAAGTCGCACAGTGCCGAATCGCAAAAAGTGGCCTGGACGTAAGACAGCAAAATCCTCCGGTGGTAAAGTGGTTAAAAACCTTGTTTCAAACACATTTTTGAGCCATTATTCACCCCTGTTCTTTAATTGCCTAGAGGGATGGACTAGAGTGGAAGTGTGCGCAGTACTGGGCGAGGTAGTGGCTTGGACAAGTCATGCAGGCACACGTGTGCTGAACATACAATCCAGGCAGCAGACTCCAACACCACAGTGTTTAAGTAGAAGGCTACATATACAGTTTTGCAGCTGGCATGTAACCATATTGGTAGCACAGGGAGGTGATGGTTGACATAGAGCCAGCATGCCTTCCTCCATCAGTGTGAACCTGGAATTGCATGACTCTGTACCCATGTGATAAACTGCCAGACACTGCACATGACATGGAGATTCGGTCCCCCTTCTGCTCCGTACTTAAATGTTTAATTTGGATATTGCTGTAATACATCAGCCTGTTCCACTTCAATTTTCTTAGTAATATCCTGATCTGGGATGCCTTTTACCTTTTTGTGACGCAGGAGAGGTGTTCCCAAGCACACGACTGTGGGATCCACCTTATATTTCACCTAAAGGGAACCTGACATTACAAAGCATCTGTACATAAAAGTTTCTTACAGTCACTAATCAGGTTCAAACTTGCCTGCACCATTGAAATCTGATTGATGATGCAGCAAGCAGAGGTACAAGTTAATCAGGTACCCTTTAGGAGGCAGATCAACACTGTAAACCCTAAAAGTTAGCTTAGTTTGCTCTGGCTGTAGTGGATTACATCAATTTCAGAATAAAAACAACTAAAATCCTTGAAAATTATAGAGGGCCTCGAGTGCAGCCCCCGACAACTCCAGAGGACTGCACAACAGCAGCGCATTTTCCCACCTCAAAGCCTAAAAATATCAGTCCCTGTGTATTTTTTGCAGTGCATCGCAATGCACACTGAAGAAGTTGGAGTACAACAGCCCCACCATTGATATTAGCGAATACAATAATAACCCCCAGCATTGGTGTCAGGGAGTGCAGCAATAACCCCCAACATTGGTGTCAGTGTACACAGTAATACCCCCATTATAGGTGTCAATACTATTAACCCCTTGCACTGGTTGCCATTGACAGTGACTACCACTACTGTACTGCTACTTTTTTTATTCCTTATGTAATCTGTGCTTTCTCCACCTCTCTTGCTGTTTCTTGGATATTCTCCCATCAGCTATCAGATCACCAGTCATCACAGGGAAACTCTGATATGAGAAAGCAAAGACCTGCCTCTAGAAAGATGTCTACAAAGACATAGTGCAGTACAAGGCATGGTAATTCAGTAATGGAGAAAGGACCAGCTAGAGGGAGACCGTAGGCCATGCTGGTCTTGGAATAGTCCTTTTCTTTATGCTTGTATTTTTTGGTGGGCTTTCAGGTTCTCTTTAAAATGGAACTTAAGTCAGAAAATTAAGTCCTACTAGATCACTTCATGGTGGCTCTTTTTGCAGGTATAGCTATGTAAAACATTCAAAATAAGAGCCTATACAGTTTTATCCAGCAATGCACTATCTCGCCCTTGTTCTGCACATGCTCTCTACTATCCGCACTGTGCCTAAAATCAAAGCCACTAGAGGCCGATCAGCTGGACAGCTTTAAGATTTACTGTTGCTGAAGGGGGGAGAAAGAAACAGAAATAACACAAACGTGCTGAGGGAAAACAGAATAGGGAGGTAGAAAAAAAAAAAAAAAAGCATGAAAGGGAACAGGACTGAAGCCCCGTACACACGCAACGATTATCGGCCGACCGATCGTCCGTCTTTTGTCCAGAGTTGTGTTTTGTTGGTTGGAATGTGCCTAGACTGCACACAAATTTTCTCGCCCAACAAAATTCTACTTCAGAAGTGATGTCATGTGTTGGTTTGCTTTCTTTGTGTTCTTTCTTCTCTGAGCATGCCCAGTCTTGCTCATTAGATTTTTCCCTGTTGAAATCTGTACTGACTGCACGAAAATCGGCCGTGTTTTGACAGCGGACAAAAAATTTATAGCCTGCACACCAGATTTTTTTCGGCCAAAAAGTCGGAGTTGGTTGTCGGAAGCATCATACTAACAAGCGGAAAATCGACAGATCGGACGTTGGACGAAAATTCCCTGCCAATTTTCGACGCGTGTGTACGGGGCTTAACTCTGCTGCCTGAGAGACACAAAAAAGGTAAACCTACAAGGATAGAGTCTTATCTTATCTCCGCAATTCTTTCTCCTTTCTCCGTTATGGCAGCCTGTGAACTTCAGCACTGTAAAGATTATGTCAGCCTTGCTCTCTAACTGAGCCAAGACATGGAACTAAGGCTGGAAATGTACATGTTTTCATTTGAAGAAAGTGACATAGGTCTTGGAAACAAGGAGTGGGGGAGAAGTTCCAATAAGTGGCTTCAACAAAATGGCGCCCTCCAGCAAGAAGAGGAGTTATGTTAGAGGCAATTTACAGCAAACGCTAATTTTGGTAGCATAATTATTAATGTGGAATGTATGTTATTTTGTTAAATAACATTAATTGCTATCAAGCTATTGTGGGTAAAGTTCCGATTTAACCACTTGCCGACCAGTCGCAGTGTATTTACTGCAGCAGTTTGGCTCTATTGCGTGACACAATGTACCTGAACGTTTTTTCATTTATTAGCCACTAGATGGTACGTTCGCACCGTGATTGGCTAGCAGGGATGTCAATCAGCGGATCCGGCAGATCGAATGCCCGTTGCCCACTTGCGATTATCCCCGGGAGAGGCAGAACGGCGATCTGCCAGTGTCATTAGTGCAGTGACAGTGGATTTTTTTTTTTAGCACTGATCACTGTATTAGTGTCACTGGTCCCCAAAAAGTGTCAAATTTGTCAGTTAGATGTCCGATTTGTCCACTGCAGTCCCGCTGAAAATCGCTGATCGCCACCATAACTAGTGAAAATAAATAAATAAAAATTCCATATAATTATTGCATCGTTTGTAGACGCTATAGCTAGTGTGAAAACCAATCAATATACACTTATTGGGATTTTTTGTTTACCAAAAATATGTAGCAGAATACATATTAGCCTAAATAGATGAAAAAATTAGATTTTTAAAAACATTTTTTGGTTGCGTTTTACAGCAGAAAGTAAAAAAAACTGAATTTTTGTAAAATCTTACCTGTAAAATTCCTTTCTCTGAGTCCTCCGACAGTCGCCGCCTCTTCATATTCATCACATATGGGGGTATTAGACTTTGCTCCGAAGGAGTAGCTAGGCAACAGAATATGTTAACAATAAAGCTTTTAACATATCCCACCCTCAAGGGGTGGTCCCCTCAGTCAATACCCTCCTACTTCCTGCAACCATATCTCAGTTTTAGTGGAATAGCAGTAGAGTATACAATCAAACCCCAAAAGAGGGGCGGGGGCGGCGACTGTCGGAGGACTCAGAGAAAGGAATTTTACAGGTAAGATTTTACAAAAATTCCGTTTTCTCTTACGTCCTCCGACAGTCGCCGCCTCTTCATATTCGTCACATATGGGGACGTCCCAAAGCAGTGCAAACATGAGGGGTGGGAAACGCATCCGCGCCGAAAGGCAACACAGTCTCCGCATCAAAGAAGGAACCTTACCAAAGGTAGGAAACCAGCTGAGCAACAGCAAAAAACAAGTGCTCAACAGGAGCAACAACCCAGGAAAAGACAAAAAACCAGGGGATACAAAACTTATCCCAACAGCCAGGAGTCCCCAACAAGGGACCCTAGGGAACAGCCGCACTAAGAACCTTGCGGCCAAAGGAAGCATCCGCCGATGCCTGAACATCTACTTTGTAGAATTTTGTGAAAGTGTGCACGGTCGACCAAGTCGCCGCCTTACACACCTGGGCTACAGAAGCCCCATGACGACAGGCCCAAGACGTACTCAGAGATCTAGTAGAGTGCGCCTTCACAGGCACAGGGGGAACCTTCCCCTGCAAAGCATAGGCCTGTTCAATGGTCTGCCTGATCCATTTGGCGATGGTAGAGGCCGAAGCCGCCATGCCCTTCCGAGGACCCTCTGGAAGAACAAACAAGGAGTCCGTCTTTCGAAAAGACTCAGTCGATTTAAGGTAAACCCTAATCGCCCGAACAACATCCAGAGAGTGCAATCTCACCTCCTTTGGATGTTTAGGCTTTGTGCACAACGAAGGCAAGACAATATCCTCATTAAGATGGAATTCCGAAACTCGTTTCGGAAGAAAAGAAGGATTAGGTCGCAAGACCACCTTATCCAAATGAATAACCAGGTACGGAGACTTGCAGGACAAAGCCGCCAGCTCCGACACTCTGCGAGCCGAAGTGATCGCCACCAAAAAGGCGACCTTTTTGGACAACATAGACAACGAGATCTCCCTGATCTGTTCAAAAGGAGCACGTTGTAACACAGATAGAACGAGATTCAAGTCCCAAGGGGGCAGAGGATCCCGCCTCGGGGGAACCAGATGCCGCACACCCTGAACAAAGGTGCCAACCAATGGGTTGGAAGCCACGGGACGTTGAAACAGAACGGCCAGAGCAGACACCTGACCCTTGATCGTAGCCAGCGCCAAACGCTGATCAACACCCGTTTGAAGGAAAGACAGCACACGGGACACCGAATACGTGCGGGGTGAAAACCCCCTGGACTCACACCAGGCAAAATAGGCCTTCCAAGTACGGTAATAAACCTTCCCCGAGGAAGACTTCCTCGCGTTGATTAAAGTATGAACGACCTCCGGAGAGAGACCCCTCTCCTTCAGGACCTCGGTCTCAACAGCCAGGCCGTCAAAGCCAGCGACTGTAAAGCAGGATGGTATATCGGTCCTTGAGACAGTAGATCGTCTCGAAGAGGCAGACGCCACGGGGCGTCGACCGCCAGATTCACGAGGTCTGCGTACCAGGACCGGCGAGGCCAGTCCGGTGCCACAAGAATCACCGTGTTGCGTTCCG